>NC_088235.1:68604501-68926533 GCF_036934945.1 Oncorhynchus masou masou
CCAGTGAAGACCAGGCATCCACTTACTGTAGGTTCAGTTAAAAACCAGACTCAGCATCAGGTTTAGCTGAGGATGGTGACTAAGGGCACCATTCCCACACACACACACACTGACCCCTGGTTACGGGCACCCTGCCCAAACACAGCCCGCCGGGAGAATAGACAAGTGGAAGAGAGTGAGGTCATGGAGAAAGGGAAGCAGCAGACAGAAGCACTCAGCTTTGCCTTGCTGCGGTCACACAGTGGTGTTAGAGACAGCTAAAAATACCCTGGGCTGGAGAACGTGAGCTCTGAGTTCTGCATAAAAGGTATAAAAAGAGGTCCGTTCGTGTTGGCACACTTGTAAACAATTAGCGCAGAACGAGTCCAACGAGTGATCTAAAAGGTGGCTCCGTGATTCACGCTTGTCATCGCCCACCCCATGTAGAGAGATGTATGGGACGGCTGCAAGACTCGGCCTCGGACGAGTGTGTATCTGGGATACCATTCCATCCCGGAACACAGCACTGTCAGCCTTGCTATCCAGCTACCTCACCTTCCATGTTGAAATGGGGCCAAGCTGGCAAACTCGCTCCAGCCTATTAGGATCAACTAACAAGGTTTGTTATACTCCCCCTCAGGCCTAACAGGCCAATCAAAAAGCAAGGAAATGCTCAGATCATTGCTTTAAATGATAAATTGTCCAATCTCGGTCATTGACTACACTTCCCCCCCTTACCTACCACTACTTATTCATTCTCCATAAGACGGCGAGGTACAGGCCTTCCGGACTCCCCACAGGCCTATTCCACGCAAAGCAAGCAGAGATCCGGTGTGCAGGGATTAAAGGGTGATTAGGTAGAGCTTTGGTGTCCCCGCTTGGTATCGCCAAACAGTCTGACAGAGCCATCATCCTGACCAACCTGCCCTCTAAATACACCTCTGCTGTATTCAACCAGGATCTCAGCAATCACTGCCTCATTGCCTGCGTCCGTAGCGGGTCCGCTGTCAAACGACCACCCCTCATCACTGTCAAACACTCCCTTAAACACGTCAGCGAGCAGGCCTTTCTAATTGACCTGGCCCGGGTATCCTGGATAGCTGATGTTCTGAAAGAGCTGCAAAATCTGGACCCTGACAAATCAGCTGGGCTAGACAATCTGGACCCTTTCTTTCTAAAAATGATCCGCCACAATTGTTGCAACCCCTATTACTAGCCTGTTCAACCTCGCTTTCGTATCGTCTGAGATCCCTAAAGATTGGAAAGCTGCCGCGGTCATCCCCCTCTTCAAAGGGGGAGACACTCTAGACCTATATCTATCCTACCCTGCCTTTCTAAAACCTTCAAAAGCCAAGTTAAGAAACAGATCACTGACCATTTCGAATCCCACCGTACCTTCTCCGATATGCAATCTGGTTTCAGAGCTGGTCATGGGTGTACCTCAGCCACGCTCAAGGTCCTAAATGATATCATAACCACCATCAATAAAATACAACACTGTGCAGCTGTCTTCATCAACCTGGCCAAGGCTTTTGACTCTGTTAATCACCGCATTCTTATTGGCAGACTCAACAGCCTTGGTTTCTCAAATGACTGCCCCGCCTGGTTCACCAACTACTTCTCAGATAGAGTTCCGCGTGTCAAATCGGAGGGCCTGTTGTCCGGACCTCTGGCAGTCTCTATGGGGGTGCCACAGGGATCAATTCTCGGGCCGACTCTTTTCTCTGTATCCATCAATGATGTCTCTCTTGCTACTGGTGATTCTCTGATCCACCATTCTGTATACTTCTGGCCCCAGACGAGCTTCAATGCCATACAATACTACTTCTGTGGCCTCCAACTGTTCTTAAAAGCAAGTAAAACTAAATGCATGCTCTTCAACCGATCGCTGCCCGCACACGCCCGTCTAGCATCACTACTCTGGACGGTTCTGACTTAGAATATGTGGACAACTACAAACACCTAGGTGTCTGGTTAGACTGTAAACTCTCCTTCCAGACTCACATTAAGCATCTCCAATCCCAAAATTAAATCTAAAATCGGCTCCATATTTCACCACAAAGCATCCTTCACCCATGCTGCCAAACATATCCTCGTAAAGCTGACTATCTTACCGATCCTTAACTTCGGCAATGTAATTTACAAAATAGCTTCCAACACTCTACTCAGCAAATTGGATGTAGTCTATCACAGTGCCATCCGCTTTGTCACCAAAGCCCCATATACTACCCACCACTGCGACCTGTATGCTCTCGTTGGCTGGTCTTCGCTTCATATTCATCGCCAAACCCACTGGCTCCAGGTCATCTATAAGTCTTTGCTTAGTAAAGTGCCGCCTTATCTCAGCTCACTGGTCACCATAGCAGCACCCACCCGTAGCACGCACTCCAGCAGGTATATTTCACTGGTCAATGCCACTGTCAGCCAGAGAAATATGCTGAGAAGGATTATCACCACAGCAGGCAACGTACTTGGAGTCAAACAGACAGGCCTGGATGAGATCATTAAGGTCAGGGCCCTCCGCAAGGATCACAAAATAATTTTAGACCCAAGCCACCCCCTGTACCCAGACTTTGAACTACTCCCCTCTGGACGCAGGTATAGGGCACCCCTCAGCAGGAAAAACAGAACTAGACAATAATTTGTGCCAGGTGTGATATCCCTTCTAAATAGATCGGGCTCATGTTCCTATCAACTCAGTAAGGCCAGCAGGCTAGTCTTTAAAAAAATATATATATATTGGTATGTAACTGTTATGAAAGTTGTAGTGTCAATTTTGTTTTGTATTTTAACGCCACTTTAAACGTGTACATGACACTGCAACAACATTTCCCCATGGGGACAATAAAGTAAGTAAGTAACTAACTCCTCATTGGCCGCCTTTCCTTCCAGTTATCTGCTGCCAATGACTGGAACGAATTGCAAAAAAACCACTGAAGCTGGAGTCTTAGATCTCCCTCACTAACTTCAAGCATCAGCTGTCAGAGCAGCTTACTGATCATTGCATCTGTAAATAGCCCACCCAACTACCTTATCCCCATATTGTTATTTATTTTTATGCTCCTTTTCTTCCCAGTATCTCTACTTGCACATTCATCTTCTGCACATCTTTCCCTCCAGTGTTTAATTGCTAAATTGTAATTATTTTGCCAATATGGCCTATTTATTGCCTTACCTCCTTAATCTTATGACATCTGCACACACTGTATATAGATTTTTCTATTATGTTATTGGCTGTGCTGTACGTTTGTTTATCCCATGTGTAACTCTGTGCTGGTTAAATAAAGGTGAAAAAAATAAAAATAAAAAGAGCAAGCAGAAACATGGAGTTACGTTGCAGCCGTATTCTACAATGGATTATTTTTTTCCCCCTCATCAATCTACACACAATCCCCCTTACTGACAAAGGAAAAACAGATTTATAGAATTTCTATGCAAATTTATAACAAATAAAAAACTGAAATATCACATTTACATAAGTATTCAGACCCTTTACTCAGTACTTTGTTTAAGCACCATTGGCAGCGATTACAGCCTTGAGTCTTCTTGGGTAGGACGCTACAAGCTTGGCACACCTGTAGTTGGTGAGTTTCTCCCATTCTTCTCTGGAGATCCTCTCAAGCTCTGTCAGGTTGAATGGGGAGTGTCGCTGCACAGCTATTTTTAGGTCTCTCTAGAGATGTTTGATCGGGTTCAAGTCCGGGCTCTGGCTGGGCCACTCAAGGACATTCAGAGACTTGTCCCGAAGCCACTCGTGCATTGTCTTGGCTGTGTGCTTAGAGTTGTTGTCCTGATGGAAGGTAAACCTTCGCCCCAGTCTGAGGTCCTGAGCGCTCTGGTAAGGGTTTTCATCAAGGATCTCTCTGTACTTTGCTATGTTCATCTTTCCCTCGATCCTGACTAGTCTCGCAGTCCCTGCCGCTGAAGAAAATCCCTAAAAGCATGATGCTGCCACCACCATGCTTAACCGTAGGGATGGTGCCAGGTTTCCTCCAGATGTGACGCTTGGTATTCGGGCCAAAGAGTTGAGTCTTGGTTTCATCAGACCAGAGAATCTTGTTTCTCATGATCTGAGAGTCCTTTAGGTGCATTTTGGCAAATTCCAAGCGGGCTGTTATGTGCCTTTTACTGAGGAGTGGCTTCTGTCTGGCCACTCTACCATAAAGGCCTGATTGGTGGGGTGCTACAGAGATGGTTGTCCTTCTGGAAGGTTCTTCCATCTCCACAGAGGAACTCCGGAGCTCTGTCAGTGTGACCATCTGGTTCTTGGTTACCTCCCTGACCACAGCTGTCCAGTTTGGCTGGACAGCCAGCTCTAGGAAGAGTCTTGGAGGTTCCAAATGAATTCCATTTAAGAATGATGGTGGTCACTATGTTCTTTGGGATCTTCAATGCGGCAGACATTTTTTGGTACCCTTCCCTAGATCTGTGCCTCGACATAATCCTGTCTCTGAGCTCTACGGACAATTCCTTCGACCTCATGGCTTGGTTTTTGCTCTGACATGCACTGTCAACTGTGAGACCTTATATAGACAGGTGTGTGCCTTTCCAACTCATGTCCAGTCAATTAAATCTACCACAGCTGGACTCCAATCAAGTTGTAGAAACATCTCAAGGATGATCAATGGAAACAGGATGCACTTGAGCTCAATTTCGAGTCTAATAGCAAAGGGTCTGAATACTTTTGTAAATAAGGTATCTGTTTTAAGTTAATACATTTGCAAAATTGTCTAAAACCCTGTTTTCACTTCGTCATTATGGGGTATTGTGTGTAGATTGATGAGGGAAGAAAACGATGTAAAGAATTTTAGAATAAGGCTGTGGCAAAAGGGAAGGGGTCTGAATTATTTCCGAATGCACTGTATATCAAATATTTTTCAAATGTACTTAAAGATCCATTATTAGCATGTTTGAACCACTCCTATAAAATGGTACTATCAGTATCTCAGCAAGAAGGTCTGATTTCACTATTACTGAAACAGGACCCATGTGCTAAGTATGAAGATCCAGTCCAACTAAAAAACTGGAGGCCCCTTTACACTTCAGTGTTGTGATGCAAAATCCTAGCAAAATGCATAGCATATAAAATTAAAAAGGTGTTGTTGGAGATAATTCATCCTAATCAGACAGGTTTTTTACATGGATGATACATTGGAGATAATATAAGACAAGTACTTGAAACAATAGAACACCATGAAAAATTGAGAAACCAGAGCTGTGTTCGAATACCCATACTGACATTCAGACCGTTTCGCTCTCGGAGAGCACACTGGACGCTTGAGCCGAGGAGTAGGTTTGATTTACAGTAGGGCTGCCTTACAACGGCAGTCAAGCACCGAAGCTAATGTTGGCTAGCATGCTAGCTACTTCCAGACACAAATGAGACCACTCTGACCATTTTACTCGCTCTAGCAGAGCTGGTTAGGCAGTTTTCATGTTATCCGGAGCGTTGGTGACTGTAACTGTGCTGCTGAATTGTGGGGTTTTTCTAACGTTTACTGGCACCAGCCCTATTCAACAGGTTAAATTAAATGAATTATTCTGCATGATTCTGTATATAGCCAGAGCGAATTTACAAAAGCACCAGCATGTACATTGAGAACGCACAACAACTATACAATTTAGCTAAGCTCGGAATGACGGGAATAATCAAGTCAATAAACATTTGGTAGTTAGTTAGATAGCCTATAGTTAATATACTGGCAAATTGGATGTATAAGTAGACAACTAACATTAGGTAGCTAGCTAACATACCGGTACATACTGTTGTAATGATATGCTATGCGGTTCATAAGGACAGCGTAGCTAACAAATTGTCAGCCAACATAACATGTAATGTAACTTATTTGAAAAGTCATTACTTTATTACATTGCTCAACATTTTCTAAACATTTGTCATAATTAGTTAAAGCAATTAATTTCTATCCGCTCTTGTTGGACTTCGGCTGCATATTTTCCGCCATTTTCTTCAAATCTGAAAAAGATGAAGCCATGCCCATTTCCTGAAGAATTGCATTATGGGCCCTAAGTATGGAAAGAGTGTCCTCTGCGAGTGTACTTCATGTTTTGTTAAATTTAGTACGACATCCGGAACTTTTGGCATACTAACTATATCATACTATGACCAAAAAGCATGCTATATACTCAACTTACGCCACAAATAGTACGGTTAGAATGAGGATTCGAACACAGCTCAGGTCTGGTATTCATAGTAGATTTTGAAAAGGCAAGAATTGATATATTCAGGGATGCAAACTAGTCACCTTTCGGCGAAATTCATCGTTTTGAATCCAAAATAGGTGACCTACGTGATTCGTGTAGATCCGACGAGAAAAGTTTGGCCGGAGAGACTACTGGCTGTATGCGAACTAGTGATGTGCATTTGGAGCAATACTGGCTGTATCCAAGGCTCAGCCAAATTGTTCACATAACAGAATGCAGCATGAGACTGAAGAGAGAAGAGAATGGCTAGTTACAGCATCAGCGCGTGCTCTGGAAAGACAGCGGGAGAGTTGAAAGGCAGTTTACCAGTTAACTTACAGCAGCGCGTCCCCTGAACGATATCGAAGAGATAGGTGATAAGCCTGACCACGGAAACGGGGGTGAGCTAGCTAACGTTACAACATCAGATGAGCTAACGTTAGTAACCTAACCAATTTGTTATAATATTAACTGGTAACGTTATACGACTCCTTGCCATTCCTCAAGTTTCCACTTTACAGTATGTGGTTAACTTTCAGAATGAGAGAATTAGGTGAAAATGAGACATTGCTTGTTAAACAAGTGTAGCTGGAGCTGGGCCTGGCTTAAGCTGGATGCCACTAGGTGAAAGGAACACCACACACTTTCCCACTTTTTCAATACAGTGGATACAAAAGGGTTACGTTAGGTGTACTCGCTGTCTGAAAGAGCAATTATGCCAACAAAGGGTATCATGCTCTGCTGGCACATTGTAGAACAGATGTCCACAGGCAGAAAGTGTACAATGCAGTGTAGCACAAAGATATTGCTTTTGTTGTGTTGAACTTGACAGTAACAAGTGTGTGAGTGAGAGGGGATTATTACATATTTTACTCAATAAAACGTTATTTTTGCACACATGTAGCCTTGTACACTTGATCAATGTCTACTATAGTGGCCACTATAATAATTATATTTCTACTTAAGATATTTTTTTCCCAAGTGCAATATTTAGATGTGTGTGGTAACAAGTGTTCTATTATAAAGGCTGTCATGGATAACTGCAATATTGGTGTATTGTTTTTTTCTCTAGGCTTGAGTGTCATTTAGTAAAGCCTAGGAAACAAATAACATTGGACTGCTTTCTTTACATTTGTTTAGCTGTGAGTTAGGTTCACATGAACCACTTTTTATTTTACAGACAGAGTCTGATCATTTATGTCAAATTCTTTGTTTAATTAGTTAAAACCTGCTTTTCCCCTTGGAGGGATTTTTATTTTTACATGTTTCAGTGCAAAACAAATATGCCACCTTTTTTGGCCCTCACCAGTTTTCACCCCTGTATATAAATGTCTGGAATTTTTTAATTTAGGAGAATCTCTTATACAATGGCTTAAAGTTATGTATAGTAACCCCAGGTGTAAAATAATAAATAATGTCTACTTCTCAAAAAGTAATAAACTGTCAAGAGGAGTAAAACAAGGTTGTCCACTGTCGGCGTATCTATTTATTATGGCCATCGGAATGTTAGCTATTAAAATCAGATCCAACAATAATATAGAGGGGCTAGAAATCCAGGGCTTAAAAACCAAGGTGTCATAGTACGCTGATGACTGAAGTTTCCTCTTAAATCTGCAATATTGATCCGTGATCAGCCTTATAGATGATCTAGATCATTTTTCTTACCTCAGCCAAATAGATTTCAACTCAGTTTTTCACAATTCCTGACATTTAATCCTAGTACAAATTCCCTGTCTTAGGTCAGTTAGGATCACCACTTTATTTTAAGAATGTGAAATGTCAGAATAATAGTAGAGAAAATTATTTATTTCAGCTTTTATTTCTTTCATCACATTCCCAGAAGTTTACATACACTCAATTAGCATTTGGTTGCATTGCCTTTAAATTGTTTAACTTGGGTCAAATGTTTTGGGTAGCCTCCCACAATAAGTTGGGTGAATTTTGGTCCATTCCTCCTGACAGAGCTGGTGTAACTGAGTCAGGCTAGTAGGCCTCCTTGCTCACACATGCTTTTTCAGTTCTGCCCACAAATGTTCTATATGATTGAGGTCAGGCTTTGTGATGGCAACTCCAATACCTTGACTTTGTTGTCCTTAAGCCATTTTGCCACAACTTTGGAAGTATGCTTGGGGTCATTGTCCATTTGGAAGACCAATTTGCGACCAAGCTTTAACTTCTTGACTGATGTCTTGAGATGTTGCTTCAATATATCCACATCATTTTACTGCCTCATGATGCCATCTATTTCGTGAAGTGCACCAGACCCTCCTGCAGCAAAGCACCCCCACAACATGATGCCTCTCCCGTGCTTCACGATTGGGATGATGTTCTTCGGCTTGCAAGCCTCCCCCTTTTTCCTCCAAACATAATGATGGTCATTATGGCCAAATGGTTCCAATATTGTTTCATCAGACCAGAGGACATTTCTCCAAAAAGTATGATCTTTGTCCCCATGTGCAGTTGCAAACCGTAGTCCGGCTTTTTTTAATGGTGGTTTTGGAGCAGTGGCTTCTTCCTTGCTGAGCGGCCTTTCAGGTTATGTCGATTATAGGACTTGTTTTGTTGTCAATATAGATACTTTTGTACCTGTTTCCACCAGCATCTTCACAAGGTCCTTTGCTGTTGTTCTGGGATTGATTTGCACTTTTCGCACCAAAGTACATTTATCTCTAGGAGACAGAACATGTCTCCTTCCTGAAGGACCACAACATTCTGGTGGAAGAACAAAATGGTTTTTTTTGTAAATCCAGAGCCTGTATAGATAATATCTTCTCAGTCTGTAAAATAATTAGAAATAGATTACATGAAGCCTACTTTTGCATGTTTCATTGATTTCCAGAAAGCTTTTGATTTTGTAAATAGGGATCTTTTAGCCTATAGTTTGTTAAAGACAGGCGTTGATGGGACATTTTATCAAACAATCCAGTCTCTTTACAAAGTACCAATTGCTTGTGTGTGTGTTAATGAATATCGTACAGATTGGTTTCCCACACCCTCGGGTGTTAAACAAGGAGATGCCTTATCACCAACTTTGTTTGCTTTGTTTATAAATTATTTGGCAAAATAAATTAAAACAGTTAAATATTGGAGTAAGATATGATGAAATGCCAGGTATCCTTTTAAATGCTGATGATATTATTTTGATGGCAGAAACTGAACAAGACCTGCAGAACATGTTATTATGTGCAGTCAATTGGTGTAAAAGATGGAGACTCATGATTAACCAGACAAAAACACAGAATGCATTTTAGAAAACCAGCTACTATGAGAAGTGTTTTGCAGTTTTGTTGAAGACATTCTTGAGTTTACTAGCATTTATAAATATTTGGGTATTTTTATTGATGAACATATCACCTTTCTATATGCAACATTTGCCCTGGCCGACTCAGCAAGTAGAGCTCTTGGGGCGGGGGGGGTGTAATAGAAAAAACAAAAACACTCAAAGATATTGGTTATGCTACGTATTCCAAACTGTGTCAGACATGTGTGTGTCCTGTTCTGTACTATTCAGCAAGAGTGTGGGGTGCCATGAGGTGTCTTAAAAACGAACATGTCCATAGCAGAGCAGTACGTTACTTTTTAGGTGTACACAAGTTTGCACCTGTTCTTGCAATAACTGGGGACATGGGCTGTGAACCCTGTGAGGTGAGATGGAAGGCGTGTATGGTGAGACTTTGGAATAGACTGTGGGATATGCCAACTGCCATGAATAGCTCGTCAAGTTTTTCAATGGGATCTATCCATAGGGGGAGCCTGGGCAACTGAAATGTCTGACCTTTTTCAACAGTCTGACTGTGAACATCTGTATGAAAACCAAATTAAGGGAGACATAGATATGATTAAAAAACAACTGATGATGCAATATGACAAAAAATGGGTGGAGGAGATTAATCATAAACCCAAGTTGAGAACCTTCTGTTTGATTAAGGGTGAGTTTTTGTGTGAGAGATATATTATGTATTGCCTATCTAAAAACCATAGATTGCTATGTGCACAGGTAAGATCAGGGTTATTGCCTCTGCGTATTGAAACAGGGCGGTACTGTGGTGAAGTAGAATTATGTAATTATTGTGACCTCAAAGAAATAGAGAATGAAACTCATTTTATCCTCTATTGCCCTTTCTATCATGATATCCGCTTGCTCTTGTTCCAGAAAGCCCACCAGATATACCCTGGCATTATGTGGCTGAGTGATGAGGAGAAATTGAAATGGTTTATTTTGTCCATTGTGTATTTCTATTTGCAGAATATTTAGATAAAGCCTGGAATAAAGGAAAAAGGGCTACCTATAATTAAATTGTAAAAATATTTAGCGTCGATGTGGTTAATGGTGTTTGTGTATATAGATTGTGTATAGGCTTGTCTACCATATGAATCTTCTCTTAGTGTCAGACTGGGTTCAAGTGACGTACGTCTGTCTGTCTGTCTGTCTGTCTGTCTGTCTGTCTGTCTGTCTGTACGTACAGTGGGGCAAAAAAGTATTTAGTCAGCCACAAGTTCTCCCACTTAAAAAGATGAGGCCTGTAATTTTTGGTGGAAAATAAGTATTTGGTCAATAACAAAAGTTTCTCAATATACTCTTTGTTGGCAATGACAGAGGTCAAACGTTTTCTGTAAGTCTTCACAAGGTTTTCACACACTGTTGCTGGTATTTTGGCCCATTCCTCCATGCAGATCTCCTCTAGAGCAGTGATGTTTTGGGGCTGTTGCTGGGCAACATGGACTTTCAACTACCTCCAAAGATTTTCTATGGGGTTGAGATCTGGAGACTGGCTAGGCCACTCCAGGACCTTGAAATGCTTCTTACGAAGCCACTCCTTCGTTGCCCGGGCAGTGTGTTTGAGATCATTGTCATGCTGAAAGACCCAGCCACGTTTCATCTTCAATGCCCTTGCTGATGGAAGGAGGTTTTCACTCAAAATCTCACGATACATGGCCCCATTCATTCTTTCCTTTACACGGATCAGTCGTCCTGGTCCCTTTGCAGAAAAACAGCCCCAAAGCATGATGTTTCCACCCCCATGCTTCACAGTAGTTATGGTGTTCTTTGGATGCAACTCAGCATTCTTTGTCCTCCAAACACGACGAGTTGAGTTTTTACCAAAAAGTTATATTTTGGTTTCATCTGACCATATGACATTCTCCCAATCTTCTTCTGGATCATCCAAATGCTCTCTAGCAAACTTCAGACGGGCCTGAACATGTACTGGCTTAAGCAGGGGGACACGTCTGGCACTGCAGGATTTGAGTCCCTGGCGGCGTTAGTGTGTTACTGATGGTAGGCTTTGTTATTTTGGTCCCAGCTCTCTGCAGGTTATTCACTAGGTCCCCCCGTGTGGTTCTGGGATTTTTGCTCACCGTTCTTGTGATCATTTTGACCCCACGAGGTGAGATCTTGCGTGGAGCCCCAGATCGAGGGAGATTATCAGTGGTCTTGTATGTCATCCATTTCCTAATAATTACTCCCACAGTTGATTTCTTCAAACCAAGCTGCTTACCTATTGCAGATTCCGTCTTCCCAGCCTGGTGCAGGTCTACAATTTTGTTTCTGGTGTCCTTTGACAGTTCTTTGGTTTTGGCCATAGTGGAGTTTGGAGTGTGACTGTTTGAGGTTGTGGACAGGTGTCTTTTATACTGATAACAAGTTCAAACAGGTGCCATTAATACAGGTAACGTGTGGAGGACAGAGAAGCCTCTTAAAGAAGAAGTTACAGGTCTGTGAGAGCCAGAAATCTTGCTGGTTTGTAGGTGACCAAATACTTATTTTCCACCATAATTTGCAAATAAATTCATTAAAAATCCTACAATGTGATTTTCTGGATTTCTTTTCTCATTTTGTCTGTCATAGTTGAAGTGTACCTATGATGAAAATTACAGGCCTCTTTTATCTTTTTAAGTGGGAGAACTTGCACAATCAGTGGATGACTAAATACTTTCCCCCCCACTGTATGTATGTATACTATTTTACTGCTCTAGGGATGTAATTATTGTTTTGGATAACCCTATTTACTATTATGTATTGATTTATTTTTTCACTCTTTATGTGATGCACAATGCAGAGAACGCCGGAAGAAGAACGATCATTTAATTACCATAGTGAATTATTGTAATGTTTGTTTATGTGTCAATACTACTTCCGGCGCCGACAGAGATGGCTGCCTCGCTTCGCGTTCCTAGGAAACTATGCAATTTTTTGTTTGTTTTTCTGTGTTATTTCTTACATTAGTACCCCAGGTCATCTTAGGTTTCATTACATACAGTCGAGAAGAACTACTGAATATAAGAGCAGCGTCAACTCACCATCAGTACGACCAAGAATATGACTTTCGCGAAGCGGATCCTGTGTTCTGCCTTTCACCCAGAACAACGGAATGGATCCCAGCCGTAGACCCAAAAAAACGACTTCATAAAAGACGGAAACAAAGCGGTCTTCTGGTCAGACTCCGGAGACGGGCACATCGTGCACCACTACTTCTCGCCAATCTCCAGTCTCTTGACAACAAGGTAGATGAAATCCGAGCAAGGGCAGCATTCCAGAGGGACATCAGAGACTGTAACGTTCTTTGCTTCACGGAAACATGGCTCACTGGAGAGACGCTATCGGAGTCGGTGCAGCCAGCTGGTTTCTCCACGCATCGCGCCGACTGAAACAAACATCTTTCTGGTAAGAAGAGGGGCGGGGGCGTATACCTTATGGCTAACGAGATCACAAAAACATACAGGAACTCAAATCCTTATGTTCACCTGATTTAGAATTCCTCACAATCAAATGTCGAGCGCATTATCTACCAAGGGAATTCTCTTCGATTATAATCACAGCCATATATTCCCCCCCAAGCAGACACATCGATGGCTCTGAACGAACTTTATTTGACTCTTTGCAAACTGGAATCCATACATCCTGAGGCTGCATTCATTTTAGCTGGGGATTTAAACAAGGCTAATCTGAAAACAAGACTCCCTAAATTGTATCAGCATATCGATTGCGCAACCAGGGCTGGCAAAACCTTGGATCATTGCTATTCTAACTTCCGCAACGCCAAGACTGCTTCCATCACGTGGACTGGGATATGTTTCGTATTGCGTCAGACAAAAACATTGACGAATACGCTGATTATGTGTTCGAGTTCATTAGAACGTGCGTTGAAGATGTCATTCCCATAGCAACGATTAAAACATTCCCAAACCAGAAACCGTGGATTGATGGCAGCATTCGCGTGAAACTGAAAGCGCAAACCACTGCTTTTAAATGAGGGCAAGGTGACCGGAAATATGACTGAATACAAACAGTGTAGCTATTCCCTCCGCAAGGCAATCAAACAAGCTAAGCGTCAGTATAGAGACAAAGTAGAATCGCAATTCAACGGCTCAGACACAAGAGGTATGTGGCAGGGTCTACAGTCAATCACGAAGTACAAAAAGAAAACCAGCCCAGTCACGAACCAGGATGCCTTGCTCCCAGGCAGACTAAATAACTTTTTTTGCCCGCTTTGAGGACAATACAGTGCCACTGACACGGCCTGCAACGAAAACATGCGGACTCTCCTTCACTGCAGCCGAGGTGAGTAAAACATTTAAACGTGTTAACCCTCGCAAGGCTGCAAGCCCAGACGGCATCCCCAGCCGCGCCCTCTGAGCATGCGCAGACCAGCTGGCTGGTGTGTTTACGGACATATTCAATTAATCCCTATCCCAGTCTGCTGTTCCCACATGCTTCAAGAGGGCCACCATTGTTCCTGTTCCCAAGAAAGCTAAGGTAACTGAGCTAAACGACTACCTCCCAGTAGCACTCACTTCCGTCATCATGAAGTGCTTTGAGAGACTAGTCAAGGACCATATCACCTCCACCCTACCTGACACCCTAGACCCACTCCAATTTGCGTACCGCCCAAATAGGTCCACAGACGATGCAATCTCAACCACACTGCACACTGCCCTAACCCATCTGGATAAGAGGAATACCTATGTGAGAATGCTGTTCATCGACTACAGCTCGGCATTTAACACCATAGTACCCTACAAGCTCGTCATCAAGCTCGAGACCCTGGGTCTCGACCCCGCCCTGTGCAACTGGGTACTGGACTTCCTGACGGGCCGCCCCCAGGTGGTGAGGGTAGGCAACAACATCTCCACCCCGCTGATCCTCAACACTGGGGCCCCATAAGGGTGCGTTCTGAGCCCTCTCCTGTACTCCCTGTTCACCCACGACTGCGTGGCCACACACGCCTCCAACTCAATCATCAAGTTTGCGGACGACACAACAGTGGTAGGCTTGATTACCAACAACGACGAGACGGCCTACAGGGAGGAGGTGAGGGCCCTCGGAGTGTGGTGTCAGGAAAATAACTTCACACTCAACGTCAACAAAACAAAGGATATGATTGTGGACTTCAGGAAACAGCAGAGGGAACACCCCCCTATCCACATCGATGGAACAGTAGTGGAGAGGGTAGTAAGTTTTAAGTTCCTCGGCATACACATCACAGACAAACTGAATTGGTCCACCCACACAGACAGCATCGTGAAGAAGGCGCAGCAGCGCCTCTTCAACCTCAGATGGCTGAAGAAATTCGTCTTGTCACCAAAAGCACTCACAAACTTCTACAGATGCACAATCGAGAGCATCCTGGCGGGCTGTATAACCTCCTGGTACGGCAACTGCTCCGCCCACAACCGTAAGGCTCGCAAGAGGGTAGTGAGGTCTGCACAACGCATCACCGGGGGCAAAGTACCTGCCCTCCAGGACACCTACACCACCCGATGTTACAGGAAGGCCATAAAGACCATCAAGGACACCAACCACCCGAGCCACTGCCTGTTCACCCCGCTATCATCCAGAAGGCGAGGTCAGTACAGGTGCATCAAAGCGGGGACCGAGAGACTGAAAAACAGCTTCTATCTCAAGGCCATCAGACTGTTAAACAGCCACCACTAACATTGAGTGGCTGCTGCCAACACAGTGACTCAACTCCAGCCACATCAATAATGGGAATTGATGGGAAATGATGTAAAATATATCACTAGCCACTTTAAACAATGCTACCTAATATAATGTTTACATACCCTACATTATTCATCTCATATGTATACGTATATACTGTACTCTATATCATCTACTGCATCTTTATGTAATACATGTATCACTAGCCACTTTAACTATGCCACTTTGTTTACATACTCATCTCATATGTATATACTGTACTCGATACCATCTACTGTATCTTGCCTATGCTGCTCTGTACCATCACTCATTCATATATCTTTATGTACATATTCTTTATCCCCTTACACTTGTGTGTATAAGACAGTAGTTTTGGAATTGTTAGTTAGATTACTTGTTGGTTATTACTGCATTGTCGGAACTAGAAGCACAAGCATTTCGCTACACTCGCATTAACATCTGCTAACCATGTGTATGTGACAAATAAAATTTGATTTGATTTGAATTAATCCCATAAGGGATGGGTTGCCAATTGGCGATTTGACACAAAAATAAAATGTCATGAAATTCATAAATTAAACAGGTGTGCCTTGTTCATTTGTGGAATTTCTTTCCTTCTTAATGCGTTTGAGCCAATCAGTTGTGTTGTGACAAGGTAGGGACCAAGTCCATATTGCGGCAAGAACAGCTCAAATAAGCAAAGAGAAACAGTAGTCCATCATTACTTGAAGACATGAAGGTCAGTCAATCGGGAAAATTTCAAGAACTTTGAAAGTTTTTTCAAGTGCAGTCGCAAAAACCGCACTGGGATGACACTGGCTCTCATGAGGACCACCACAGGAAAGGAAGACCCAGAGTTACCTATGCTGCAGAGGATAGGTTCAGAGGAGTAACCAGCTTCAGAAATTGCAGCCCAAATAAATGCTTCACAGAGTTCAAGTAACAGACACTTCTCAACATCAACTGTTCAGAGGAGACTGCGTGAATCAGGCCTTCATGGTTGAATTGCTGCAAAAATCCCTACTAAAGGACACCAATAAGAAAAAGAGACTTGCTGGGGTAAAGAAACACGGTGGAAATTTGTCCTTTAGTCTGATGAGTCCAAATTTGAGATTTTTGGTTCCAACCGCTGTGTCTTTGTGAGACGCAGAGTAGGTGAACGGATGATATCCGCATGTGTGGTTCACACCGTGAAGCTTTGAGGAGGTGTGATGGTGTGGGTGTGCTTTGCTGGTGACACTGTCTGTGATTTATTTTCAATTCAAGGCACACTTAACCAGCATAGCTACCACAGCATTCTGCAGCAATACGCCATCCCATCTGGTTTGCGCTTAATGGGGCTATCATTTGTTTTTCAACAGGACAATGACCCAACACACCTCCAGGCTGTGTAAGGGCTATTTGACCAAGACGGAGAGTGATGGAGTGCTGCATCAGATGACCTGGCCTCCACAATTACCCAACCTCAAACAAATTGAGATGGTTTGTGATGAATTGGACCGCAGAGTGAAGTAAAAGCAGCCAACAAGTGCTCAGTATATGTGGGAAATCCTTCAAGACTGTTGGAAAAGCATTCCAGGTGAAGCTGGTTGAGAGAATTCCAAGACAGTGCAAAGCTGTCATAAAGGCAAAGGGTGGCTTCTTTGAAGAATCTAAAATATAAATCATATTTAAACAATTTTTAAAAACTTTTTTGGTTACTACATGATTCTGTATATGTTATGTCATAGTTTTGATGTCTTCACAATTATTCTTCAATGTAGAAAATAGTAAAAATAAAGAAAAACCCTTGAATAAGTAGGTGTGTCCAAACATTTGACTGGTACAGTATGTGTTTGGATATAATCTATCCGAATGTGATGCATGTCAAGTAACTATACTCATGCCATGTAACTACTGTGAAGAAAAGTAAGAAGTGCCATGTATGTAAAATGTGTGTTTAGAATGTACATGTAACAAAAAAAGAAAATGCTGGAAACACAACGTTTATTTTTGTCCTCAGAAGAGGAGGCTGTAGTGGTTGGGCCAATAATAATAAAAAATACTTTAACTGCAGCTGATGGAACCATTCCCTGAATTTATGAACTCCCTCTAATGCCTGTGAAAACTGTCAGTCAGACAAGGGTTGTCGCACAGCCACTCTCACACACCGTCTCACACAACCACATAGAGAGCTACTTAATATGCATCACCTAGATTCTGTCAAGATCTCCTCAGTGTCCCCTGCACAGCCGATTTTTGAACAAGGGGCTTCCTACCCCAAACCAAGCCTCTAAACTCCTTCCAAGTGTGAATACAGCCAACATTCTACTCAGGACAGACATGTGACCAGGTGCAGATGTCAGAAAAACAGTATTTGCAATGCAAAAGCAGGGCTATAAAACCTCCTGAGCTGACCGAGGGGAGAAACACAAAACGGAGAAACGCTCTTCAAGCCCAGGACTTCGAATTAAGGAGTTTCAAATCTACCTCCCTCGAGGTAAACAGAATATGTATTTATATAGAGCCTTCTCATATCTGAGATAACGACATTCTTAATCTGGGGAGCAGGCTCTGTGGAAAATCAAGCTGTATTCATCTCATTAGCTCATGGCACGAAGCGCTGGAGCAGATTGAGGTGTCATAACTCGTTCAAAATGTCACCCGCATTGTGGCCCAGTCGTATGACCCAAGGCATAGCGTGGCTAGACCCGGTGGAGATATACGGTCAGTTTGGAGTTCTCATCTAGGTCGAGGGTTAGGGTGAGCGTTTAGGGTCAACTGTTCATTGAGGACAAAGGTCGATAGATCTGTGAGTGAGTCATAATACAATTCTAAATGATCTCATACAAGGGTAAGTGTGCCTTCCGATCATATAGCCAGGTTTCAATCTTTGTGTTGTTGACACATAGTCGGGCAAACAAACTGACACAAAAATTTTTTTGAGTCTTTGTTCTCCAATGACAAATTCCAATATACACAGATACTCCCTCAACTTGAACCTGTGTTGAAGCAACCAGCTTTGACAGTAATCCATACATTCACACTAAGTGAGGAAACGACATTACTACAACAATACACCGATCTAAAAAAGATCAGTGTTGTCAATGCTTGCGAACCAAACACAAAACTATTGGCCCATCTCACTTCTCAATGCTGATGTCTAGATAGCTTTGTTGATAGCTATATTCCTCCCTACCTTTATTGTACTTGTGAATGGGAAGTTTCTTCAGCTGGTCCTTGCGCAGACGGCTTCTCCGAGCCCTGTGTCTGCCCTGGACAAACTTGGTGATCTGAGCGAGAAGGGAAAAGTCAAGTAAGTTGGGAAGTTGTGAGTCACTTAACCTTACCCGAAAATCCTGATGAATACCCCAACAGTTTTTTTAAAACCGGGAAACGCTCTTGTACTTCAATCATGCACCCTCTTTCCAAAAGTCTGATGTCACCATTTCATTGATAGTTATTTCCGAAATAAGTATTCTCTGCAGTTAAAAAATACCTCAACCAGTACTCAAAATAATTGTATGGGTAATTAAAAATAATTACATTTATCATGTTATTGTGTCAATTCTTTGGGAAGTGGGATGATTTGGGTAACAGACTGCTTTTTAACTAATCAGACAAATCTAATGAGCAAGTTCTCTGTTATTTATTGCCTAGTTAAATGAAAAAAAATAAAAAAATGTTTTGTTGTTGTAGCAGGCTTGATGATATCATCTTCATACACACAGGAAACTGTTGAGCGTGAAAAACCCAGCAGCATTGCAGTTCTTGACACAAGCAAGTGCACCTGGCACCTACTACCATACCCAAAGGCATATACAGTGCATTCGGAAAGTATTCAGACCCCTTGACTTTTTACGATACAACCTTATTCTAAAGTTGATTAAATACAACATTTTCCTCATCAATCTACACACAATACCCCATAATGACAAAGCAAAAACAGGTTTTTATACATTTTTGCAAATGTATTAAAAATAAATAACGGAAATATCACATTTACATAAGTATTCAGACCCTTTACTCAGTACTTTGTTGAAGCACCTTTGGCATCGATTACAGCCTCAAGTCTTCTTGGGTATGACACTACAAAGCTCGGCACACCTGTATTTGGGGAGTTTCTCCAATTCTCTGCAGATACTCTCAAGCTCTGTCAGGTTAGATGGGGAGTGTCTCTCCAGAGATGTTCAATCAGGTTCAAGTTCAGGCTCTGGTTGGGCCACTCAAGGATATTCAGACTTGTCCCGAAGCCACTCCTGCTTTGGGGCTCCTGAGTGGTGCAGCAGTCTAAGGCACAGCATCTCAGTGCTAGAGGCGTCATTACAGACCCTGGTTCGATTCCAGGCTGTATCACAACCAGCCGTGATTGGGAGTCCCATAGAGTAGCGCACAATTGGCCCTGTGTCGTCCGGGTTAGGATTTGGCCGGGGTAGTAAATAAGAATTTGTTCTTAACTGAATTGCCTAGTTAAATAAAGGTATAATAAAATAAAAAACAGTCTTGACTGTGTGCTTAGGGTCGTTGTCCTGTTTGAACCGTCGCCCCAGACTGAGTCCCTGAGGTTTTCATCAAGGATCTCTCTGTACTTTGCTCCGTTTATCCTTCCCTCGATCCTGACTAGTCTCCCAGTCCCTGCCGCTGAAAAACTTCCCCACAGTATGATGCTGCCACCACCATGCTTCACCGTAAGGATGGTGCCATGTTTACTCCAGACGCGACGCTTGGCATTCAGGCCAAAGAGTTCAATCTTGGTTTCATCAGACCAGAGAATCTTGTTTCTCATGGTCTGAGAGTCCTTTAGGTGCATTTTGCCAAAGTCCAAGCGGGCTGTCATTTGCCTTTTACTGAGGAGTGGCTTCCGTCTGGCCACTCTACCATAAAGGCCTGATTGGTGGAATGCTGCAGAGATGGTTACTCAGTTTGGCCGGATGGCCAGCTCTCGGAAGAGTCTTGGTGGCTCCAAACTTCTTCCATTTAATAATGATGGAGGCCACTGTGTTCTTGGATACCTTCAATGCTGCAAACATTTTTTGGTACCCTTCCCCAGATCTGTACTTTGACACAATCCTGTCTTGGTGCGCTATGGACAATTCCTTTGACCTCATGGCTTGGTTTTTGCTCTGACATGCACTGTGAACTGCAGGACCTTATGTAGACAGGTTTCCAAATCTTGTCCAATCAATTGAATTTACCACAGGTGGACTCCAATCAAGTTATAGAAACATCTCAAGGATGATCAATGGAAATAGGATGCACCTAAGATCAATGTCGAGTGTCATAGCAAGGGTCTGAATACTTCTGTAAATAAGGTGTCTTAATTTTTTACACATTTGTAAAAATGTCTAAAAAACTGTTTTTCACTTTGTCATTTTGTTTTTGTAGAATACGGCTGTAACGTAACAAAATGTGGAAAAAGTCAAGGGGTCCGAATACTTTCCGAATGCATTGTAAATCTTTTGTCTTGACCATTCATCCTCTGAATGGCACTCATGCACAATTCATGTCTCCATTGTCTCAGGGCTTGAAAATCATTCTTTAGTCTGTCTGTCTCCCCTTTATCTACACTGATTGAAGTGGACTTAACAAGGGACAATAATAAGGGATCATAGCTTTCACATTGATTTACGTGGTCAGTCTATTTCATGGAAAGAGCCGATGGTCTTCATGTTTTGTATTCTCAGTGTACATGAATGAATGAATAAACTTTATTGACATGTTGAGAAGAAGTACATTTGTCTACCATGAAAACAACGATGAGGATGAGGCAGATTCCCACGATGATGAGGAAGGGGATCAGGTAGTATTCCAGAGGCAGGCTGAAGTCCGGCATGAGTACCACATGACCCCTGAAAAACAACAGCGTCATTATGGAGATTTAATTAAGTGTTTATGACTGACAATTAGATACACTCCAATAGTGACCTACAAGGAGTCCTTACGATTGGAGCGTGTCGACATGGCCCATCATCTATAGCATGTCACATGAGGCGACTCGTTTTCATTTTACACCTCATGACGTCCTGTCACAGAAACACCCTCCCATCTGACGAATGTAATTTCACACAGTGAAATAATGGCTAAGACGCTTCTATAATAACATTTTGTGAAGAACATTGCAATATTTCCAGGCAATTGACTGGAAATGTACTATTTTGGTATGTCTGCATGCCAGGACAAAAGAGGTACTAACCCGAATAATGTATGATTGATATCAGAGCAAAGAAGAGGTCTATTACTGACAGCATGGTGGGAAGAAAAAACAGTCATTCCCTGATTATCCACTGTTCTCTGCATAGCTCTGGGAATGTGATGACAGCATGAGGCAGATCTGCTTTACGATGCCAGCACGTCAATTGAGGCCATTATGACAGAGTAATGTAGCACAAAGAGAAAAATATAATTTTACGTCGTCTTTCCACTGCATTCATAGAATAAATAAATATATATATTTTTTTTTTAAATAACGCTGACAGATTTATTTGGACAGGATTCTTAGACAGTATGGATAGAGCATGCCAGTTTGGATGTCTCCGGCTTGAATTAGCCTTGATGTTGATAGACATGGAAATTAGATCTTGGTCCACAACTCACCCCTTGTCATATGCATAGTCCTTTTTCAGGGAGTCGGCAGTCTCTTCACTCACAAACACTGATGGAATGTCAATCTGCTTCAAAATATCCACTAAAAGGGAAAAGAGAAGGAAAATATATTTATACATGAGGTGGCCACATATTGATGCCCAACATAATATAAAATCTAAACCATCATGAAATAACAACACGTTCGAAGGAAGAAATTAAGATTCGATTCACTTATCGGTAAAAGATACAAAAATAGAAAGAACGGTATGTTTGTCGAGGCACTACAGTAAAACATCTGGCATTTCTGAAATCCTTTATTTAGACAGACCATAACTATGGCGAACCACAGATCTTTAAAGCTGTTAGATGGGGTAATTTCCAGGGTCTATGGGACCCTCTGAGCATGAAATGGACTGGCATAGGGAATTTGGGGCAAATGCCTGGTGGGCTGATCCATCTTTAGGCCAATGGGTATTGTTTTTTTATAATGAGTCTGTTAAGAAATTTTATCATAATTTTTTGGGGCAGAATTACCATTTTGGCTAATGGGCTGCTGTCCCATTCAGACACCAGCCCAAAGTAGTTTAGTAGAACGGACAATTTGCCTCTGGTGCGCTGATTTATGATTCCAGTCTGCCCCTGCGTTGAGGCTGATGCCCACTTGTGCCACCATCTTATATATGATTCTGCTCATGCACGACTGTGGGCATATTGTGGGTATATTACTAGTTGGTAGGGCCCACAGAACCCCGGTGACATAAATCTCTTGGATGGCTGATAAGTTAACAAATGGCTCGCTGATCAACGTTTGAAAAGAACCCATCCAAATGGATGATCCATCCTAGGCAATTACCAGCATGAGGTGCTGTCTTGATTATTCATGAAACATAGTCATACACCCCAGAGCAAGAGGCGGGAGACAAGCGACAAACTATGTGAAGAGTAACCTGTTGAGAAAAGAGAAACTGCACAGATATCCCTCCTCCCAAAAACTTAATTTGATGGTAAATAGGGCACTGTGAATTTCCAGGCCGATCGAGCCGTTTGGACAGGGTTGAACTGTTTGGCGACGTACTGAAAACCAGAGCACCACATTCCTCCACAACGACATTAAGAGTCGGAATTGGCGCTATGGCTGCAGTATCTCTATGTCTCAGCGAGTCCGAAAGGTCCTCTAGGCTCAGGTTTTGGGAATCAAAGCTGTATTGACCTCGAATGAGGAGACACATGAACAGACAACTGTGTGCAGTGCTGCTGCACGTTTGTGTTTGTGTTTGTGTGTGCAGTGCAGAAGAGAAGGATTGGAAGAGGGGGGAAACTTACGATCATTGGATCCCATGCTGATTAAGTCATCAGAGTCCACGTTGTGAACAATCGCCGCCTTGTACCCGGCCTTCTGGGCGTTAAGGACCTGCGGGAGACAAAACCTTTGTGTTCATGGTGTGTGTGTGTGGTTCCTATGGATCAGTGTGTGTTCAGCCAGCCCATCCCACCCAAATATCTAAGTATCTTTATACTGTATCCATTCTGTGACAGCTATTTCCGTAACTATTTTGTAACTGACATCACTTCAGGACAGGGAGTGTGTGGTTCAGTTGAATATTTGTCAATGTCCATGCATTTGTATACTATGTGTGTATAATGATAATGACATGCTACATGGACACACCACCACATGAATGAGAACAAGGCAATAATTTGCATAGCATGTAATGTAGCTTAACACACAGCATTCTGAAAGAAATCAATGGCTAAAATAACTTATTTGACATAGTAGCTTGTATGTAATCAGTGGTGACCCATCATTCAGGGCAGGTGGGGCAGAGCAGAGGCCAACCTGTTTTGTTAAATTATAAAATGTTATTCTTGCATTAATTTGTGTCAAATATCAGTTCAGCATACAATGTAAAAAAAAAACAATCCTTGAGTTAATAAAGCAGCATACAAACTTGGTCTATTTCTTGAGTAAGGCAGCTCCAAAATGCATTGATTTCAGCCTAGCTCAGTGCATTCTGTGGTGGAGGAGCAGCCAGCAAAAGCACATAGCATAGGCGTTGTTAATCTTATCTGGTTGTGCCGTGATTGGCTCAGGGTTCTGTCACTCATGGGGACACTACGTCACCACAGAATCTACTGGAGAGATAGGCAGTTCAACCCCGCGTGTGTGCTGCCATGGATTTACAGTAAAAGTGCCCTTCCAAGAAGGCTTAAGGTCATTGGCCACATATATAATGACATCAAATCACATTAGATCTCCCGTAGCTGTGATTGGACTGATCATGTCAACATCATACTTTCAAAATCTTAGCTAGCAAATTAGCTAGCTAGATAAGCAGTCATCATCATGAATCACTTGACGATCTACTGTCTTGACGATCTACAATCTTTGTCATATGACGAGAAATTAGAGATAAAATGTCTCTGTGCCATTGGACATAAACGTCACACAACAAGTCGGAAATCGCAAATTCAACAATGAGAGGTTTGGAAGGAAGCAGTGGCTGACTGTGAGTGTTGCTTCCCCTGCCTGCTTTTCGGTGGAGAGGGTGTGTGGTCCAAGTCTGGGTTTAAGGATTTAAAACATCTGAAAGTCTCTCAAAACATGATAATTGTGCATCACATGTAGACAATGCTGTTAACCTGGGATTACTGGGAAAATCAAACATTGTGGCTCAGCTAGACATATAGACACGCCATGTCCTTCACAACCAATAATCGGAGGAGAATAGGTACGTGCTTGCCAGAATTATAGCATGCATTAAATTGTGTGGTAATTGTGAGTCAGCACAAGGGCATTTTCAGGTGTATTTTTGAGAGCATGCTTGAAGGAAATTACTGGCTACAAAGCCATTATGACGACCAACCCCTTCTTAAGGGTACATTAAGCACGATCCAAAACAAACCTTTGGATATTATGTATGAAGTGTACAGAGAAGCTATAGCTAATGTATCTGAGACTCCTTTTGCATCTGTACAATACAAAGTGTTATGTTTTGGGAAAATCCAATACAACACATTACTGAGTACCACACTCCATATTTTCAGTCATAGTGGTGGCTGCATCATGTTATGGGTATGCTTTTAATAGTTAAGGACGAGACCACTGCTGTCTCCTGTAAATCACATATGGTAATAGTGCTGCGCTACATGTTATCAGACCACAGTGTGTGTGTGAGCTTTTTGGAGTTTGTAGAGGTGAAGGACAAACAAAACTGGTGTTTGCCTCTCCAACACCATCAAACAAGTCCTAGCGCCACTGAACATGAAGGAGAAGCTGGTTGCACAAACTTACGATGGGGCAGCGGTGATGAGTGGTAATGCACGTGGTGTCCAAACGCTACTTAAGGAGACTTACCCAAACTTACCCAGTTTGTGCACTGTTACGCACACCAACAGAATCTAACACTTCACCAACTCTGTGCAGGGCGAGTAAGTGTACTTACAAAGTTTTTTTTTTGCAGACCTATCCTACTTTTTCACCTTTTTCTCACTCTCACCTAAAAGACTCTCCACACTCGTGGAGTCAGCGAACAGACGGGTCCCCAGGACACCGGATACACAATGGAACTTCAAAAGCAAAACCGTCAATATTGTACCGGTACCGTGTGGGAGGACTGTGAGGCACTGGCCCCCTGGATGGAATGAGATCACCATCAGTGAGGCATATGACCTGGCCATGAAAATTAAGGATCACACATTTTTGCAACTGCTCAAGTTATTTTCTTTGGTCATGTCAGAGGTGGATGTTTAGTACAACTTAATGCAGAAACGAACCATTGATGCAGCAGGAAATGCCGGAGCAATCGACAACTTCAAGGTGAACATTAAAAAAATTGGCAAGCAAACTGATGCACTGGCCAAGAGGACATGTTGATGCCACTGAACCAGGGCAGAGAAACCTTAACACTGCACCTGGGATGGAGGCATGCGACACAATCGCTGCTCATGTGCAAGAAAGGTTTTCTGAAAGTGACCACTTAATTGTGGCAAAGTTGGTAGCTAGCTTTTACCCCAATATGAACATTCCTTTCCGACCGCAGAGCTCCAGTGTTCTACCAAGCTATGACCCGTGGGAAACGGAGCTCTCTACCGGCATGAAAACAGTGCTGTCCATCCCTACCAGAATCCTGAGCTGCACACTAGAAAGATGTCACATTCTTTATTGAAATAAGTCCAAGAGAACAACCTGCAAAAGGCTTTGTCTGAGACGGTCTCTTTTGACAAAATCATTATCACCACTAATCCGATGACAACCGCCGAGTCAGAGAGAAACTTTTACACCCTTCAAATGTTTTTTATTTTATTTATTTTTTTACTTCACAAGCAACACCATGGGCCAGAAAAAGTTGAATGTAATTGGCCATGTTGTCAATCCAGCATGACTTCATCCAGAGAATACCAGACTTTGATGACAAAGTAATTGAGAAGATTGCCCACAACCAGGACCGCCGGGCCACCTACCTGTTCATGTGAGCACAACACAACAACGATGAGTCCAAACATATGTCATGTATGTTGCTGCATAAGTAATATGCCAGGGAAATATGTATACTGTAGCTAAGAAATGAACACTAAGTGTATGTTGTTTAGTAAGCTGTTAGTAGCATCTCTCTCTCTTTCCCTAATCCTAAACTTGACATTCAATCAAGACCAAATCAAATATTTAATTTACAATTAGACTAAGTGAGGGATATTAGTGTAGTGTAAAGTGAAAGGATGTTACACTTAGATGTTATAATCATATGCCTAATCCAACTTCACGTAAAATCCTTTTAGGAAGTTCCCTCATAAATAATTTGGGTAAAGGCGTGTTATTCTTGGAGTAAAGTTAGAACCCGTCGTGGCGGTGAAAGTGAGACGATGATGCAGAGGGAAGAGGGAAGAGCATACTATGTAAAGAATAGGGGTGAGGAATCAGTTTGCCTCTCTGACTCGCTATGAGCCCAGAGTGTCCCCATCCATTGACTGCACCACAGTGGACTAGCATTAGCCTAGTGCTCGTTAACCTAAGGCTATAGATTAGGCTAGGCTAAGCTAGGGCTACACTCTATTCTGGTATCATTTTCTGTAGCTATGCTATGCTAACAAAATGTATTGTTCATTCAGGCAAAGAGGATGAGAGAAGAGATGGTTGTTTGAGGGAATCGAGACGCTAGGGCTGCCTTTTTGTTTGTCACTGAAATTTTCTGCACTCTGTGTGTGTGAGTGTACACACTGTGTATGTTTGTGTTGAGTGCAACGCTGTATAAGACCAAGTATTTGCCTGTGAGGGTGTATTGTGTGTGTGTGCATCAATGACTACAATGTGTCTGCAACCGCGAGTGTCAACGCAGGAATAAATCATTTTTGTGTGTTCTGAGAGCTACCGCAGGCCACAGTGTGTACACGTCTATGTGTGAGTTTGTGTGTGAATGTCTGTGCGCCGCATCTGTGTGTGTGTGCTTCTTGGTTTGTGTCTCCATATGTATGAGGCTGTCTTTGAGAAGAGACAGAGAACTAGCGAGCCAGCAGATGATTCCTGTCGCAGTCTCTCCCCCATCCCCTTCATTCCCACAGCATTAAAGTCTCCTATGAGAGAGAAAGTCATCCCCCACAGAGGAGACAAATGCAAAACCATTGAGGCCCTGCTAAGAAACTGGAATATACATAATCCTATCTTTACTGTGACAACAGGGGATTCGTCACAAACATTAAAACTGAGAAAACAGATGACTTGTGTACTCAAAATTGTGACTGTAGGCGGTTAGTTACAAAAACGCTGTTTTGGTATGATATCTTGAGCTAAGAATGATGCTAGTGTTTTGACAACTCTATGGTGGCGGAAGTAAGGAGCTTGACTTTGGGGTATGTTTTTTGTATTCTTATACGTTGTTTTTTTCATGTTCTTTAAGGGTTTTAAGTGTCCTTGTTTTTCAGTGTAATCGTGAGAAGCCCCTCAGGCTGCTTCACCTCTGAAGCCAGCATGTGGTCTGCCTGCAATCTGAGAGGAATTCAACCTCTACTGGCTCACAGAATGTTTGCATGGGCAGAGATAAGGACATTCAGTGCATTCCTCTCAGACTGCAGGACGAGAGAGAGGGAGAGAAAGAAAGAAAGAAGATGAAAAGAGAGGGGGTGCAAATCAGAGCCTACCAAGACACAAACCTTCACATTGACAAATCAATAGCATGCATACGCACGCATGCTTGGATGAAAACCACAACCACACACAGCAAATTGCTATTTTCTTGATCCCAGACTGAAGGCATGGCATGTCTGTAAACTAACAAAGTAGCAACAACAACATCGTCGATCACAATTTAACAACACTAGTTGTGCTTGATAATTAGCGTAATCCCCGGAAGAAAAATCATATCAAATAAAAAATATATATTTGTCACATGCTACGAATATAAGGGGTATAGACTTTACCGTAAAATGCTTGCTTATGATCCCTTCCCAACGATGCAGAGTTGTAAAAAAATATTTGAAAAATGTAAATAGTAACACAATCAAAAGCACACCCCATTAATGATGCACTTCCATTGCAGTTAGCTTGACAGTGTCTTTATTGAAGTCTATACCTCTCAACCGAGGTCCATAGGCAAAAACAAAATCTGTGAGTCTAAAGGATAACTGCAATACTAAATGGACATAGTGTCTTTGTGAAGGGTTAATAAGCTGTGTATGATGCAATATAGAGTCTGGACCATCTGTGTAGCAGATATAGACTCTAGCGTCCTGATGTGGTGGTGGCACAGTGGGGTGCAATGTGAGCTTTCAGGCAAGCATCTGCACATGCTTCCGTTAAGTATCAGCATGTGTGTTTGTGAATGGATGTGTGAATTTATAAATCACAAGTAACTGGGTCAGCCAAGGAACATTTATTGGTGGTCACTGGTTAGTCACCAAAGAAATTTGTTAGCCATCTCCCATGCACAAACATTTAAGTGCACTGAGGACTGTTGACGATAAATGACAAATTCACAAAATTATTATTATTTTCTTCTCTGCTTTTTATCCCATTTCCAGGTTGACTTTCAGTGCAGTGAAGTAAGCTAAAACTTTTGAATTTAGCAAAAATACTAATTTAAATATGTTTTTAAGCTCCCATGCAGTCTTTTTAATTACATTTTTAAATCATCACTGTATGACTAATAAACAACTGTGAGTGTTTATTTCATTAAAAATTATTTAACGAGTCCGACGCGAAGAATATACTGCTTTCTAAGGGAACAGGCCCAAATCCCTGTCATTTGCGTGAGGAAAAGATGAAGAAAAAGGGGGCGGAGTGAGTAAACCCCACTGCCATCCGTTCTATTGGCCAAGGTGCAATCATTGGAAAATAAATTCGATAACCTACGATCAAGATTACCCTACAAACGGGACATTAAAAACTGTAATATCTTATGTTTCACCGAGTCGTGGCTGAATGACGACACGGATAATACAGAGCTGGCGGGATTTTCCATGCACCGGCAGGACAGAGAAGCTACGTCTGGTAAGACGAGGGGTGGGGGGGTGTGTCTATTTGTCAATAACAGCTGGTGGCGATGTCTAATATTAAAGAAGTATTGAGGTATTGCTCGCCTGAGGTAGAGTACCTTAACCTGTAGACCACACCATCTACCAAGAGAGTTCACATCTATATTATTGGTAGCCGTCTATTTACCTTCACAAACCGATGCTGTCACTAAGACCACACTCAATGAGCTGTATACGGCCATAAGCAAACAAGAAAATGCTCATCCAGAAGCGGCGCTCCTAGTGGCCAGGGACTTTAATAAAGGCAAACTTAAATCCGTTTTACCTCATTTATACCAGCATGTCACATGTGCAACCAGAGGCAAAAAAAACAACTCTAGACCACCTTTACTCCACACAGAGATGCATACAAAGCTCTCCCCCACCCTCCCCACTCTCCCCCACCCTCCATTTGGCAAATCTGACCATAATTCCGTCCTCCTGATTCCTGCTTACAAGCAAAAACTAAAAGCAGGAAGTACCAGTGACTTGCTCAATACGGAAGTGGTCAGATGACGCGGCTGCTACGTTACAGGACTGTTTTGCTAACACAGACTAGAATATGTTCTGGGATTCATCCTATGACATTGAGGAGTATACCACCTCAGTCATTGGCTTCATCAATAAGTGCATCGACGACGTCGTCCCCACAGTGACCGTACGTATATATCCCAACCAGAAGCCATGGATTACAGGCAACATCCACATCGAGCTAAAGGCAAGAGCTGCCACTTTCAAGGAGCGGGACACTAATCCGGACGCTTGTAAGAAATTCCGCTCTGCCCTCAGACAAACCATCAAACAAGCAAAACGTCAATACAGGATTAAGATTAAATCCTACTACTCCGGCTCTGATGCTCGTTGGATGTGGCAGGGCTTGCAAACTATTATAGACTACAAAGGGAAACCCAGACGCGAGCTGCCCAGTGACGCGAGCCTACCAGATGAGCTAAATGCCTTTTATGCTCGCTTTGAGGCAAGCAACACTGAAGCATGCATGAGAGCACCAGCAGTTCTGGACAACTGTGTGATAACGCTCTCGTTAGCTGATATAAATTCTTTAAACAGAGCAACATTCAGAGAGCATCCTGACTGGTTGCATCACCGACTGGTATGGCAACTGCTCGGCATCTGACCGTATGGCGCTACAGAGGGTAGTGTGTACGGCCCAGTACATCACTGGTGCCAAGCTTCCTGCCATCCAGGACCTATATACTAGGCGGTGTCAGAGGAAAAATCAAAAAATTGTCAAAGACTCCAGTCACCCAAGTCAGACTGTTTTCTCTGCTACCACACGGAAAGCGGTACTGTATTGCCAAGTAAAGGACCAAAAGGCTCCTTAACAGCTTCTAACCCCAAGCCATAAGACTGCTGAACAATTAATCAAATGGCCACCTGACTATTTACATTGAGACTAACCTGTACCCCCACACATTGACTCGGTACCGGTACCCCCTGTATATAGCCTCGTTATTGTTAATTTATTGTGTTACTTTTTAGAATTTTTTAATTTAGATGATTTGGTAAATATTTTCTTAACTCTTTCTTGAACTGCACTGTTGGTTAAGGGCTTGTAAGTAAGCATTACAGGATTTTAGAGTACATTTTAGAGGCCCCATCTTGGTGGGTTAGACGTTTTCTACATATTTTGCCAGGGAGCTGAAAGAAAATGTTACCGTTTTAAAGCTAATTTCCTGCAATTCTATGCATTTTGCCATGGCTAATGCTTTGTTCTTTGTTTCAAACATAAAATCAATATGGTTAAATTCATTGTTTTGGGAATTTTCAAAAAATATATAGGTCCATTATCTTCTCTACATGTTTAAAATCTTGTTTTAGTCAGTTAAGTTTACACTGAAAGCATCTTTCCAGCCCGCCCAAGGATTTTAATTGCAGAAAAATCCCTGGATCAGATTGTGATATTATGTCAAAACTCTATCCCACCTGAACAGGCTGAAATTCCAGGCAAAAAAAACTCAGTGTGAAAATATATATATATATTTTTAAACAAGGAAATCATGTTTTTGACTGCACTGCCACTTTAAGTATTTTGTATGTGTATTGGATAGAGAGAAAGAAAGCTGAAATGTAGGAAAGAGAGAGTGCTGAAAGAGCAATGGACCGGATTCGAACCCATGCTGACAGCGATACATCGTACATGTGCACCCTTTTAACCTTCAATGCCAATTTGATCAAGATGTAGTTTACTAGATAGCCTAATTAACAGAACTTTGCAATTAACACTAATTTCACCAATTGTGCCTGGCTTTTTCTGCCTCAGTGCTCCCTCATACGAGAAAACATATGAGGGAGAAATTAGAGCACTGAGCAGAAAAGGCAAGGCAATGGTATGGAATGGTATATTTAAAAAGGTAACACTAGTAAATCATTTCCCAAATGTAGTCATTTACTGACACTTATTACTTAATTACCAAGTGGCTACAAAACAGTATCCTAGGTATTTATCTGGTTATGTTATAGTCCAAAAACACTAACCAGAAAGTGTAACAAATGTAATGTTAAAGTTGAACTTAGGGGAGGGAAAACTGATCTCGTATCAGTTTTGAAGGGCGGAGGTAACCGGAGCATTTGCAGTGGTGGTGTGTGTGTGTGTGTGTGTGTGTGTGTGTGTGTGTGTGTATTCATGAGAGTCTTCAACATGTTGTAGTTTTCCAGTGCAGGAGCAGCTAGGTAGGGCGTGAGGAGTTAAGAGGAAGCTTATCAGACATCTCTCTCATTGGTCATGGATTGATGGAACTGTATAAACTGTGCCACCTGGAGATTCATGACTCACTAGTGCAGTACAGTTAACCCTTGGAGTGCCACAGTGTATGGGTAGGGCAGAGAGTGCAGAAAGTTGTATAATAAAATCAAAGACTACTGCAGAAACTATGAGAATATAAAGGTTCAGAACTTTTGTGAAACATCACATTTGTGAAAAATATATGGCAAATGGTAATCAAACCTGGATGGTGTTCAGAGATCGATGCGAGGGGTTGACTGGAGCTGAAGGGAGGGACTAAAAATGTCTGTAACATATACAGTGCCTTGCGAAAGTATTCGGCCCCCTTGAACTTTGCGACCTATTGCCACATTTCAGGCTTCAAACATAAAGATATAAAACTGTATTTTTTTGTGAAGAATCAACAACAAGTGGGACACAATCATGAAGTGGAACGACATTTATTGGATATTTCAAACTTTTTTAACAAATCAAAAACTGAAAAATTGGGCGTGCAAAATTATTCAGCCCCCTTAAGTTAATACTTTGTAGCGCCACCTTTTGGTGCGATTACAGCTGTAAATCGCTTGGGGTATGTCTCTATCAGTTCTGCACATCGAGAGACTGAAGGTTTTTCCCATTCCTCCTTGCAAAACAGCTCGAGCTCAGTGAGGTTGGATGGAGAGCATTTGTGTTATTTCCACAGATTCTCGATTGGATTCAGGTCTGGACTTTGACTTGGCCATTCTAACACCTGGATATGTTTATTTTTGAACCATTCCATTGTAGATTTTGCTTTATGTTTTGGATCATTGTCTTGTTGGAAGACAAATCTCCGTCCCAGTCTCAGGTCTTTTGCAGACTCCATCAGGTTTTCTTCCAGAATGGTCCTGTATTTGGCTCCATCCATCTTCCCATCAATTTTAACCATCTTCCCTGTCCCTGCTGAAGAAAAGCAGGCCCAAACCATGATGCTGCCACCACCATTTTTGACAGTGGGTATGGTGTGTTCAGGGTGATGAGCTGTGTTGCTTTTACGCCAAACATAACGTTTTGCATTGTTGCCAAAAAGTTCAATTTTGGTTTCATCTGACCAGAGCACCTTCTTCCACATGTTTGGTGTGCCTCCCAGGTGGCTTGTGGCAAACTTTAAACAACACTTTTTATGGATATCTTTAAGAAATGGCTTTCTTCTTGCCACTCTTCCATAAAGGCCAGATTTGTGCAATATACGACTGATTGTTGTCCTATGGACAGAGTCTCCCACCTCAGCTGTAGATCTCTGCAGTTCATCCATAGTGATCATGGGCCTCTTGGCTGCATCTCTGATCAGTCTTCTCCTTGTATGAGCTGAAAGTTTAGAGGGACGGCCAGGTCTTGGTAGATTTGCAGTGGTCTGATACTCCTTCCATTTCAATATTATCGCTTGCACAGTGCTCCTTGGGAAATCTTTTTGTATCCAAATCCGGCTTTAAACTTCTTCACAACAGTATCTCGGACCTGCCTGGTGTGTTCCTTGTTCTTCATGATGCTCTCTGCGCTTTTAACGGACCTCTGAGACTATCACAGTGCAGGTGCATTCATTGTAAAGAGTTTAAACACTGTTTCCCATGCTTGTTCAATGAACCATAAACAATTCATGAACATGCACCTGTGGAATGGTCGTTAAGACACTAACAGCTTACAGACGATAGGCAATTAAGGTCACAGTTATGAAAACTTAGGACACTAAAGGGGCCTTTCTACTGACTCTGACAAACACCAAAAGAAAGATGCCCAGGGTCCTTGCTCATCTGCATGAACGTGCCTTAGGCATGTTGCAAGGAGGCATGAGGACTGCAGATGTGGCCAGGGCAATAAATTGCAATGTCCGTACTGTGGGACGCCTAAGACAGCACTACAGGGAGACAGGACGGACAGCTGATCGTCCTCGCAGTGGCAGAACACATGTAACAACACCTGCACAGGATCGGAACATCTGAACATCATGTCTGCGGGACAGGTACAGGATGGCAACAACAACTACCTGACTTACACCAGGAATGCACAATCCCTCCATAAGTGCTCAGACTGTCCGCAATAGGCTGAGTGAAGCGGGACTGAGAGAATGTAGGCCTGTTGTAAGGCAGGTCCTCACCAGACATCACCGGCAACAACGTCGCCTATGGGCACAAACCCACTGTTGCTGGACCAGACAGGACCAGACACCAGACTGGCAAAAAGTGCTCTTCACTGCCGAGTCGCAGTTTTGTATCAGCAGGGGCGATGGTTGGATTCGCGTTTATTAAGGAATGAGCATTACACCGAGGCCTGTACTCTGGAGCGGGATCAATTTGAAGGTGGAGGGTCCGTCATGGTCTGGGACGGTGTGTCACAGCATCATCGGACGAAGCTTGTTTTCATTGTAGGCAATTTCAATGCTGTGCGCGTTACAGGGAAGACATCCTCCTCCCCCTTCCTGCAGGCTCATCCTAAAATGACCCTCCAGCATGACAATGCCACCAGCCATACTGCTCATTCTTTGAGTGATTTCCTGCAAGACAGGAATGTCAGTGTTCTGTCATGGCCAGCGAAGAGCCCAGATCTCAATCCAATTGAGCACGTCTGGGACCTGTTGTATCGGAGGGTGAGGGCTAGGGCCATTCCCCCCAGAAATGTCCAAGAACTTGCAGGTGCCTTGGTGGAAGAGTGGGGTAACATCTCACAGCAAGAAATGGCAAATCTGGTGCAGTCCATGAGGAGGAGATGCACTACAGTACTTAATGCAGCTGGTGGCCACACCAGATACTGACTGTTGCTATTGATTTTGACCCACCTTTGTTCAGGGACACATTATTCAATTTCTGTTAGTCACATGTCTGTGGAACTTGTTCAGTTTATGTCTCAGTTGTTGAATCTTAATATGTTCATACAAATATTTACACATGTTAAGTTTTCTGAAAATAAATGCAGCTGACAGTGAGAGGACGTTTATTTTTTTGCTGAGTTTATATTGCAAATAGAAATCAAAACTCGATGGTCTTCAGAGACCGATGGGAGGGGTTTAGGGAAGCTGATGTTTGGGACTAAAAACAAACGACAACTAATGTAAAATATACTCTGTCAGTAAAATGTATATAGTATGTATAAGCAGGAAGTAGAATTTTAAGTGTTGTTATCCATTAGTTTACTCCAATTGGGGGAGGTGTGGCAGGGTTAGGGGAAAATAAAACATAAAATATTTTAATATAGAATTTATACACAAACAGTCAAAGGTTCGGACACACCTACTCATTCAAAGGTTATTCTTTATTTGTACTATTTTCTACATTGTAGAATAACAGTGAAGACATCAAAACTATGAAATAACACATATGGAATCATGTAGTAACAAAAAAAGTGTTTAAAAAAAATCCAAATATATTTTAGATTCTTCAAAGTAGCCACCCCTTGCCTTGACAGCTGTACACACTCTTGGCATTCTCTCAACCAGCTTCATGAGGTAGTCACCTGGAATACATTTCAATTAACAGGTGTGCTTTGTTAAAAGTTATTTTGTTTAATTTCTTTCCTTCTTAATGCGTTTGAGCCAATCAAGTTGTGTTGTGACAAGGTAGGGATGGTGTACAGAACATAGCCCAATTTTGTCCATATTAATGGCAAGAACAGCTCAAATAAGCAAAGGGGAATGACAGTCCATCATTAATTTAAGATATGAAGATCAGTAAATCCGGACATTGCCAAGAACTTTGAAAGTTTATTCAAGTGCAGTCGCAAAAACCATCAAGCGCTATGATGAAACTGGCTCTCATGAGGACCACCACAGGAAAGGAAGACCCAGAGTTACCTCTGCTGCAGAGGATAAGTTCATTAGAGTTAACCAGCCTCAGATTGCAGCCCAAATACATTTTTCAGAGTTCAAATAACAGACACATCTCAACATCAAATGTTCAGAGGAGACTGTGTGAATCAGGCCTTCATGGTCGGATTGCTGCAAAGAAACCACTACTAACGGACACCAATAATAAGAAGAGACTTGCTTGGGTCAAGAAAACACAAAAGAACTATGGTCAGAACGTGACACTACCACAGCATTCTGCAGCGATACGCCATCCCATCTGGTTTGCGCTCAATGGGACTATCATTGGTTTTCAACAGGAAAATGACTCAAAACACATCTCCAGGCTGTGTAAGGGCTATTTGACCAAGAAGGAGAGTGATGGAGTCCTGCATCAGATGACCTGGCCTCCACAATCACCCGACCTCAACCCAACGGAGATGGTTTGGGATGAGTTAAGACTGCAGAGTGAAGGAAAAGCAGCCAACAAGTGCTCCGCATGTCTGGGAACTCCTTCAAGACGGTTGGAAAAACATTCCTCATGAAGCTGGTTGAGAGAATGCCAAGAGAGTGCAAAGCTGTCATCAAGACAAAAGGTGGCTACTTTGAAGAATCAAAATATATTTTGATGTAGTTACTTTTTTGGTTACTACATGATTCCATATGTGTTATTTCATAGTTGTGAAGCCTTCACTATTATTCTACAATGTAGAAAATAGTAAAATAAAGAACAACTCTAGGATGAGTAGGTGTGTCCAAACCTTTGACTGGTACTGTATATATTAAAAAAATAATAATAATAATAATAATTATGGGGGATTGGAAATGATGCAGACAATTACATTGATGGACGCCACACTCTATCTGCAATATTAAAGCTGATCTAACCCTAAAAAATATTATATATATATTTTTTTTAAAGAGTACTCTCAGAGTAAGGTAAATTAAGAATATGGAATGTTTAAGTACTGCTCTAATGAGTCAAACACACACCCACACGACCTTACGCGAGACAGTGGGCACAACAGTGGGATCCATAGCCTTGGTGGTGAGACAGAGACAGCCAATAGCATCAGTAATTACTGCCGCATCAGTATGTGTGTGTGTTACTGTGTGTTGCTGCGTTGTAAGCCAGTACTGCTGAATCATAGCTCCTCAAACGGTGGTGCAGGCAACAACCAAGTTGTCAGCCTCTCCTCTCCTGGCCAACTGAGGCTTTCTCCGTCCCCATCACCCTCCCCCTACTGTTTATACAGCAGCTACACATCAGTTCCTCTCTTCACTAGGCTGGATTCTTGCTCAGTCTGCCATCTCTCACTTTTTCTCTCTCTCTCTCTCTCCTTCTTTAGTTCTCCCCCCCTTTCCCTGCATCAACGTCTTGTCCTCCATGCCAATTCCTCTACTTTTATCCACCCCTCCCTCTCTCTCTCCGTTCTCGCTCTCTCTGCATTAACCCCTTTTGCCTTCCCTGCCAATTCCTCTCTAGACTTTTCTTCATCTCTCTCTCACCCTCTCGCTCTCTTTCTCATTTGCTTTTTAGGAAGATTCTGTTGCAAAGTGGAGCTTGGTTTCAAGGTTCAGACTTCTGACTAGATAAGAGCTATTCAAACTGCAAGTAGTGGCTTTGCAACTGATAATACTACAGCACTGAAACAACCGTGCAAGTGTGTGTGTGTGTGTCCGCCACTCCGTGGAGATGACATCACAAGGCCACATGTCATTAAGGTCAGGGGAGCAGAGCAGCAGCACAGACTGTGTTGATACCAAACAGCACGGATACATAACAACAGGGACACAACAGGAGATAAGCCACATCCTGGCTCGCGCTCCCCTGATCCAGACTAGTCACACACATAGGCTATGTGTACTTTTATATGTTAATGGGAAACTGTCCCAAACTGTCATAAAACACAATAGATGTCAGGCTAGTAGAGTAGGCTAAAGGGGAATCCCGTTGTCATTCTCTCTATAGGTTTAATGAAATGAGAGAGGGAGACAAAGGGACAACATGGCTACTCTGCCATTGTGGATTAGGCAAACACGTGTGTGTGTGTGTGTGTGTGTGTGTGTGTGTGTGTGTGTGTGTGTGTGTGTGTGTGTGTGTGTGTGTGTGTGTGTGTGTGCGTGCGTGCGTGCGTCACGGTAACCAGAGAGAGAGTGCGAGAGCACGTAATTATATAACACAACCATTGTGTGCCAGCGTGAATGTATATTGAGTGTATGAGTGTGTAATGTGTTGTGTGTGTCAAGAGAGTGGCAGGAAAAGGGTTGGTTCGCCGGCTGGAGGGAGGATGGAGGGACTCTTTTGACACAGGCGGACAGGGGTGAGGGGGGTCGGAGAAAGGGGGGGGGGGGGTGTAGTGTCAGGTTTCCTTCCCAGTCTCCTTCCCCCACAGCTGGGGTCAGATGGGTCACCAGCGAGCCCCCCCCCCCTCCCTCTCCTATTTCAGAGGCCCAGCAAGCAGGAAGTGTTAACCTTACCCCCTCCTCCTCCTTTCGCTTCTTCCCCACTTCCCCTTTAGCTGCGAGCCCTCTCCCTCGGGAGGCTGGAGTTCTAAAAAGAGCAGCAGTGCTGGAATCCCTTTCGCCTCCCACACGCACACACACATACAGTGCATTCATCAAATATTCAGACCCCTTGACATTTTCCACACTTTGTTACGTTACAGCCTTATTCTAAAATTGATTTACATAGATTTTTTCCCTCATCAATCTACACACAATACCCCATAATAACAAAGCAAAAACAGGTTATTGGAAATGTTTGCGAATGTATAAAAAATGAAATATGACATTTACATAAGTATTCAAACCCTTTACTCAATACTTTCTTAAAGCACCTTCGGCAGCGACTACAGCCTCGAGTCTCCTTGTGTACGACGCTACAAGCTTGGCACCCTGTATTTGGGAAGTTTCTCCCATTCTTCTCAGGAGATCCTCTCAGGCTCTGTCAGGTTGGATTGGGAGCGTCGCTGCACACCTATTTTCAGGTCTCTCCAGAGATGGTCGATCAGGTTCAAGTCCGGGCTCTGGCTGGGCCACTCAAGGACATTGAGAAACTTGTCCCAAAGCCACTTGTCCTGGCTTGCAAATAAATTCATTAAAAATCCTACAATGTTATTTTCTGGATTTTTTTTTCTCATTTTGTCTGTCATAGTTGACATGTACCTATGATTAAAATTACAGACCTCTCATATTTTTAAGTGGGAGAACTTGCACAATTGGTGGCTGACTAAATACTTTTTTGCCCCACTGTATGTAAATAAGGTACGTGTTGAAAAAATGTTATACATTTGCTACCATTTTTAAAAACCTGTTTTCGCTTAGTCATTATGGGGTATTGTGTGTAGATTGATGAGTTAGAATAAGGCTGTAAGGTAACAGCATTTGGATAAAGGGATGGGGACTGAATACTTTCCAAATGCACTGTACACTCTCCAGTTCACCCATTAACGCTAGAAGTCCCCTCACTTGATCACCTGCTCTCTTGCTCCCTATCCCACACCACCATACACTCCCACAGAGTGGCATGTCTTCCCCGGCACATCAAACCCAACACTCACAAGCTCTCCGACTGCCCCGGACACTCAACAGAGCGTGCATTACTGTATCTCCCATTATGTCTGATGGTACTCAGAAACAATCCGTTTTCATTCACTTGATCACACAGTACTGTTTAGCGCAATGCTAAAAAAAAACATGCTGCGAAAATTTTCCAGCCATTTTTTTTACCTCCCCCTGCTCCCCTATTTTGAGCCAAAATCGATTCCTGGATTCCTCCTTTGTTTCTCTGACATTTGAGCTTCTGTTAAAAGTCTGGGAGCTGTACAGCTTTGGGGGTGGACGGGGGTTGTATTTAAGGATCTCCTTTTTCTGTACCCTCCCACCTGCTTTATTGGAGATTTATTAATCGTCAATCAAAAGCCTGGAGGCCAACGTAAGACATTAACCCATTCTCTCTCTCTCTCTCTCTCTCTCTCTCTCTCTCTCTCTCTCTCTCTCTCTCTCACACACACACACACACACACACACACACACACACACACACACACACACACACACACACACACACACACACACACACACACACACACACACACACACACACACACACACACACACACACACACACACACACACACCCCTCCTCAAACCTAAGGTCCGTCCCCCTACATTATATCCCTGCCCTTTCCTGAACGCAGTCTCTTGCGCATGCTCCCCAGCTCTTAGGTAACTCAACTGCTGTAGAGAACACATCTGTCTGGCTGATCCTGAGTCAGGATCGGTGGCTCTGTGCTGTTTGACTATAGGTAGGAGTTGAAATTCAAGGACTGATTCTACATCAGATCTTAGAGCCAGACTCTCTGCTAATGCTTTGTAAACCTTTGACATCTGCTGTTCTGTGGTCCAGGGGAAGAGTGGGATAGTAACTCACTTTGATTTGGGACTGAACTGTCCCTTTAAGTGATGCAATGTCTGGCCGAGTGTGGTATCGGCTGTTCTTAGATCAGTTTGTCTGAATTGCTGACTGATAAGGGGTTCAGTTTGTATCATGGAACAGGCTGATCTGAGGTCAGGCCTCGTGTGTGTGCTAGCGTGTTTGTCTCTGGCTGACGCACGGCGAGCTGGAGAGGGCAGGAGGGCATCCGGTTTCAGTCCTGCCTTGGGAACACCTCGCTGTGTGGTGTGTGTGTGATGCCGAAAGGCCTTATAAGGCATGGAGCGGGAGAGGGACAAGGGAGAGAAAGCCCCACACACTCCAGCCATACTACCTGTTCTAGAGATCAAATCAATTAATCTCCCTCTAGCTTTCATTCTCTCCCACTCACTCTCTTCCATCTCTCTTGACATCTATCATAGAATCCATTACTCCTTACATCTCATACCCCCTCCCCCACTTCCACCTCTTCCCTCCATCAATCCATATATACTTCTATCATTAGCCTAGACGCTTCACTCATTTACAGTGCATTCGGAAAGTATTCATACCCCTTGACTTTTTCCACACATCTATTCCACAAGGCACACATCTGTCTATATAAAGTTCCCACAGTTGACAGTGCATGTCCGAGCAAAAACCAAGCCATGAGGTCAAAGGAATTGTCCGTAGAGCTCCGAGAAAGGATTGTGTCGAGGCACAGATCTGGGGAAGGGTACCAAAAAATGTCTGCAGCATTGAAGGTCCCCCAAAACACAGTGGCCTCCATCATTCTTAAATTGAAGAAGTTTAGAACCACCAAAACTCTTCCTGAGCAATCGGGGGAGAAGGGCCTTGGTCAGGGAGGTGACCAAGAACTCGATGGTCACTCTGACAGAGCTCCAGAGTTCCTCTGTGAAGATGGGAGAACCTTCCAGAAGGACAACTATCTCTGCAGCACTCCACCAATCAGGCCTTTATAGTGGACCAGACAGAAGACACTCCTCAGTAAAAAGGCACCACAGCCTCCTTGGAGTTTGCCAAAAGGCAATCTAAAGGACTCCCAGACCATGAGAAACAAGATTCTCTGGTCTGATGAAACCAAGACTTAACTCTTTGGCTTGAATGCCAAGCATCATGTCTGGAGGAAACCTGGCACCATCCCTATGGTGAAGCACGGTGGTGTCAGCATCATGCTATGGGGATGGGAGACTGAGTGCTAAGGACCTCAGACTAGGGCAAAGGTTCAGCTTCCAACAGGACAACGACCTTAAGCACACATTCAAGACAAGGCAGGATTGATTTCGGGGCAAGTCTCAATGTCCTTCAGTGGCCCAACCAGAGCCCAGACTTGAACCTGATCTAACATCTCTGGAGAGACCTGAAAATAGCTGTGAAGTGACGCTCCTCATTCAACCTGACAGAGCTTGAGAGGATCTCCAGTGAAAAATAGGAGAAACTCCTCAAATACAGGTGTGCCAAGCTTGTAGCGTCCTACCTAAGAAGACTTGAGTCTGTAATCGCTGCAAAGGTGCTTCAACAAAGTACTGAGTAAAGGGTCTGAATACTTAAAATACTACATTTGAAAAAAATCTAAAAAACTGTTTTTGCTTTGTCATTATGGGCAGGTTTGGGTCAGTTACTTTCTAAATGTAATCTGTAACAGTTACATGTCCAAAATTGTAATCGGCCATGTAACTTTGGGATTACCCAAATTTAGTAACGTAATCTAATTACATTCTGTTACTTTTAGATTACTCTCCCCTTAAGAGGCATTAGTAGAAGACACAAATGTATGTTACCAACTGAACAACATCTATTGCAGGATAAATCAATGTTAAAGTTTACATAGCTGGCCATATATGGATGTTAAATTTTACTTTATAGGTTAGATATGTAGGCTTCTTCTAACCCATCGCTTTCTGCTACATATAATAATACGATAAAGCCTAATCAGAATTCCAGTCATTCCAATAAAGGTTATACCCGACTTGGAAATATGGAAGTATAGATTAGCCAAATTGTTTTACCCGAGCATGACCCCAAAGCTAAGGACTTTATTATCCAGCCCTACTCTGTTGTTTATGATTTTGTTTATAATTTTGTTGTCATGGAGGACTGATTGGACTCATTGATTGGAGTTGAAAAATAAATTATGAGCTCAAGGAATGGCATTCTTTGAGCACTACTGAAAAGTGTGATTTACGTGTAAAAAATGAATGCGATATGCTGCATTTGCTCAAGGCCTATTGTTGACCTTTTTGTTGGTGACACTTTGATGTCTTGATAATATGCAGCTGTTTAAAGGGTAAATCCACAGATGAAACAATAACAAAATGGTCGCCCTGCCTCTGTTTTGGTAAAAAGCTGAGGGATAGGCCTGGAGAAATGTAACCACTCTCAAATAAATAGACAGAGCTATGGATGCAAGGACAGACCATCCATTATATAAAAATAGTTGTTTGTTATTACTGTAAAACAAGCTTATATTTTGAACATAAGAACTTATGGAGTGTGACAGTTAAACTAAGCTCATGTGGGATTTATAAGTTATATTCTTCAAGAATCAATGGGAGATATGTATATATAAATAAAGTGTATAAATCCCAAAATTGATGTAGCAACTACAGATTGCCCCTTCATGTCTATCAAAAGTATACAAGTTTAAGCATGTGTCCATTAAACCTATGGATTTATTTATTTTTATCAGAATGAATTAGATTGAGCAATAAAAGCCCCCCTTTAATTCCATAGGCTTGCATTAAAAGTAATCCTCGAAGTAATCATCTAGTTTTTCAAAAGTATCTGTAATCTGTTTACAATATTTTTACTGGTAAGGTAACGGATTACAGTTACCGTTTTTTTGTAATCCGTTACTCCCCAACTCTGATTATGGGGTATTGTGTGTAGATTGATGAGGGGAAAAAAACAATTTAATCAATTTTAGAAAAAGGCTGTAACGTAACAAAATGTGGAAAAGTCCAGGGGTCTGAATACTTTCCGAATGCACTGTCCCTCTCCTTGTGTCCTTCCACTTCCCCCTCTTGCTCCATTCCTAACTTCCTCGCTCTCTACGCCTCGCTCTACTCCTATTCGCTGCACACGGCCTCACTTCAAGGTTGGATGGATCGAGTGGTGCTCTCCACAGCTCCTGGGATTTATTAGGAAAACAGCTCCTCCTCTCGACTTTGAGCACGCCACACCGTAAAAACGAAATGGCTCCTTTGTTGCTGAGAAGAAGAAAATAGGCCTAATATCCCGCTACACTCAAGTCTTCGTGGATTTGCCATGCATAAAATGTTGTAACTTGGTAATAACAAATTATGCTTTCCCCCTTCTTATAATAAAGGGAAAGAACCATGCCCTCCTCTCTCTTTGGTTGTGATGTTGGCGCAAGGTAAAGGTGTCTTTTCCATACCATGTTAAAACGACAACAATGCTTTTGCATTTCTGCAGCGAGCTGCTGAGGGCACCCAGTTAATGCACCACATCAGTAGACGAACCAGAGAAGCCGGGGATGAGCGGAGGGAGGGAAGGGGGGATTGGAAAGAGTGAGATATGGTTCAGTGCCAGCACAGGAAGTCCTGACTGGGCAACAGCTATTTCCTGTGTACTGGTGCTGCATGTAAGAAGGGCTCGAGGTAGAAGTTGTCCCTAAGTATAGATCTAGGATCAGCTTTCCCAATCCCATCTCTAACCATTTCCATCAGGAGGTAAAAAAGGAAACTGACTTTGGATCAGTACTCCTGAGTGGCGCAGCGGTCTAAAGCACTGCATCTCAGTGCAAGAGAGTCCCTGGTTCGATTCCAGGATGCATCACATCCGGCTGTGATAGGGAGTCCCATAGGGCAGAGCACAATTGGCCCAGCGTCGTCCTGGTTTGGCCGGGGTAGGCCGTCATTGTAAATAAGAATTTGTCCTTAACTTACTTTCTTAGTTAAATAAAGGTTCAATAAAATATATATATATTTTTTAATTACAGGCAACTTCATTATAGACCATAAGGGAACCTTTCGGTAGGAACTACCTTTAACCACAGATCTAGGATCAGATTACACTAACCATTAGACGGATGCCAAAATGTCTAATCTTGTGTACGTAGTTAGCAACTTCGCGGCAACAAATGATATACCACATGGGGAGGTTTGTGTGATTGCGATGCACCCTACCTTGATGTCAAAGTTGCAGTCGAAGCGCTTGATGAGCACGATGAAGGCACCAGTGAGGTTGTCCCGAATAGGGGGCGGGTCAATGGGTTCGCAGGCATTTTGGGGCCGTGCACCAATTAGAAAGCCCTGTGGGTGTGACATCACAGCACAGTTAGAGCATCAGTTATGTGACTATCACTCAATTGAACAACACCCACAAAACAGGTCAAGTTTAGAATCATCACCACAAACAGAGGAAATGTGGTGGTGTGCATGTTCATAGTTGGCTCTCCTCAGCAGAAACTGGAACCTAAATAAAAATCCACTGGAAGGTCAAACATCTAAAAATTAAATCCATTGGAATCTAGAGAGAAATGGTAAATCTGCAGGCTAGTGAGACACTGAACAAAGAGCACAGAAATAAGAATTTAGAAATAGGCTAAACAATTTAAAATGGCTACAACTACAGCAATAACAGCACGGAGCCAGAATTATGTTTAAGTTAAGAAACATAATGATTTATTCAAACCCTCCCTTGCCACGAGAGTAGTAAGGTAATGTTCCAAATGGCACCCAATTCCTTATTTAGTGCATTACTTTTGACCAGGGCCCACAGGTTCAAAAGTAATGCACGAGTTATCTAAGTCCCAAATGGTTCCCTAAGACTGATCAAATACACAGTAAAATCCACAGATGAAACAAGCCCAAACAAGAGATCATATCTTGGCATTGAATTCCTAAGATGTCCTGTGCTGCAGGACGGGAGAGACAGAGAGGAGAGAGAGCGAGAGAGAGCAAAAGGGAAAGACAGAGAGTGTGGGATCAGCCCAAAAGCCAGAGACCGCTCAGAGTTTGGCTGGTACTGTTTTAGATAGCTAACCATATTGGCACCTAAAGTACTTGTGTCAGAATGCTATTTTCAACAGAATAACGGTGCCAACATGGACTGTGGAGTCCACACAAAGCAATGCATCAATGAAACCTAGCAGGTCCTACAGCTCTGGGAGTCTGGGACCCGCCTCGGCCTGTCAGAACACAGCCAAAGGGGCAGGCCCAAGACCGAAGCCAATCACCCGCAGGCCAGCTGAGAATGACAGAGATACTGTCCAATCACAAGCATACTTCCTGAATTTGAGGGCCTGCTGCTGTCCCAATGACTGAGGTTCTGTTCAAGTGTTTCCATGTAGGGAGAGGTGTCCCGAGTGAGTGAAACGTTCATAACATTGCAGGCAGAAATGTAATGAATAGAGCTGATATAATTCATTAGCTCCAGATTAAACGATAACCGTGTTATGTGGGGATATGTTGATTTTATCATATTTGTCCCATTTCCTTGCAACTATTAAATCCAGTGTAATGCGTCTTCATATCCTATCAGGTGCAGATGGTAGTCAGATTGTAGTCAGGGGTGGTAGGCCTCATCTTTATCTCTGACTAGCCTATGTCCCAAATGGCACCATATTCCCTTTATAGTTCACAACTATTTTTTTTAGCCCTATGGGGCCTGGTCAAAAGTAGTGCACTATGTAGGCAATTGGGTGCCATTCAGGACACAAACAAGGTGTAAATTGCTGCGGGATTTGGTGGGGGTGGGCCCATGACTCGGCAGCTACAGTCAGCTGTGAAAGTGATGAGTTCATTTTAGTGGAGGAGTTAGAGTTCGCTCTCTGGAGCAGTGCCAGTACAGAGCGCTTCAAAAAGGACCCAGCCTTTCTGGATCGTCAGCCCTTTTCGTTTTTGTGTGAACACAGTGCACGTTGACACGCACACAATGCTGAGACTGGTAGGTGTCCCTCAAGAGGAGGAACATTAGAAAGACCTGTGTGTGTGTGTGTGTACGTCTAAAGGCTACCTACACACCTATTGCAAGCTGCCATTCTCTCCAAATGACAGGAATGGAAAATGAAACAGTAAAATGTATAAAACATACCATCACTTATCAATAGGATGGATAGAAACTCCAAAAGCTTTTGTTGTTACATTCTTGATTTCATACAAAGAGATGGTGAAGAACTGGCACTGGAAGCTGTTATCGACTTTATCTGGACTCCTGTTTTCAAAAGGAAAACAGGCAAGAAATCTCCCTGGATACCTTCCGCAAAGCCTGCAATGACAATGCCACTGTCTCACATTTTCACATGGTTCAAAACAAGCTACAATAGCTCCCCCTGTTGGCAATGGACCCACAAAGAAACCCAGAGGGAAATCCCTAACCACAACCGTACAGAGCATTGTATAATTGAGGAGGAATTCAATAAAACACCTTCAAGTTCAACAACCAACTGTTAGTTCCAGATTTTGAATCCGGGGCCAATGTTGGTGAATCATTCCCTAAACATATTGACCTAGAAGAGGAACCATTTCAATTCCGGAGGTGGGTTTTTGCTTTAGCATAGTGATTCAGTGTTCAGTGACTTTCCACTCTAGAGAGCATGACTAGATCATGCCACCGATTAAGCCTTTAACCCTCTCCTAAACCACCACCAACACCTCCTCCTGCTCCTCCTCCAGGGGTGCTGTAGTATGGCTGCCCTCTGCTACTGTACACCCTCACCAAACTGTGTGTCTTTCGAAGGGTTTGGGATACAGCAAAATACTAATATCTCTTGGCCATTCATGAACATTGGACAATAAAGTAATCTTCCTCCTGCACTGCGGCATTGCACGGTGGTCGTGATACCTAATCAGACTTCGGTTCTTTGGTCCTACCTGGAATGCAAGATTGGGACTATTCTATTGTTCTATTAAACCATGCTAGTTTAATTGAGCACAGGGCCTCCCAGGTGGCGCAGTGGTTAAGGGTGCTGTACTGCAGCGACAGCTGTGCCATCAGAGACTCTGGGTTCGCTCCCAGGCTCTGTCGTAACCGGCCGCGACCGGGAGGGCCATGGGACGACGCACAATTGGCCTAGCGTCGTCCGGGTTAGGGAGGGCTTGGTCGGTAGGGATGTCCTTGTCTCATTGCGCACCAGCGACTCCTGTGGCGGGCCGGGCGCAGTGCGCACTAACCAAGGTTGCCAGGTGCACGGTGTTTCCTCATTGGTGCGGCTGGCTTCCGGGTTGGATGCGCGCTGTGTTAAGAATCAGTGCGGCTAGGTTGGGTTGTGTATCGGAGGACGCATGACTTTCAACCTTCGTCTCTCCCGAGCCCGCATGGGAGTTGTAGCGATGAGACAAGATAGTAGCTACTACAACAATTGGACACCACGAAATTGGGGAGAAAAAGGGGTAAAAATTCAACAAACAAAAAAAGTTTAATCGAGCACAGATTAAGATTTCAAATTATTTCAAATATCCTTCTTTCTTCACACATCTCTACCTAATCAAAGTGGGAAATGTCACAAATGCAGAGGTATCGACAGAAGAAAACACAGGAATAATTCATTTGCCTCCAGCTTGTGCTGTGTTAAGATTAAAACAAATGAATCGAGAGTCAGAGTAATAGAGTAGGTCTCATAGCAGCTACACTGTTTCAACAATGTCTAGGCCCCTTCAATCCCATGATGTCATATGTTACAATGAAACTATCAAGAACATAACAACCAAGCATGACACGCAACAATAACCTCACAAGGTTCATTTTAGACAGCACAAAAAAATGGTATCTAGGCTAGTTGAGCCAAACATCTAGGAAATCAAGTAGTCTTGGCACCCAGAACCAAATCAGATTGCATACATTGAAACTAGTTCAGTGGAGTTTGCTCTCTCCCTCCCTGCAGAAGGGAGAAAGCTGGAAAAAAACAGCTCATGTGACTTCTGATGTACACTACATTACCAAAAGTATGTGGACAATGGCTCGTTGAACATCTCATTCCAAAATCATAGGCATTCATTTGGAGTTTGTGCCCCCTTTGCTGCTATAACAGCCTCTTCTCTTCTGGGTAGGCTTTTCACTAAATGTTTAAACATTGCTTCCTTTCAGCCACAAGAGCATTAGTGAGGTCAGACACTGGTGTTGGGAGATTAAGTCTGGCTCGCAGTTGGCGTTCCAATTCATCCCAAAGGTGTTCGATGGGGTTGATGGCAGGGCTCTGTGTAGGCCAGTCAAGTTCTTCCACACCGATCTCAACAAACCATTTCTGTATGGACCTCACCTTGTGTTGTACCATTAATATATCCCTTCAACGGAACTAAGGGGCCTAGCCCAAAATGTGAAAAACAGCCCCAGACCATTATTCCTCCTCCACCAAACTTTACAGTTGGCACTATGCATTGGGGTATAGTTCTCCTGTTATCCACCAAACCCAGATTCGTCCGTCGGACTGCCAGATGGGGAAGAGCGATTCATCACTCCAGAGAACGCGTTTCCACTGCTCCAGAGTAGAGGTCGACCGATTATGATTTTTCAACGCCAAAACCGATTATTGGAGGACCAAAAAAAGCCGATGCCAATTTTTATTTATTTATTTGTAATAATGACAATTACAACAATACTGAATGAACACTTATTTTAACTTAATATAATACATCAATAAAAATCTATTTAGCCTCAAATAAATAATGAAAAATGTTCAATTCGGTTTAAATAATGCAAAAACAAAGTGTTGGAGAAGTAAAAGTGCAATATGTGCCATGTAAAAAAGCTAATGTTTGAGTTCCTTGCTCAGAACATGAGAACATATGAAAGTTGGTGGTTCTTTTTAACGTGAGACTTCAATATTCCAAGGTAAGAGGTTTTAGGGTGTAGTTAACATAGTATTTATAGGACTATTTCTCGCTATACCACATGTATTTCATATACCTTTGACTATTGGATGTTCTTATAGGCACTATAGTATTGCCAGTGTAACAGTATAGCTTCCGTCCCTCTCCTCGACCCCTACATGGGCTCGAACCAGGAACACATCGACAACAGCCACACTCGAAACAGCGTTACCCATCGCTCCACAAAAGCCGCAGCCCTTGCAGAGCAAGGGGAATAACTACTTCAAGTCTCAGAGCGAGTGACGTTTGAAACGCTATTAGCGCGCACCCCGCTAACTAGCTAGCCATTTCACATCGGTTACACCAGCCATTAGGCTGATAGGCTTGAAGTCATAAACAGCGCTGTGCTTGCGAAGAGCTGCTTGCAAAACGCACAAAATTACTGTTTGAATGAATGCTTACAAGCCTGCTGCTGCCTACCATCGCTCAGTCAGACTGCTCTATCAAATCATAGACTTAATTATAACATAACACACAGAAATACGCGCCTTTGGTCATTAATATGGTCGAATCCGGAAACTTTCATTTCGAAAACAAAACGTTTATAATTTCAGTGAAATACGGAACCGTTCGGTATTTTATCTAAGGGGTGGCATCCCTAAGTCTAAATATTCTTGTTACATTGCACAACCTTCTATGTTATGTCATAATTATGTAAAATTCGAGCCAGGCTGCCCAAATTGTTGCATATACCCTGACGCGAGAGAAGTGACACAATTTCACCTGGTTAATATTGCCTGCTAACCTGAATTTCTTTTAGCTAAATATGCAGATTTAAAAATATACACTTCTGTCTATTGATTTTAAGAAAGGCATTGGTGTTTATGGTTAGGTACAGTCGTCAAACGACTGTGCTTTTTTCACAAATGCGCTTTTGTTAAATCATCCCCCAGCATTGCATCGATTATATGCAACGCAGGACACGCTAGATAAACTAGTAATATCATCAACCATGTGTAGTTATAACTAGTGATTATGATTGACTGATTGTTTTTTATAAGATTAGCAACTTACCTTGGCTTCTACTGCATTCGCGTAACAGGCAGGCTCCTCGTGGAGTGCAATGAGAAGCAGGTGGTTAGAGCGTTGGACTAGTTAACTGTAAGGTTGCAAGATTGAATCTCCCGAGCTGACAAGGTGAAGATCTGTCGTTCTGCCCATGAACAAGGCAGTTAACCCACCGTTCCTAGGCCATTGAAAATAAGAATGTGTTCTTAACTGACTTGCCTAGTTAAATAAAAGGTATAAAAAAAATAAGAATAATAATTGAAAAAAATAAAAATCGGCAAAATCGGTGCCCAAAAATACAGATTTCCGATTGCTATGAAAACTTGAAATCAGCCCTAATTAATCGGCCATTCCAATTAATCAGTCGACCTCTACTCCAGAGTCAAATGGCGGCGAGCTTTACACCACTCCAGCCGACGCTTGGCATTGAGCAGGGTGATCTTTGGCTTGCTCGGGCCATGAAGCTCCCGACGAACAGTTCTTGTGCTGACGTTGCTTCCTGAGGTAGTTTGGACAGATGATTTTTATGCGCTACGCGCTTCAGCACTCGGCGGTCCCGTTCTGTGAGCTTGTGTGGCATTCCAATTTGCGGCTGAGCCGTTGTTGCTCCTAGACATTTCCACTTCACAATAACAGCACTTACAGTTGATCTGTGCAGCTCTAGCAGGGCAGAAATTTGATGAAGTGACTTGTTAATAATAATGGGGCAGGAGGGGATGCCTACTGTGCTATTTTCTTAGTTTTTTAAAAACATTTTTGTAACTTTTTATTTTATACATAAAGTTGCTGCTACTGGCTCTTATGACCGAAAAGAGCTTCTGGACATCATAACAGCGATTACTCACCTTGAACTGAACAAAATGTTTACTTTAACGAGTCCGACACGAAGGATGTACTGCTTTCCGGAGAACAGGCCCACTCCCTGTCATTACCGTGAAGAAAAGGTAGAGATACCAAAGGAGTAGGTTGGGGTGCCTTGTTAGGATTCGTAAGCGAGTAAGTAAATTGCCTTTACTATGGGTTCTATTGGCCAAAGTGCAATCACTGGAAAACAAACTCGATGATCTATGGTCGAGACTATCCTAAGTCGTGGCTGAACGACGACACGGATAATATACAGTTGGCTGGGTTTTCTGTGAACTGGCAGGACAGAACAGCTATGTCTGGTAAGATGAGGGGAGCTGCTGTCTTGTCTATTTGTCAAACAGCTGGTGTGTGATGTCTAATATTAAGGAGGTCTCGAGGTATTGCTCGCCTGAGGTAGTGTACATCATGATAAGCTGTATACCACACTATTTACCAAGAGAGTTCTATAACTATATTATTCGTTGCTGTCTATTTACCACCACAAACCGATGCTGGCACTAAGACCGCATACAACAATCTATAAAGTCATAAGCAATCAAGAAAATGCCCATCCAGAAGCGGCGCTCCTAGTAGTATCCAGAGAGTTTAATGCAGGTAAACTTAAAAAATAATTTTTTCCATCAGCATGTCACATGTGCAACCAGAGGAGAAATAAAAACCTAGACCACCTTTAATCCACACATACAAAGCTCTCCCTCGCCCTCCATTTGGCAAATCTGACTATAATTCTATCCTCTTGATTCCTGCTTACATGCAAAAACTAAATCAGCAAGCACCATCGACTCGCTCAATACGGAAGTGGTAACTTGATGCGGATGCTACGCTACAGGACTGATTTGCTAGCACCTACAGGAATATGTTCCGTGATTCATCCAATGGCATTGAGGAGTATACCACCTCAGTCAACGGCTTCATCAACACGTGCATTGTCCCCACAGTGACATATCCCAACCAGAAGCCATGGATTACAAGCAACATCTGCACCGCGCTAAAGGCTAGAGCTGCCGTTTTCAAGGAGCGGGACACTAATCTGGACGCTCATAAGAAATCCTGCTATGCCCTCAAACAAACCATAAAAACAGGCAAAGCGTCAATACAGGACTAAGATTGAATCCTACTACACCGGCTCTGATGCTCTTTGGATGCGGCAGGGCTTGAAAACTATTACAGACTACAAAGGGAAACCCAGCCGCAAGCTTCCTAGTGACACGAGCCACAAGACGAGCTAAATTCCTTCTATGCCTGCTTCGAGGCAAGCAACATTGAAGTATGCATGAGAGCACCAGCTGTTCGGGACGACTGTGTGATCACGTTCTCCGTAGCCGATGTGAGCAAGACCTTTAAAGAGGCCAACATTCACAAGGCCGCGGGGCCAGCCAAATTACCAGGGCGTGTACTCAGAGCATGTGCGGACCAACTGGCAACTGTCTTCTCTGACATTTTCAACATCACCCTGACAAAGTCTGTAATACCCACGTTTCAAGCAGACCACCATAGTCCCTGTGCCCAAGAATTTGAAGGTAATCTGCCTAAATGACTACCGCCCAGTAGCACTCACGTTGGTAACCATGAAGTGCTTTGACAGGATGGCCATGGCTCACATCAACACCATCATGCCGGAAACTCTAGACCCACTCCAATTCGTATACCTCAACAGATCCACAGATGATGCAATCTCAATTGCACTCCACACTGCCCTTTCCCACCTGGATAAAAGGAACACCTTTGTGAGAATGCTGTTCACTGACTACAGCTCAGCATTCAACACCATAGTTCCCACAAAGCTCATCACTAAGCTAAGGACCCTGGGACTAAACACCTCCCTCTGCAGCTGGATCTTGGACTTCCTTACGGGTCACCCCCAGGTGGTAAGGGTTGGCAACAACACATCTGACACGCTGATCCTCAACAATGGGGCCCCTCAGGAGTGCGGGCTTAGTCCCCTCCTGTACTCGCTGTTCACCCACAACTGCGTGGCCAAGCACGACTCCAACACCATCATTAGGTCTGTTGACGATACAACAGTGGTAGGTCTGATCACCGACAACGACGAGACAGCCTATAGGGAGGAGGTCAGAGACCTGGCAGTGTGGTGCCAGGTAAACTACCTCTCCCTCAATGTGAGCAAGACAAAGGAATTGATCGTGGACTACAGGAAAAGGATGGCCGAACAGGCCCCCATTAACATTGATGAAGCTGTAGTGGAATGGGTCGAGAGTTTCATATTCCTTGGTGTCCACATCACCATCATGGTCCAAACTAGAGGTCGACCGATTAATCGTTTAACCGATTAACCACCTGCCTCTCATGGCACTCCACGAGGAGCCTGCCTGTTACGCGAATGCAGTAAGCCAAGATAAGTTGCTAGCTAGCATTAAACTTATCTTATAAAAAACAATCAATCAATCAATCAATCATAATCACTAGTTAACTACACATGGTTGATGATATTACTAGTTTATCTAGCGTGTACTGCGTTGCATATTATCGGTGCGGTGCATATTCGCGAAAAAGGACTGTCCTTGCTCCAATGTGTATCTAACCATAAACATCAATGCCTTTCTTGAAATCATTACACAGAATTATATATTTTTAAACCTGCATATTTAGCTAAAAGAAATCCAGTTTAGCAGGCAATTTTAACCAGGTGAAATTGTCACTTCTCTTGCGTTCATTGCATGCAGAGTCAGAGCCACAATTTTACGTAATTATGACATAACATTGAAGGTTGTGCAATGCAACAGGAATATTTAGACTTATGGATGCCACCCATTAGATAAAATACGGAACGGTTCCGTATTTCACTTAAAGAATAAACGTCTTGTTTTCAAAATGATATTTTCCGTATTCGACCATATTAATGACCTAAGGCTCGCATTTTTGTGTGTTACTATATGATAATTAAGTCTATGATTTGATAGAGCAGTCTGACTGAGCGAAGGTAGGCACCAGCAGGCTCGTGAGCATTCATTAAAACAGCACTTTTGTGCGTTTTGCCAGCAGCTCTTCGTTGTGCTTCAAGCATTGCGCTGGTTATAACTTTCTTAGCCTATCAACTCCCGAGATTAGGCTGGTGTAACCGATGTGAAATGGCTAGCTAGTTAGCAGGGTGCGTGCTAGTAGCGTTTCAAACATCACTCGCTCTGAGACTTGGAGTAGTTATTCCCCTTGCTCTGCATGGGTAACGATGTTTCGAGTGTGGCTGTTGTCGATGTGTTCCTAGTTCGAGCCCAGGTAGGGGCAGGGAGAGGGATGGAAGCTATACTGTTACACTGGCTAAAGTACTAAAGTGCCTATAAGAACATCCAATAGTCAAAAGGTATATGAAATACAAATGGTATAGAGAGAAATAGTCCTATAATTCCTATAATAACTACAACCTAAACTTCTTACCTGGGAATATTGAAGACTCATGTTGAAAGGAACCATGTTCTGAGCAAGGGACTTTCTTACATGGCACATATTGTACTTTTACTTTCTTCTCCAACACTTTGTTTTTGCATTATTTATTTGAGGCTAAATTGATTTTATTGATGTATTATATTAATATATTAAGTTAAAATAAGTGTTCATTCAATGTTGTTGTAATTGTCATTATTACAAATAAATAAAACATTTAGAAAATCGTCCGATTAATCGATATCGGCTTTTTTTGGTCCTCCAATAATCGGTATCGGTATTGTCGTTGAAAAATCATAATCGGTCGACCTCTAGTCCAAACACACCAAGACAGTTGTGAAGAGGGCACGATAACACCTTTGCCCCCAAAGGAGACTGAAAAGATTTGGCATGGATCCCCAGATCCCCAGATCCTGCACCATTGCATCACCGCCTGGTATGGCAACTGCTCGGCATCCGACCGTAATGTGCTGCAGAAGGTAGTGCGTACGGCCCAATACATCACTGGGGCCAAGGTTCCTGCCATCCAGGACCTATATACTAGGCGGTGTCAGAGGAAGGCCCCAAAAAAATTGTAAAAGACTCCAGTCACACAAGTCATAAAGAGAACAGTCTGCTACCGCACAGCAAGCGGTACTGGAGCGCCAAGTCTAGATCCAAAAGGCTCTTTAACAGCTTCTACCACCAAACTATAAGACTGCTGAACAATTAATCAAATGGCCACCCGGACTGTTAACATTAAACACCCCCCACCTTTGTTTTTACACTGCTGCCACTCGCTGTTTATTATCTATGCATAGTCACGTTACCCCTACCTACATCTACAAATTACCTCGACTAACCTGTACGCCTGCACATTGACTCGGTACCGGCACCCCCCTGAATATAGTGTCACACCCTGACCTTAGTTATCTTTGTTTTCTTTATTATTTTGGTTAGGTCAGGGTGTGACATGGGGTGGTTTGTTGTGTTTTTGTCCTGTCTAGGGTTTTTGTATGTTTATGGGTGTCACGAGTCCGACCGAGGGTGGTTCCCTTTCCCGGGCGGGTGGCGCTCGGCGGTCGTCGTCACCGGCCTATTAGCTGCCACTGATTGTCTTTCCTCCCCCTCCTTGTATGTTTGGTGGTAGCACCTGTTTATGTTTAATTAGTTTGTCTTTATTAGACAGCCGGCCAGCCTGGTTGTTGTGCGGGATTATTTCAATGTAACCTTCGGCTCTGTTGTAGAGGTACGTGTTAGTACTTGGTCGTGTATTTTTCGTTGTACATTTTGATTCCCTGTGTTTGGGAACGTACCTATTGTGAGCACCCTGTGGTGCGTTGGTGCTATTAAAGACGCACAGCATTGAACTCTCTGTCTCCTGCTTTTGACTCCACACCCAAGACACCCGGAGCATTACAATGGGGTTGTTTACTAGTCTAGGTGTTTTGTATGTCTATGGTTGCCTGGATTGGTTCTCAATTAGAGGCAGCTGTTTATCGTTGTCTCTGATTGGGAACCATATTTAGGCAGCCATATTCCTTGGGTAATTTGTGGATGATTGTCTATGTATTAGTTGCCTGTGTCTGCACTTATTCTATATAGCTGTCACATTTGTTTTGTTGTTTTGTAAATTTGTTGACGTGTTCTTCGTTTCATTAAAATAGAAGATGTATTCACATCACCTTGGTCTCATCCATACAACGAACGTGACATATAGCCTCAATATTGTCATGTAACTTTTTATGATATTTTTTACTTTAGTTTATTTAGTAAATATTTTCTTAACTCTATTTCTTGAACTGCATTGTTGGTTAGGGGCTTGTAAGTAAGCATTTCACGGTAAGGTCTACTACACCTGTTGTATTTGGCGCATGTGACAAATACAATTTGATTTGATGAAAAGGTGGCATCCTATGACAGTGCAATGTTGAAAGGCACTGAGCTCCTCAGCAAGGCCATTCTACTGCCAATCTTTGTCCATGAAATTGCATAGCTGTGTGCTCGATTTTAGACAACTGTCAGCAACGGGTGTGGCAGAAATGGCCAAATCCTCTAATTTGAAGGTGTGTCCATATACTTCTGGATATATAGTGTATCTGGATTCAGGCCTCGCTCTGCTTTGCTGTGAGGAAATGGCTGTTTCTCCTATGTAGTGCACTACTTTAGACCAGAGCCTTATGGGCACTGGTCAAAAGTAGTGCACTATATAGGGAATAGGGTGTCTTTTGTGACATATCCTGGGAGTGCCAGCACCAATGCTCTAACACAGTGGCATAGATAGCAGCTACTGGGCTGTGCTGAAATGTAAGTCATGCTCCAGGCCAGAATCTGAGTGCATGGGGTTCAGTCTCTAAGTAGGCTACCAAAAAATGTCATTTTGTAAATGCAAGCACTGGCTCAGACAAAAACAACAAGGGATGAAAATACCTACACACTGACTAAAGCACAGGTAATGTTACAGGAATGTGTAACTTTTCACCATGGATTGGTTGTATAGATTTTGGCAGTAGATCTGTGGACAGGAAATTGGTCAGCATGATCTTGCTCAAACCAGCACAGAATTATTCAAAACGACTTTGTTTCTAAGTTATTTGACGAGTTTTCAGAAAAACAGAGACCACCTAAAATAGTCAGGAGCAATGGGCATTAGTTCACCATTAAAGAGATCTGTCATTGTGTATTGGATGACTATGAGAACACAGAGATAGTCAGTCAGTCCGTTTAGGTCCAGCTTAGCTCCCTGTCTTTATCAAGACCTCACCCTCAGCTCCCTCCATGTTTCGCACAGGAAAGATGTGTACATAGCCACAGCCCTATGTACTGGATGACTATGAGAACACAGAGATAGTCAGTCAGTCCGTTTAGGTCCAGCTTAGCTCCCAGTCTTTATCAAGACCTCACCCTCAGCTCCCTCCATGTTTGGCACGGGAAAGACGTGTACATAGCCACAGCCCTATGTACTGGATGACTATGAGAACACAGAGATAGTCAGTCAGTCCGTTTAGGTCCAGCTTAGCTCCCAGTCTTTATCAAGACCTCACCCTCAGCTCCCTCCATGTTTCGCACGGGAAAGAAGTGTACATAGCCACAGCCCCATTCCAAAGACGCATGCTCAATCCAGCTACCACCCTCCACTTTCCCAGGCCACTCTAGGAGAAATCAGGGGTTCCAACGCATAACCTACAGCAATCTATTCTATTAGATCAGTGATTCGGCTTCCCCAAAGTAAACAGGGCCTAGTCTAACACCAGTTTTGCTTCCTCAATTTGGCTTGGTTTTGGTTGGCTTGACCAGTTTTGCTTGGTTTGTATGGGCATGTGTCGCATCATAAACTTTCCACAGGAAACGCTGGTTTCGATGTTCAGTCTATATTTAAGAAGAGTGGAAGTCAGAGGATGCCACTCGATTAGAATGAGGAACATAACATGAAAAACATATGGTTGCCATTCTGTTTACTCAAAAAATATAAAGGGGTGTTTAACACCTTTTTGGTTACTACATGATTCCATGTGTGTTATTTCATAGTTTGATATCTTCACTATTATTCTACAATGTGGAAAATAGTAAAATAAAGAAAAACCCTTGAATGAGTAGGTGTGTCCAAACTTTTGACTGGTACCGTATATTAGTCGACTGGTCGATTGTTTGGTCGTTAAGCAATTGGTCGACCAAAATTGTTTTATATATATATATTTATTTGTTATTGCTCTACTAAAACATATATATGTGTTATTGTTCGACTAAAACAATCTCAGTCGACCAACAACCTAATGACCAAACAATCGACCAGTCGACTAATTGAGGTCAGCCCTAAACTCAATATTAGGAAGGAGTTCCTAATGTTTTGTACACTCAGTGTATATGCATGTTGAATTTATTTTGGATAAATGAATAAACAATATCCTCATTTTAAATAGAATTGTAACTAGGTAAACTTATACTTTGTTTTATAAGTGATTGACAATATGAGTTCATAAGAAGGGATTGTGTGACACGGGCAAGGAGTAATAAAAAGTTAATGAACACCATTCCAACTAGGCAGAAACAAATGGGTTGTGGACTGTGAAAACATAAGGTCGTTAGCCTATGGTTGACCCTACTGAAACTGAGCTCTGGGGATTTTAGATAAGGCAGTGAGTGCATTCCTAGGTTTTCTGTTAATTAAAACTGTCAGTTCAGTGGTGATCGATAATGTTGAGGGGTCAAAAGTTATCTGGGAGTGTGTTAGTAAGTTAGAATGAACTTTCACCTTACTTTGTCCCGGTCGAGAGGAGGGGATTCTGTTAAAGCAGTGAAATGACGTCATGATCTGTATATAAACTGCTGCACGTTGTCACACCCTGACCATAGTTTATTTGTATGTTTCTATGTTTTGGTTGGTCAGGGTGTGATCTGAGTGGGCATTCTATGTTGGATGTCTTGTTTGTCTATTTCTATGTCTGGCCTGATATGGTTCTCAATCAGAGGCAGGTGTTAGTCATTGTCTCTGATTGGGAACCATATTTAGGTAGCCTGGGTTTCACTGTGTGTTTGTGGGTGATTGTTCCTGTCTCTGTGTAGTTTCACCAGATAGGCTCGGTCACTTTGGTTTTTCTATTTACTTGTTTTGGAAGAGAAGAGAATGAGCGCCATTCTCCTTGCGGAGATGGTGCTAAATACATCAACACGGTCGGTCCCTGGGATTGGGCTGGCCAACACGATTCGGTTTGCTTGGAAGGAAAAGGAGTTGGAGCCTTTAGGACGGGAATCTTTTGGAAGTATAATATTGATGGGGACTCTAAAGCTGACGGTGAAGGACGTGTTTTGTTTCCAAGGCAACTCGTTGGAGGGAGCATACGACGTGGCACTATATACAGAGGAAAAACACGATGATATCCTGAGAAGGGCAAGAGCAGTGGGAGGTGAGAGGCCGATGTGCCACTACAAAATAACAAGCCTGGCGAAGAATAACTTTAGGGTTGTAACTGTCAACATTTACAACCCTTACGTTAAGGACGAAGAGGTGAGGGCTTTTCTGGGGAGATACATGGATAATGTCTCCTCAGCAAGGCACCTCAAGACTCCCTTGGGTTTTGGAATGGGAGGAGAGGCTTCCAGGCCCTCCTCAGAGAGGACCCAAAGGGACATGGTGGCTACCTCCATCCTCCTGCTATGTTCTTCCTAGGGGCTGACAGGGGGACGTTGTTTTATGCACGTCAGCCCCCATTTTGCAGGCGCTGTATGGCCTACGGTCACATATTCGCCTCGTGCAGTACAAGAAAATGCAGATTTTGTGCATCTGAGGATCACGAGGCGAGGGATTGTGACAAGCCTAAGACATGCCATGGGTGTGGCTCGTTAGCACACCTGTGGCGGGGGTGCCCGGCCCGTCAGAGGTCATATGCGTCTGCGGCTGGGGGGGAGCAGGAGCGGGGGATGGGGGAAGAAGAGGAGGGGAAGGAAGCATGCCTCATGACCAGAGTACAGGTCCAGATGGGAAGGCCACAAGGAAGGAAGGGGAGCAAGAAGCGGCGGATGGAAGAGAGAAGGAAACGGAAGGCACGGGAGTAGGAGAACCAGGAAAAGCGGCGGAAGAAGGCAACCGGGTGGAGGAGCATGACAGAGAAGAAAGCGAGGGAGGAGTGGTAGAGAAGGAGACGGTGGAAGAGCAAGTGATGAGATGAGGGGTATGGTGGAGGAGCTGGCGGGGGGGGGTATCTCTCCACTGCCGCCATCACCAAAGAAGAGAATGAAGAGGAGGGTGCGATTGGCTGACAGTGAGGGGGAGGGGATGGCCAAGAGAGTGATGGGGGTGGGAGAAACCTCTGGGTTGCTGCTGGTTTCCCCAGGCCCTCAACTTCTGTTGGGTGGGGACACACCTAACAAGACTCAGGACTGGGTACAGGAGGAGGTGGGGAGTTTTTTGTTTGGGGACTCAGCCTCCCCAATTTTTTTCCAAACCAGCCGCAACACTGGGGAGGGGGAGGATTGTGGGGGTAGACCCAGGGTGCAGGGCACCCCGGAGCCAAACACTATTCCTGCATCCTGGGATGGTGTGATGGAGGAAGAGGGGGGGATGTCGGGATTACGGATGGTGTTCTCACCGGTAGATATGGAGCAGGGGAGCATCGGGTGAGTCTCCTGTTTTTTTTTTTTTTTTTTTTTTTCTGTCTGGGTTTAGAATTTGAGTGTATTGCATGTTTTTATTTTTTCATGGAGTCTAATTTTACTTTTGTTAGTTTAAATGTAAGGGGTTTAAGGGATTTTGTTAAGAGGGGGCGGTTTTTAGTTATTTGGAGGGTGTGGGGTTTGATTTTTGTTTTTTACAGGAGGTTCACCTGAGGGATGGAGGGGATGTTAGTAGGTTTAAGAGGGAGTGGGACAAGGGGGAGTCGGTTTGGTGTGTTGGGGGGGTGCACTCATCGGGGGTAGGGATTTTGTGTGGGCACAGGGAGGTAAAAGTGGAGGATTCTTTTGTGGTAATGCAGGGGAGGGTTATAGGGGTGGATGTCACGATAAGGGATTGTAAATTTAGATTAGTGGTGGTGTATGGGCCACAGGTGGTGGCAGACAGGAGGGAGATGGTGGACTGTCTGACGCCCCTGTGTGTCACAAATAGGAAATTAGTGATAGGGGGGGATTTTAATACAGATTTTGGAAGAGGGGGGGATAGCAGTGCAGGCCCCATTGCCAGGCTAATGGCTTGCCATGGTCTGGTAGATGGTGGTCTGCACACTACTCCGAAAATGGACGGTCCTACATGGCGCAACTCCAGGGGAGTTGAGCGGAGGCTCGACTATATTTTTGTACCCAGGTCTTTGGGTAAGTTGTCTGGGCGGCTGTTGCCTGTTTTCTTTTCGGATCACGACGGGGTGCTCCTGCAGGTGGGGTCGCCAGTCTGCCTCTTTGGTAGGGGGTACTGGAAGCTAGATCGGGATGTGCTGGAGGAGCAGGCTTTTGTTGACGGGTTTTATGGTTTCTTTTGGAGGCTTGTGCGAGGGGGTGTTAGAGTGGTGGGAATTAGTTAAGGTGAGGATTAGGGCTTTTATAATAGGGTATTGCAAGAGGGAAAAAAGGGAGGAGAGGAGGGAGGTGGATCGTATCCATAGGTTAATTGAACTCGAATACGAGGCAGGCAACCTCGGCGGGTCGTTTGACTGGGAGAGATCCGCAACCCTAAAGGCGCAGCTCAGGGAGTTGCAGGAGCGGAAGGCTCGAGCTTTCCTGGAGCGTGCGCATAGTGGCTTTCTAGAACATAATGAGACTTGTTCTGCGAATGTTCTTTAAGTCGGTTAGGGCCAGACAGAGTAGGAAGGTAATGCATGGCGTTAGGGAAGAAAATGGTAGTATAGTTAGAGAACCAGAGGATATGGTCAGGGTGACAACTGATCATTTCCAAGGTTTATTTAAGGAAAGGGAAATAGATGTAGAGCAGGGAAATGTGTTTTTAGAACACTTGTCCAGGCGGTTGCCGGAGGACATTAGAGAAGTGATGGAGGCCCAGATCTCACTAGAAGAGGTTGAGTGCGCTCTTAGGAGGATGGGAAAAGGGAAGGTGCCTGGGATGGATGGGTTGCCGGCTGAGTTTTATCTCAAGTTTTGGGGTATACTTGGACCAGTGGTCCTCGAAGTCTTGAAGGCCATCCTTGAGACGGGGGTCCCGGGGGGGATCAATGGCTGTTGGTGTGCTGTCACTTTTATATAAGAAGGGGGAAGTAACAGACCTTGGCAACTGGCGGCCGTTGACCATGCTGTGTGTAGATTACAAGCTATTTGCAAAGGTTTTAGCAGACCGGTTGCGCACAGCCCTTCCCTACGTCGTTCATGAGGATCAGACGTGCGGGGTAGAGGGCCGCTCTATTAGATGGAACCTACAGTTAATCAGGGACTTCATCGCTTGGGTTGACGATAGAGGACTGCCTTTTATGGTAGCAGCGCTAGATCAGGCGAAAGCCTTCGATCGCGTGAATAGATCCTTTTTATTCAGTGTTAGGTCGATTAGGATTTGGGGAGAAGTTTATAGGATGGATTCGTACATTATATGTCGGAGCGGGGTGCCGAGTTAGTGTAAATAGTCACTTGGGTGACGTTTTTGACCTCTCGTCTGGGGTCAGGCAGGGGTGCCCACTCTCGGCTCTCCTCTTCGTTCTGTACATGGAGCCTCTGGGGGCTGCCATTAGGGCAGACACAGGGGTGGAAGGTTTGCTGATCCCTGGAAGTGGTGGGCTGCATGTTAAGATAACGCAGTACGCCGACGACACTTCCTTGCTGTTGTGCAAGGACTCGTGCCTGACAAGGTCCCTTGCCATCTTTGGGGATTTCACCCGAGCGTCGGGAGCAGTTCTGAACCATGCAAAGTCTTCCGTCAAGTTTTTCGGAAGATGGCGCGGTAGAACAGATGTGCCTGGGGGGGGGTTCTCTGTGAGGGGGCCCTGAGGATTCTCGGGGTCCATTTTGAGACCTCCGGCTCAGCGACACTAAACTGGAACATGCGTATCGCAGTGGTACAGAGGAAGCTAGCAATGTGGAAAGCTAGGTATTTGTCTTTTATGGGCAAAGTCCTGGTCCTAAAGGTGGATGTGTTGCCGTCTCTTTTGTATTTGGCATACATCTAACCATTGCCGGCTTGTCTGAGGAGGCCTCTAGTGAGGCTTGTGTTTCAGTTTATGTGGAGTGGCAGGTGCGAGTGGGTCGCCAGGGCACGCATGATCTGTCCCATCGGGGAGGGAGGTAGGGGGGTACCACATTTCCCCCTCAAGCTGGACACAATTATTTTTTTTTTACTTGTTAACGGAGCTTGCTCAGCCAGTGATACACCTGTCCGGTTACCTCCTGCGGGTATTTTTCTCGTATCAGGCGAGAAGCATAATGGTGTGGTCTAACACGGGTCCTCGGGCGGAACAGCTGCCGTGGCACTTTGGTCATGCGGCCAAGTGGCTGCGTGCGCACCCTGAGGTTGAAGTTGCCCGAGTAGGTTTAGATCATAGGCACCTGTACGAGGAGGTCAGAAAGGCAGGGAGTCCGGCGCCTGTAGTGGGCATCTCAGAAGTGGTCTGGGAGGGAGTGCAGGCGCGGGGTCTGGACAACAGGCTCAAGAACCTGAATTGGTTGAGCCTTCATAAGTGTTTGCCGGTACGTTCCATCTTGTACCGGTATAGTTTGGTGCAATCCCCCACCTGTCCAAGATCCTCTTGTGGCAGGGAGGAGACTGTGCGCCATGTCTTTTGGGACTGTGCCTTTGCCGGAGTAGTATGGGCTAGGGCACGGGTGTTAGGTTTGGTAAAGGGGATTTTGTATTGACGTGGGCCAGGTTAGAGAGGGGTGTAGGGAGAGCGAGAGGGACGGATAGGGACAGGTTTCTGCTCTGGCTTCTCATGAGTCTCTTTAAACGGGGGCTGTGGGAAGCAAGGCAGAACATGGTGAAGACAGGGAGAGATTGGGGGGTGGAATGGATAGTGAGGAGGGTGGAAGGAGATTTGAGGGGGAGGATGAAGAGGGAGGAGAGGAAGTGGGGGCAGCATGCTGCTCGGGAGAGGTGGAAGGGGGGTTTAGGGATGGGTGTCATTTAGATTTGTAAGAGGATAGATTAGGGATGGGTAGATAGGGAAAGGTATTTTGTAGCGTGACGGGGAGGGAAGATGCTCCCCTGAGGTTTTGTTTGGGGTTTATGTTTAGTTTAATTAGTTTAATTAAAATACCATTATTTGAGTATGTATGTAAATTATGAGTTGTAAAGAATGAATGGTATTGAAGATAATAAATTATTTTTTATAAAAATAATAAAATAAAAAAAAATAGGGCTGTTTCGGTTTTCCACGTTTGTTGTTTTGTATTGTTCGTGTTTCATCTTCATTCATGTATCTAACTAACCACGCTGCATTTTGGTCCGATCCTTGTTCCACCTCTTCGTCAGAGGAGGAGTTGGAAGAAACCCGTTACACACGTGTTTAAGTGGTAGCGCGCTCCGAGAATAAATTCTATTACCTACTATTGAAAGACTGGTCTGCGTCTATTTTATGCAAACAAGAAATCTTAAAAATTCTCATAAAATAGATTAAGGGCTTTCAATTGATGAAAGCACATTGGCATAATTAAATTACAGTAACAATGCATTAGTAATCATTTTTGATAATCAATTCACTCTGTTACACATTTTTAGTTTTACATTAGAATGCCCATCTCAGAAAAACTATCTCAAGAAAAAATGCCTCCGAAAATTGGATTCCATGCTTATCGTTCATATTCTGATGGTTATACTTTAACTTGTGTCAATGGCAATGAAATGAATGGGTATGTAAACAGTCAACATATGGACCATTGTTGTACCCACCTTGAGTCCATCGCTGGGCAACCGGTACCCAAACCGTGCAGGCAGGTCATCAAAATTTCCCGTTTTGTTGTCAAATGTGTACTGAAAGAGAAATAAGAATACAAATCGTATCATGAACTACTTGGTGGTGTTAATAACTAGAAGCTCCAAGCACAGAGACAAAATATGTTTTCTGTAAACCAGTGAGTCAGTCAGTCAGTCTGTCTGAATGTCTGTAGACCACGTCTGTCTGTTTGTGTATCTGTCTGTCTATCTGCCTTCCTGCATGCATGCCTGCCTGCCCACCCACGCGCCCGTCCGGGACTCACGGCAGAGATGTCAGCCTCGACGGGCAGCAGGTTGAGAAAGGCAAAGAGCTGCACGGTAAAGATGGTGTAGATCTGTGTGGCGGACAGCATCAGCATCCCCAGGGAGAACAGCATCTTGCATTCCGAGCTGTGCCAGTCGACTGACACACTCCTGCACAGACTGACACACAGATGGACTGTCCCAGTGCTGGCGCCTCTCACACCTGCAGAGTGTACACACACGCAGAAACACAGGTTTGTCACTGTCTGTAGGCCTACATCTGCTCTCCCAGCCTCCCACAGAACAGAAAACAAACACACCACACCTGGGTTCAAATACCTAGGTCATTTCTGGCAATCTATGTTAACTTTGGTCATTTATACTTTAATAACTTTTTTTTTCAGATATATAATATTCATTTTTATATCTGTGTCCATATTGTCTATTAGTTTCTAGGGCATACACCATGTGATTTAAGAAAAAAATTGCCTAATTAATGATTTGTTTTTTCTAATAAACAGTGGAATAATTTTCCATGAACTCCAACTATTTACTTTCAACTTTCCAACTATTTACTTTTTTTTCACAACTACCACCAGTTTGGCGCCAAAACATTTACAAAAAAGACAAATTTACATAAATAAAAGTGTGTAAAAAAAAAGGATATCTCATGTTGAAACCCTCATATGAAACACCAATGGTATTCACCTAGTTGATAGTTCATATTTAGGATGTTTTAAAGCTCTGGAATGCCATATAGGCCAATAGATAGATACATTCCCCCCATAACTTGAAAGAAACCAAAAATCTGGTAGTTTACTGGCAAACTTTGAACGTTTTCAGTAATATACATTCCCTTAACAACCCTCCGCATGGGCGGAGAAGCACAGTGCAGTAATCTTTCCAAATAATTTAACTTAATATGATTAGGCTATACTTTAGGCCTACTACATTTTCTGGAAATAAATATTGATAACCCATTTATTGTCCCTGCAAATTGTCCCACTCCTAAAAGGTAGGCAAAATGTAACTGAAGAGAAAGTGCAAGTATCCGCTCTCTCATCATTCTTGCTGCTTCAGATTCAGTATCCTATAGACTACCTCTCCTCTCCTAGGTTTTGTCTACACTTGGCACTTACATTCATTATTAAACATGCAATGAACTACACGGTGGGAAAAGTACGCTGTGCATTCAGCACCACGGACAGAAGTCTTGTTAACGGGTATGCACAAAAACACAAGAAAGAGAGCTCAACATTACATTTAAACTACTCAATCAGCGTGAGGAGTGAAGTCTCTGATGGGCATTGACTAGAGCAGTGAAGTCCGGTATAGTTTCTGATGTCGCTATGCGCAGGATTGCTGAGAGGTAAGTAAGAGATGATCTGTGCCTTGACTTGTTATATTTCATAACTGAAAATGTCTGTTCACATACATAGGTTGACCCAAACAGTACAAACATCTTCTGAGCATTACTCCTAATCTTTGGAAATGCATAGAACCTCGTCAGTGACATTGTTTTGAATAGTTCTCCAATCACTGCATCAGACTGAAGATCGATAAGCTCAAGTTGCAGGTCAGTGGGAGCGTTATCCACATTGAAGGTGAAAGGAGAGGAAACCAACAGCATGTCATTTTCCAACACTTTGAAATCCTAAAAACATGAGAAAACTCACCATTCAAAGCACGTATCAGCAATGTATACTGACAGGGAACAGACTAGTAGTGTCAGAAGGTGGGTGCGTTCATTGGCCCCTCCTTGGCGGGTCAGGAGGAGCAATTTTCCCTTGAAGGCTTTGACAAGGCTGTACATCGAATGTGCAAAAAGGCCCTTCCTTTGTAGGGAATTCAGTTCATTCATGAGGGCCATGATGTCCACAGTGAAGGCAAAAATCAGCCAACCATTCTTTATCTTGCAGTTGAGGGAAATCCACATTTTCCTTTCATTTGCAATAACTCAGCAATCTCCGACTTCAGGTCCCACACCCTTTTATGCACCTTCCTCAAACTCAGCCATCTCACCTTTGTGTGGTAGGGGAGATCTGCATGACCCGACTGTCTCTTCCAACAGCAAGACAAACTGCCTGCGGTTTAAAGATTTTGCTCTTATGAAGTTTACCACTTTAGTGACTGTATCTACAACATGGCTCATTTTCAGAACACATTTACCGAGCATCTCCTGATGAATAATGCAATGCAGGAAAATTATTTTCTGATCTAGGATCAGCTCAGCTACTTGATCTTGTATCCTTTTCAAAAAGCCACATTTTTTCCTGTCAAGTTTGGACACCCATCAGTGGTAACATTGGATACGTTTTCAAAACTCAGTCCCAGCTTTGCCACACACTTATTAACCTCCCCCAATAAATGTTTCCCTGCGGTTGTGCTCTTCATTGACTGCACTGAAGCAAGCTCCTCTGTAATTTCAAAGTCTGGGGTTATGTCTTGTAAGAATATCAACAACTGCGTTTTGTCACCTGCATCACTGCTCTCATCCAAAACCAAGGAGAAATATGTGAAATCCTTTACCTTGTCTTTCAACTGTTGTTCCATGTTCTCTAAAATGTCCTCAACAAACCGTGTCACTGTTCGTCTTGACAGGGAAACATTTTCAAACAGATCTTTCTTGTCGGAGCAAAGTCTTGCTGCAGAGTCAATTAAACATTATTTAATCAATTCGCCCTCAGCGAATGGCTTGATATGTTTAGCAATTTTGTGGGACAGTACATAGCTAGCTATTGCAATTCCGTTGTTTGCTGAATGCAGTTTTGTGAAAAGTCATTGATTCTTTTGCAACTGAGAAAGCAACTCTTTGGATGCACTTGCCCTCTGCTCATATTCCTATATTTCTCTGCATGCTCCGTCTGGACGTGTCAGGACAAATTGTAGTCTTTCAAGACAGCGATGCTCTCTTTGCACATTAAGCACACAGCTTTCCCTGATACCTCAATAAATATCAATAATAAAATGTCCACTCTTAATGGAACATCCTATATTCATTGTCTACTTTCCTTTGACATTTTTTAAAAACTCACTTTTGCGCAGTTTGTAGCGAGCTACTAACTGTGACGTGTGTGTCAGCCTGTCAGTCACTGTCTGTCCTTGTGCAGTTGTTATTTATACGTGCCTTCAAAATAAATGTCCCACAAGCGGTGGGAGTTAAATCATTACACAAAGGTGATTATTCATTGGGCTTTTAATTTGATTAACAAATACGTTTTCAAAACTTTACTATCGCAAATTCTTTATGTGATCTGAGCATGATTCTGCGGGCCGCATATGGCCCCCGGGCTGGCCATTTCCCAGGCCTGGTCTAGATGCACAAAAGTCGCTTTGTGGTCTGATTGTGTTCCGATCTGGCTGACCACTTCAGGAGTTGGTCAGGGATGCATTGTGTGCTGATTTCTCCTCAGTCTGGACACAATCAGGTTACCGAAAGCGCATACAGTGGGCGATGTCATCAGCACTCCACTCACAAGTCTCCAGAAAACATGTTTTGGGACAGAGGGGAGCCTTTTCATTATAACTTTGGAGGAAATACGTTTGTAGCGTGTAACAGTTCTATTTTTGTTTCATTAGACCAGAGGACATTTCTCCAAAAAGTATAATCTTTGTCGCCATGTGCAGTTACAAACCGTAGTCTAGCTTTTTTTATGGCGGTTTTGGAGCAGTGGCTTCTTCCTTGCTGAGCGGCCTTTCAGGTTATGTCAATATAGGACTCGTTTTACTGTGGATATACAGTGCAGTGAAAAAGTATTTGCCCTCTTCTTGATTTCTTATATTTTTTGCACATTTGTCACACTTAAATGTTTCAGATCAAACAAATGTAAATATTACACAAAAATAACCCAAGTAAACACAAAATGCAGTTAAGTGATCATTTTATTTATTAAGGGAAAAAAGCTACCTGAACCTTCATGGCCCTATGTGAAAAAGTAATTGCCTCCCCTTGTTAAATCATGAAGTTACTGTGGTTAATCACATTCTTTGGAAAGCTGAGTTCAATTTCACTAGCCACACTCAGGCGTGATTACTGCCAGACCTGTTGAATCAAGAAATCACTTAAATAGAACCTGTCTGACAAAGTGAAGTAGGCCAAAAGATCTCAAAAAGCAAGACATCATGCCGTGATCCAAAGAAATTCAGGAACAAATGAGAAACAAAGTAATTGACATCTATCAGTCTGGAAAGGGTTACAAAGCCATTTCTAAAGCTTTGGGACTCCAGCGAACCATGGTGAGAGCCATTATCCACAAATGGAGAAAAATTGGAACAGTGGTGAACCTTCCCAGGAGTGGCCGGCCTACCAAAATTACCCCAAGAGCGCAGCGACGACTCATCCAAGAGGTCACAAAAGAACCCACAACAACATCTAAAGAACTGCAGGCCTCACTTGCCTCAGTTAAGGTCAGTGTTCATGAGTCAACCATAAGAAAGACTGTGCAAAAATGTCATCCATGGCAGAGTTCCAAGGCGAAAACCACTGCTGACCAAAAATAACATAAAGGCTCATCTCACTTTTAGCAAAAAAACATCTTGATGATCCCCAAGACTTTTGGGAAAATATTCTGTGGACTGACAAGACAAAAGTTTAACTTTTTGGAAGGTGTGCGTCCCGTTACATCTGGCGTAAAAGTAACACAGCATTTCAGAAAAAGAACATCCTACCAACAGTCAAATATGGTGGTGGTAGTGTGATGGTCTGGGGCTGCTTTGCTGCTTCGGGACCTGGTTGACTTGCTGTGATTGATGGAACCATGAATTCTGCTCTCTACCAAAACATCCTGAAGGAGAATGTCCGGCCATCAGTTCGTGACCTCAAGCTGAAGCACACTTGGGTTCTGCAGCAGGACAATGATCCAAAGCACACCAGCAAATCCACCTCTGAATGGCTTAAAAAAAACAAATGAAGGTTTTGGAGTGGCCTAGTCAAAGTCCGGACTTGAATCCGATTGAGATGCTGTGGCGTGACCTTAAAAAGGCGGTTCATGCTCGAAAACCCTCCAATGTGGCTGAATTAAAACAATTCTACAAAGAAAAGTGGGCCAAAATTCCTCCACAGCGATGTGAAAGACTCATTGCCAGTTATCGCAAACGCTTGATTGCAGTTGTTGCTGCTGAGTGTGGCACAACCGGTTATTAGGTCTAGGGGGCAATTACTTTTTCACATAGGGCCATGAAGGTTCGGATAGCTTTTTTCCCTTAATCAAATAATCACTTAACTGCATTTGTGTTTACTTGGGTTATCTTTGTGTAATATTAAAATTTGTTTGATGATCTGAAACATTTAAGTATGACAAATGTGCAAAAAAATAAGAAATCAGGAAGGGGGCAAATACTTTTTCACAGCACTGTAGATACTTGTGAAGATGCTGGAGGAAAGAGGTACAAAAGGTCCTTTGCTTCTCGCACCAAAGTACGTTCATCTCTAGGAGACAGAACGTGTCTTCTTCCTGAGCGGTATGACGGCTGCATGGTCCCATGGTGTTTATACGTGCGTACTATTGTTTGTGCAGATGAACATGGTACCTTCAGGCATTTGGAAATTGCTCCCAAGGATGAACCAGACGTGTGGAGGTCTACAATTTGTTTTCTGAGGTCTTGGATGATTTCTTTAGATTTTCCCATGATGTCAAGCAAAGAGGCACTGAGTTTGAAGGTAGGCCTTGAAATACACCCACAGGTACATCTCAAATTGAGCTTCTAAAGCCATGACATCATTTTCTGGAATTTCCCAAGCTGTTTAAAGGCACAGTCAACTTAGTGTATGTAAACTTCTGACCCACTGGAATTGTGATACAGTGAAATATATGTGAAATAATCTGTAAACAATTGTTGGAAAAATTGCTTGTGTCATGCACAAAGTAGATGTCCTAACCGATTTGCCAAAAATATAGTTTGTAACAAGAAATTTGGGGAGTGGTTGAAAAACGAGTTTGACTCCAACCTAAGTGTATGTAAACTTCCGACTTCAACTGTATGAATTTTTTGGCATATTAGCATTGACATAACATTTTGCTTTGGCGGTATACCGTATACCGTGGTATTTGGAAATAGCCACTGGATGATTTTTCAATACCATTGAAACTATGAAGTTTCTCCCCATACATTTTAATATTTGTAGATACTTTTTAAGTAAATACATGCAATCAACTTGTGCAATACATTAGGAGATAAAGCAGATTGCATTCTTAATTTCACCAGTCACATAATTTTACATTATGAAGCTTATCGTAGTTTCCCAGACCAGTTGACTCAGTCACCTGTTTGTTTCTAAATAGCACAACCGGAGCAGGTGAGTCCAGCTGTGTATTGACGGGGTCGCGTTTTATATTGAAAGTCAAGTGTTTTTATGCTTCAATAAAGTGATCAGAGATGTGCAACTATAGTTTCCTTCACAGAAAATACATTAATGCAACACATTCAGCAGAAAATCGCTTTTCATCAAATGACAACAGAAGTGTAACGCTATTTGGCTGGCAGCCACACAAGTAAATTAGCTTACAATGAAAAAGCAAGGTATTTTTTGCAAAAACGATGCATGGCAATCATATTTCTAAAAGTTTATCATAGAAATTATTTAGCCAGCTACATTTACTGTTTTGATTAAAGTTAATCTTACATTTTAGCTGAGAAATGTAGCTGGATATACTGAGAAAAGTACTGGAAAAAGGTAGCTACACATGAGAATACAGTTAAGGTCATTCTGAGTGGAGAAGTGCAACTGAAGCACGAAATGAGTCTGATGCCAAGCAGAAATTATAATAAGACACATTTTAAATCTGCATTTACAAAGTTAACCTTTATTTAACAAGGCAAGTCTGCAAAACGCAGCAAGATTACTTTTTTTTTTTAATTTTGCATGACAAAAATCTGAATTCTGCATTAACGTGACCCTTAAATTTAACCTTCTAGTTGATCTAAGTAATAGGCTGAATTAATAAGGTGACGGGGCATCATATATTGTTAGTTTTCTTCCATGTTTAAGAAGTCAAAGGATTAGTTATTTGTACAGCTGCCACAATCTTGATTTCCTTGTATTTTTTCTCCTCTCCATTCTCCACAGCCTTCTCCTCTTCCCTCTTCTGAGCAGAGAAGGCAGGTCCTTTGCACTAGCAACTGTATCCTACACATGCTGCTCCAGAGCCAGTACTGCTCTTCCTTCAGACAAGCATGTCAAAACTTTTTTCATTTGTATGTCTCTCGTTCACAGTCACTTGTAAATGTCCAAACTCTAGGGAGTTTTTCCTAGCCACCGTGCTTCTACACCTGCATTGCTTGCTGTTTGGGGTTTTAGGCTGGGTTTCTGTACAGCACTTTGAGATATCAGCTGATGTACGAAGGGCTATATAAATAAATTTGATTTGATGACCAAAAATGACATGACATTCAGTAGCTTCTATATATGTATAACTTTATGAGCTGTATTGCCTGTCTTTGCAATTAGTTTATTTTCATATCGTTAGCATATGTAGCTAGCAGCCTCTTGAGATGCGCTATTACTTGTGCTAATTTTGTTAGCTTTTGGTAAAAAATGCCCAATGGAGTTTTTGCTTTTTTGGCACCCTCTTGTGTACTCCGGTCACATTGATGCGAATGCATCATTTGAGACATTGTCAGAAAATCCATCTATTTCAAAGAGCGCTCCATAAACCACGTCCAGTCGGACGGATCAAGGCATGTTGCACTGGGACACATTTTAATACGGAGAAAGGCCTCATTTTATGGTGGTTCTGTGTTGTTATGCTAATATATTTGAGACAAGTGTATTGCAGTTAATTTTGTCTTCGACTTGATAAGTAAAATATTGTAGAGTAGCAAACAGGTAAACGAGTCGCAGACAGTTCGCATGAGAAAATATTCTGCCTGAGGGGGGCATTGTTTACTACCTAAATTCTTTGGATTATCTGGTTACTACCAGTGTTTCGAATAAATTGTGACAGACCGCCTTGATTCGGTGGTATGTAGGAAAATTTGAAATTGTTTTTTACATTGGATAAAAGCTGAGACACAAAGCTACAAACTGGAATCTCATCCACTGTATTTGAGAAACAATGAGAAAGTAATTCTGCTTTGAAGTTTGATAAACTTGTAACCGCACTTTTGAGAAAATGGCCTTTTAATGTTTTGGTACCTACTGGAGAGCTCTCCTTTATGTACAGCCATTCAGCATTGTTCACACCCATCTCTTTAAGGATTCACATGTGAGGTCATGTGTTAAACAGAGAGCAGTGTAGTAAAGATTAAGACTAAAAGTGGTTAAAGTAGTAGCCTACAATAAGGAAAAATTCCAGGTAAACAAAGTGTCCAGATAAAATATTTTATAAGTATATATCACGCTTACCCAGATACACTTGTCTAAATTAATGGGTAATGTGAAAAAAATGCTATAACCCCCAGCCACATCTTGCTAAGTGGATGGGTCTCTACAGAAGGTGTAAATGGTACAGCCAAATGCTTAATTGCATAGTAGCAATATCAGAAACCGTGTCAATATAAAGAAAATAATATACAGTATGTACAAGAACAATATCAGTGATAGATGAGGTAGTTATAAGCATACAATCAGGGATAAAGTCCCTGAGCAGCAGGATAAAACAAATATATATATATATATATATATAATTGTGGCAGCAATGTGTGTTAGGAGAATCATCTCGTGGAAATTCAGTATTGAGACAGTAATTTCTTGAAAAACAATAATTTTTATTTAATATCAATTAATTATTGCAATAATGAAACCGTCGACCCCACACGTGTTGCAGAGTGCTTAACTGATAATGAAAAAAACTGATGTTATATAGTAACTAAAAATGCTTAGTCAGGCTGGTTCCAACTCCCATATGCCACCTTGTTCATCACCTGGTTATCTACAGAGGATATTGTTATTCTTCCAACCCGGCTTAGTTTCCCAGATGCCAGGATGATCAGACAATGAGGCATTGTTCTAAACTCTTCCAGGCTATCTCGGGTCACACACATACCACATCTTGTCTATAGAATGCCAACTTTTGGTAATTATCACCAAGTCATTGTCAGCCCAAGCTATCTCTAGCAAAACACATTTACTTGACCATACGCCCAGACTAACTGCAGGAAACCATCTCTTTACAGAAACAAAGAATTAAACAGAACAGAAATGTCCTACCATTTGTTAAGTATTAATTGCTAACTATTAACATCAAACAAATCTAATGTTATTTGTCACATGCGCTGAATACAACAGTTAGGTAGATAGAACTTAGTGAAAAGCTTACTTAAAAGGCCTAACCAACAATGTTGTTTAAAAAATAAATAAAATAAAAATAAAAAAAAACACCAAAATAAAAATAAGAAATAAAAGTAACAACTAAAGGAGCAGCAGTAAAATAACAATAATAACGAGGCTATATTAAGGGGGTCAATGTGCCGGTTAGTTGAGGTAATATGTACATGTAGGTAGAGTTAAAGTAACAATGCATAAATTAAACACAGTAGCAGCAGCGTAAAAGAGGAGTCTGGGTAGCCCTTTGATTAGCTGTTCAGGAGTCTTATGGCTTGGGGGTAGAAGCTGTTAAGAAGCTTTTTGGACCTCGACTTGGCGCTCCGGTAGCAGAGAGAACAGTCTATGACTAGGGTGGCTGGAGTCTGACAGTTTTTTGGGCCTTCATCTGACACTGCCTGGTATAGAGGTCCTGGATGGCAGGAAGCTTGGCCCCGGTGATGTACTGGGCTGTACACGCTACTCTCTGTAGTGCCTTGCGGTCGGAGGCCGAGCAGTTGCCAAACCAGCCAGTGATGCAACCAGTCAGGATGCTCTTGATGGTGCAGCTTTAGAACCTTTTGAGAATCTGAGGAACCATGCCAAATCTTTTCAGTATCCTGAGGGGGAATAGGTTTTGTTGTGCCCTCTTCATGACTGTCTAGGTGTGCTTGGACCATGTTAGTTTGTTGGTGATGTGGACACCAAGGAACTTGAAGCTTTTGACCTGCTCCACTACAGCCCCATCGATGCCGAATGGGGCGTGCTCGGTCCTCCTTTTCCTGTAGTCCACAATCATCTCCTTTTTCTTCATCACGCTGAGGGAGAGGTTGTTGTCTGGCACCACACGGCCAGGTCCCTGACCTCCTCCCCTATAGGCCGTCTCGTCGTTGATCAGGCCTACCACGGTTGTGTCATTGGCAAACTTAATGATGGTGCTTGAGTCGTCCCTGGCCGTGCAGTCATGAGTGAACAGGGAGTAAAGGAGGGGACTATGGTGGTCTGCTTGAAACATGTTGGTATTACAGACTTAGACAGGGAGAGGTTGAAAATGTCAGTGAAGACACTTGCCAGTTGGTCTGCGCATACTCGGAGTACACGTCCTGGTAATCCGTCTAGCCCTGCGGCCTTGTGAATGTTGACCTGTTCTTACTCAGCTGTGAAGAGCGTGATCACACATGCTCTCATGCATGTTTCAGCATTACTTGCCTACGAATTCTCAGAAGGCAGCCCGACCTCCGCCCCCTTTTTTTTCTTCTCTTCATGCAAATGACGGGGATTTGTGCCCGTTCCCGGGAAAGAAGTACTTCATTCTCGTCGGACTCATTAAAGAATAAAGCTTCTACCAGTTTGTGGTGAGTAACGCTGTTTTGAAGTTATTTTTGGTCATAAGAAATGGTAGCAGAAACATTATGTACAAAATAAGTTTAAAAAATAAGTTACAAACAATGCAAAAAGACGAATAAAATAACACAGTTGGTTAGGAGCACGTAAAACATCAACCATCCTCTCCGGCGCCATTCTTCTTATCACAGTCATTTGAATAGAGGCACTGCAGATAGTGCTAATGACTGGGAATCCGTCCGAACCACGCATGAACAAGGGAATCTATATTCGGAGAGCCCGATTCTGTCCTGCCCTTGACTTTGGTGCAGGGCGTGTGATGTCAATAGCCTCTTAGTCACAAAACTTCCTGATCTTCTCAAAAAGATAAGTTTGTCTAGCTGTGTCCAGTCCAGGTGGTGCTTGTACAGGCAGACCATCTATGGGAGGAGGGATGTCAGCGTTGTGCAGCAGCTGAAACATGTTCTCGACGGAGTACAAACGCTCCTTGGTGACAACACCAGGCTCCAGAGCACCGAAGCTGTAAAACAGGAAATAACAAAAAAAATTATGTGAGATCAATAAAAGTAGTGCCAATCATGTTGGAGATAAATTAAATAATCAAAACGTGTTGTTTATGCTTTACATACCAAGTGTTGTCATCGATTCCGTGTAGAGATGCCACATCACTGCTTTTGTCACATGGGATGGGATGTCAGCCGCTTTCCACCGTTTGCGTCCTGGGTGGCATCCTGGTAATACTATTGCATTGTCCTCTGTGTAGTTGTTGATGAAGTTCACAACTTGCTGCAAGTCCTCATGCTTCAGCTGTAACCTGTGCTTGCTTGAACCAGCTCTCTTTTTGATGGGAGGCATTAGACCATTCTCCTTGTATGGAGAAGAGAGTCATGCGTGTTCTACTGATGCTGAAAGACAAATTCCAGATACAAATATTTTGGCATTATTATACAGTAGATAGCCGTAATCACCATCAGACACACCTGGCTAACTTGATGGGTCATGTAATCATCTGGCGAAGTGGAGTCTTTTGCTTAGACATGCAAGCTAAACAATGAACCATAATCCTAATCCATAGAGTACTAGCAATACAAACCGATTGTCATAGCTAGCTAAAGGTTAACCAAATAGGTTCAATGTTAGCTAGTTAGGCTATAACTAGTAATGCAAAATTGCATTCTGAGATAACATTACTACACACAGATCATAAACGGAATGTTAGCTTGCGAGCCAGCCATCTAACGTCAGCTAGCTAGCTAACAGTAAGCTTTAACTTGCAATGAAAACAACTTTGACAAAATTAGAAACGTATTATATCTGAAACTGTAGCTAGACTCTTACCTGTATACATGGATGAACACTTCACGGCAGATTGCAACCCCTTTCGTTAAATAAGACGTCCTGTGTTGTTTCCGTTTTGTTGGTACAGTAGGCCCGTTGTTGTGTCAAGTCACTCTGGTTCACACAATGCCATGAGAATCATCTTAAGCTTTAGCCCCCACCTAAACTCTGACCATTTTACTCACCCTAGCAGAGCTGGTTAGGCTGTTTTTATGTTATCCAGAGTGTTGGTGACTAACTGTGCTCCTGGCAACAATTTAATTATGCTTTTTTGCCGACGTTTACTGACACCAGCCATATTCAACGGGTGTTGAGCATTGGTAAATGAATCAGGTATTCTGCACTCTGTCCCACTCAGACAAGAGTGCTCTGAAACAGTTTTTGCAGTGACATTCTATTGAAATGGACACTTACATAGAAGTCTTTTGTTAAGTTTTACTACACAATAAAAAAAACATTTTAAAGTCGCATTAGACAGGATTACCTACACATACTGACCAGCTCAAATAGACAGAAGCGTGCTATATGGCAGACAAATCCAAACTCATCTCTTGGCATGTCCATCCCACTCATTATCTCAGCCAATCATGGCTAGTGGGAAGGTTGCTCTTTTTTTCTGTGACTAAACTAACTAGGCTCATAATTTAACAATTTTATTTGTATTTACAGAAGGCATTTCTGCCCAAAACAATTTTGATAAATAAAAATAAGTTTACGTTCAAATGGCTCTCCTGTGAAGTAGTGACCCGTAACATACGCCTAGTTTCCTGAAAAGGGTCAAAGTTGTGCCCGTTGACAAAACAGACCTGGAATGCCTTTTCATACAGATTTATTTTACAAAGATCCACAGTGGGTCTGTCTGTGTATGTAGCGTTATACTGGAGACAGGTTTATAATTGCAGTGAATGTCATCTATTGTAATGCTCCGGGTGTCGTGGGTGTGGAGTCAAAAGCAGGAGACAGAGAGTTCAATGCTGTGCGTCTTTAATAGCACCAACGCACCACAGGGTGCTCACAATAGGTACATTCCCAAACACAGGGAATCAAAATGTACCACGAAAAATACACGACCAAGTACTAACACGTACCTCTACAACAGAGCCGAAGGTTACATTGAAATAATCCCGCACAACAACCAGGCGGGCCGGCTGTCTAATAAAGACAAACTAATTAAGCATAAACAGGTGCTACCACTAAACATACAAGGAGGGAGAGGAAAGACAATCAGTGGCAGCTAATAGGCCGGTGACGATGACCGCTGAGCGCCACCCGCCCGGGAAAGGGAACCACCTTCGGTCGGACTCGTGACAGTACCCCCCTCCTGACGCGCGGCTCCCGCAGCGCGCCGACACCGGCCTCGAGGTCGCTCCGGAGGACGAGGTGCAGGGCGATCCGGATGGAGGCGATGGAAATCCCTAAACATGGATGGATCCAAGATGTCCCCCACCGGTACCCAGCACCTCTCCTCCGGACCGTACCCCTCCCAGTCCACGAGGTACTGCAGGCCCCTCACCCGGCGTCTTGAGTCCAGAATGGCTCGGATCGTGTACGCCGGGGACCCCTCGATGTCCAGAGGGGGGAGGGACCTCCGGCACCTCACTGTCCTGCAGGGGACCAGCTACCACCGGCCTGAGGAGAGACACATGAAACGAGGGGTTAATACGATAATAGGAAGGGAGTTGTAATCGATAACACACCTCGTTTATTCTCCTCAGGACTTTAAAGGGCCCTACACACTGCGGACCCAGCTTCCGGCAGGGCAAGCGGAGAGGTAGGTTTCAGGTCGAGAGCCAGACCCTGTCCCCCGGTACAAACACGTGGGCCTCACTGCGGTGGCGGTCAGCACTCCTCTTCTGCCATCCACTCGCTTGTCGTAGAGATTCCTGGACGGCCCTCCAGGTCTCCTTGGAGCGCTGTACCCATTCCTCCACCGCAGGAGCCTCGGTCTGGCTCGGATGCCATGGTGCCAGGACCGGCTGGTATCTCAACACACACTGAAAAGGGGACACGTTAGTAGAGGAGTGGCGTAGTGAGTTCTGAGCCATTTCAGCCCTGGGAATGAATCGTGCCCACTCCCCTGGCCGATCCTGGCAATACGACCGCAGAAACCTACCCACCTCCTGGTTCACTATCTCCACCTGCCCATTACTCTCGGGGTGATAACCGGAGGTCAGGCTGACAGAGACCCCCAAGCGTTCCATGAACGCTCTCCATACCCGGGACGTGAATTGGGGGCCCCGATCAGAAACGATGTCCTCTGGCACCCCGTAGTGCCGAAAGACATGGGTGAATAACGCCTCCGCAGTCTGTAGGGCTGTAGGGATACCGGGCAACGGGAGGAGACGGCAGGACTTAGAGAACCGGTCCACAATCACTAGAACCGTGGTGTTCCCCTGAGACGGCGGAAGATCGGTCAGGAAATCTATGGACAGATGTGACCATGGCCGCTGTGGAACGGGGAGGGGTTGTAACTTCCCTCTAGGAAGGTGCCTAGGAGCCTTACTCTGAGCGCACACTGAACAGCAGGAGACATAACCCTTAACGTCCTTAGCCAACGTAGGCCACCAATACCTCCCCTGAAGACTCCCCACTGTCCTCGTCACCCCAGGGTGATCTGAGGAAGGTAGGACGTGAGCCCCCGAATCAGTTTGTCCCGAACACCAAGCGGCACGTACCTTCACCCCGCTGGACACTGAGTAGGCGTGGGTTCAGCCGTAACGCCCGCTCGATGTCCGAGTCCACCTCCCATACCACTGGTGCTACCAGCTTTGAGGCGGGAAGGATGGGAGTAGGTTCGGTGGACCCCTCCTCCGTGTCGTAGAGGCGGGACAGTGCGTCAGCCTTTACGTTCTGGGAGCCCGGTCTATAAGACAAAGTAAACCCGGAACCGGGTGAAGAATATGGCCCACCTTGCCTGACGTGGGTTAAGTCTCCTAGCTGCCCGAATGTACTCCAGATTCTGGTGGTTGGTCCAGATGAGAAAGGGGTGCTTAGCCCCCTCAAGCCAGTGTCTCCACAACTTCAGAGCTCTAACCACCGCTAGCAACTCCCGGTCCCCCACATCATATTTACGCTCCGCTGGGCTGAGCTTCCTTGAGAAGAAAGCGCAGGGGTGGAGTTTTGGTGAGGTACCCGAGCGCTGTGATAGCACGGCACCCACCCCAGCCTCGGACGCGTCCACCTCCACTATGAATGCTAGAGAGGGGTCCGGATGCGCCAACACGGGCGCATCAGTGAACAGCGCCTTCAACTTGTTGAATGCTCCGTCTGCCTCTGTTGACCACTGCAACCGCACCGGGCCCCCCTTCAGCAGTGAGGTGATGGGAGCCGCTATCTGGCCAAAACCCCGGATAAACCTCCGGTAGTAGTTGGCAAAACCCAAAAACCGCTGCACCTCCTTTACCGTGGTCGGAGTCGGCCAATTACGCACGGCCCTAATGCGGTCGCCCTCCATCACTACCCCCGAGGTGGAAATGCGATATCCCAGAAAAGAGATGGCTCGTTTAGAGAACACGCATTTCTCAGCCTTGAAGTATAGGTCATGCTCCAGCAGTCTACCAAGCACCTTGCGCACCAGAGACACATGCGCGGTGTGAGTGGCCGAGTAGATGAGAATGTCATCAATGTAAACAACCACTCCCTGCCCGCACAGGTCCCTGAGAATCTCGTATACAAAGGATTGGAAAACGGCTGGAGAATTCTTTAACCCATACGGCATGACGAGGTACTCATAGTGGCCTGATGTGGTACTAAATGCGGTTTTCCACTCGTCTCCCTTCCGAATACGCACCAGACTATACACGCTCCTGAGATCCAGTTTTGTGAAGAACTGCGCTCCGTGGAACGATTCCACCGCCGTAGCGATGAGAGGTAGCGGGTAACTATACCCCACTGTGATGGCGTTTAGACCTCTATAATCGATACACGGACGCAAGCCTCCCTCCTTTTTCCTCACAAAAAAGAAACTCGAGGAGACGGGTGAAATGGAGGGCCGAATGTACCCCTGTCCCAGCGACTCCGTGACATATGTCTCCATTGCCAACGTCTCCTCCTGGGACAGCGGGTACACGTGACTCTTGGGAAGCGCAGCGTCTACCTGGAGATCTATCCTACAATCCCTTCCCGGTCGATAAGGTGGTAATTTAGTCGCTTTCACTTTACTGAAAGCGATTGCCAAATCGGCATACTCGGGGGGAATGCACACCGTGGAACCCTGGTCTGGACTCTCCACCGACGTGGCACCGATGGAAACTCCCAAACACCTTCCAGAACACTCCTCTGACCACCCCTGGAGAACCCCCTGTCTCCACGAAATTTTAGGATTGTGCCGGGCCAGCCAGGGAGTCCCCAGCACCACTGGAAACGCAGGCGAATCAATAATAAAGAAACTGATACACTCCCTATGATTCCCCTGTGTCACCATGTCCAGCGGGACCGTGGTCTCCCTGACCATCCCTGACCCTAATGGCCGGCTATCTAGGGAGTGCACGGGGAAAGGAGAATCTATCGGCACCAGCGGAACCCCTAACTTAAGGGCGAGTCCGCGATCCATAAAGTTCCCAGCTGCGCCTGAATCGACTAGCGCCCTATGCTGGGAAGAGGGAAAAAAGTGAAGGAAAAAAGTTAAGACAAACATGTGGCCAACAAGGGGTTCTGGATGAGTTTGATGCTGACTCACCTGGGGTGACCGAGAAGCGTTCCGCCTGCCATCTCTACTCCCAGACGGACCCCCCCAGCACCGATCAGACAAGCACAAGCATACACAAGCATACTGTAGGCCTCCTCCTCCGGTACCCCTCGGCGCAGCCCCTCCCAACTCCATCGGAATGGGAGCGGAGGGGCTGGGTGGTGGAACGCACAGGACCCTCTCTGAACGCCCGCGAGCAGCCAGCAGATTATCCAGTTGAATGGACATGTCAATCAGCTGATCCAGTGACAGAGTGGTGTCCCGACACGCTAACTCCCGGCGGACGTCCTCTCGGAGACTACACCGGTAGTGGTCGATAAGGGCCCTGTCGTTCCACCCGGATCCTGCTGCCAAGGTCTGGAACTCCAGCGCGTAATCCTGGGCGCTCCTCCTCTCCTGCCTGTGATGAAATAGTCGTTCTCCCACCGCTCGGCCGTCTAGAGGGTGATCAAACACGGCACGGAGGCGGCGGGAAAGCTCTGGGTAGTACTCCCGCGCTGAGTCTGGGCCATTCCAGACTGCGTTCGCCCACTCCAGAGCACGACCCGTGAGGCAAGAGATGAGGACACTCACCCTCTCTGCTCCTGAGGGAGTGGGTCTGATGGTGGCCAGGTATAGCTCCAGCTGAAGCAGAAACCCCTGGCAACCCGCCGCCGCTCCATCATAAGCCCTCGGTAGCGTCAGACGGAGGGTGTTGGAGTCGGGAGATGGGGAGTCCGGAACAGTGGGTGCCGAAGGTGGAGAGAGGAGACCACTCCTCTCCCATCGGTCCATTCTCTCCATCACTTGATCCATCGCGGATCCGATCCGATGGAGAACGGTGGTGTGGTGGAGAACCCGTTCCTCCATCAATGGGAGAGGGTTGGCTGCTGCTACTGCTGACTCCATTCAATTTTTAGGTGCGGGATTCTGTAATGCTCCGGGTGTCGTGGGTGTGGAGTCAAAAGCAGGAGACAGAGAGTTCAATGCTGTGCGTCTTTAATAGCACCAACGCACCACAGGGTGCTCACAATAGGTACGTTCCCAAACACAGGGAATCAAAATGTACCACGAAAAATACACGACCAAGTACTAACACGTACCTCTACAACAGAGCCGAAGGTTACATTGAAATAATCCCGCACAACAACCAGGCGGGCCGGCTGTCTAATAAAGACAAACTAATTAAGCATAAACAGATGCTACCACTAAACATACAAGGAGCGGGAGGAAAGACAATCAGTGGCAGCTAATAGGCCGGTGACGACGACCGCCGAGCGCCACCCGCCCGGGAAAGGGAACCACCCTCGGTCGGACTCGTGACATCTATTCATTTACTGTTAGGCTTAAACATTTCTGAGTAGCAGCCATACTGTAGGTAGCAGTCAGGGAAACAACAACTTGTTCTCTCGAGGATAAAGCATTGATATTTTTCTGCACGACTCAGGCACTCTTTCAATTGCCTTGACAACCGAGCAACACTACTTATTTTGCTCAACTAAAGCGCAAAATAAATTGTGTTTATATTAAAAGATTGGCCTGGCTGACATGAAAATTACATTAAGGGGAAAGGATCCACAGAAAGAGGTTGATTATCATTCTACGAATGTCTTTATTTGCAATGCTGGCTGCCATGGTTAACACAAACGCAGGACATTGAATGCTACCTGAACTGAGTAACATAGCTGTGATACTGCACTTATGTTAAATATGTGTGTGTGTTAGCCAGATTATCCAGTGTCCACAGACACACTATTTATTATTACCACACACCCAGAAACTTAAATTCCATTACTTACCATGCCGCCTTTAGGAAAAGATATCTGACCATAGGGTCTTGAAGTGTTCGTACTTTCGATAGTCATTATGGATATTGTCTGAGTTTACTGGTCATTAATACTGCACACTGCCAGAGTATGTCTCAGATTAATGTAGTTGGTTTCTAGCTTTTCTATCAATTAATGACTATTTGAATAAACATTCTTTATTTTGTTGGTGTGTGTACTTTAATGCGTTTGTGTGATGGAGCAAATCATTTAACGACATCTTTCTTAATTCAGCCTATTGGATCGTTATATTCTGCAGATTCTGAACAGTCATGTAACAATTGGAAGGATTAGACATTTCTAACATATACTGCCCTATTTTTATAGGAAAAGTGAAGCTAAAATGGAAAATGTATCTCTCGTGAAGTTGTACGACTTTACTTTTTGTAACTGACAATTAGCCTGTCAGTCTATGTTGTTGTTTTTTGTTTGAATTGTTTACGTGTTCACTATGCGGGGGGAATGGTAAGACAAGCGGAACTACGTGGCTAAGAACTGTTGTAACGGGGATTATTATCGTAGCAACACACTTTTGGAATGACGGCAATCCCACACAGCTAGGTTTTTTGTGTCTTCGAGTGTAGTTCGTAAAGGTTGAAGCTTGTATGTTAGGATGGTAACATTATAATAATTAAGGATGAAGCGTGAATTCATGCCAGGAATAAGAAGTGTGTTGTTTTTGATTTCCTCCCTTCTGTAATAAGCAGCCAATGAGGTATTTTCTTTATTCATGTGTTTAATCTGATACTGTTATACCTCTGGCTAAACTGTTTTTATGTATGTAAGCACTTCAGTGTTACATCAAGCTAATAAGTTACTCATAAGACAAGAAAGTTGTAAGAGTGTGCTTAACTGTATTGTCATTTACTTTATAGTTCTCACGGAAGGTGACATTTTTGACTAAAACTACAGAATAAAACTGCCAGTTAAAATCATGGAACAGTTGTGCTTGTGGTTACTGAAGGGAGCTACACTTTTTATTATAAAATATTTGAAAAGTCTGGATTGGATTTAATGGGTACCGAATGTAAAATAAATAGGCCATAGTGGCGAAATAATTACAATATAGCAATTAAACACTGGAGTGATAGATGTGTAGAAGATGAGTGTGCAAGTAGAGATACTGGGGTACAAAGGAAAATAAATCAAATAAATAATAGTATGGGGAATGAGGTAGTTGGATCAGCTATTTACAGATGGGCTATGTACAGGTGCAGTAATCTGTGAGCTGCTCTGGCAGCTGGTGCTTAAATTTAGTGAGGGAGATATGAGTCTCCAGCTTCAGTGATTTTTGCAGTTCGTTCCAGTCATTGGCAGCAGAGAACTGGAAGGAAAGCTAGCCAAAAGAGGAATTGGCTTTGGGGGTGACTAGTGAGACATACCTGCTGGAGCGCGTGCAACGGGTGGGTGCTGCTATGGTGACCAGTGAGCTGAGATAAGGCGGGGCTTTACCAAGCAAAGATTTATAGATGACCAGGAGCCAGTGGGTTTGGCGATGAATATGAAGCGAGGGCCAGCCAACGAGAGCATACAGGTCGCCGTGGTGGGTAGTATATGGGGCTTTGGTTCCAAAACAGATGGCACTCTGATAGACTACATCCAATTTGCTGAGTAGAGTGTTGGAGGCAATTTTGTAAATGACATCGCCGAAGTCAAGGATCAGTAGGATAGTCAGTTTTACGTGGGCATGTTTGGCAGCATGAGTGACTCCTAAAATTATGTTCTCAAAGGATCAGGAAATGGCAGCCAAGTGAAACAAAAAAGATTGTACTGTCCAGATGCATTTTTTAAACAAAAGCTAGCTAGCCAAGCCTAAGTGTTAACCTGTCAGTTAAAATACATGGCTCAAAAACGCCAGCTAAATGCAATAAAACCTCAATGTTATCAAAAACAAAATAGCTGATTAAAAAACTATTAAAAACACTATCTACACATTTACAGGATGTCTGTGCTTAGGCTGCAACTAGGGCGCCATGGCAACTATATAACTATTATAGTCGTAGCCTTGTATAACCATCATCGAGCTGTAGGCCTCTTGTTTAGTCTTAATACCGTAACTTACTTAGGTCTAGATTTCAATATATAGAATACTGTATCAATCAATCAGTCAATCATTCGTTCATGTCATCACACAGCATACAAGTCATTCATGCTTTGAAATGCAATCCAGCATTTTAGTTTTAAAATGAAATAACAAAGGGAGCTTTTTAGCCTAAACAATAAATAAAACGGCATGGAACTTTTTTTAAAGTCTTTGCTGTAATGGATTTATATATGTTTTTATTTTATTTTCAATAGAACACACTCTCTGGTACACTTATAATTTATGTAGTGTCATTTGCACTGTTCCAAATGGTCCCCCCAAAATATTTTTTTTTGTTCGGCACAATAATCATGCAGCACTTGCTCCTATACCCTCCTTTTTCTTGATCCCCAGTAGTTTCCATAACAACATCAAATGTCTTCCACACATCTGACTTCCCCTTTCCCTCCTGAGTAACTGGTATCATCTTATTAACCATTTATTTAGCCAATCATCAGTCATCTGAGTCAGTGAAATACAAGTTGAGAGCCCTTCCCTATATGCATGATGAAAGTCAGCAGTTAACTTCTTTGAAAAATAGCACTGCATTTCAACTTTCTCCATCAATTTACTAAGAACAGGCAGAAAACTGGTTGGTTGGCTGTTAGAGACAGAAAAGGATGCTTTACTATTTTTAGATTGTGAAATTATTTCAGCTTCCTTCCACGCCTGTGAACACCCATACTCCTTTAGATGTTAGTTAAATGCATGGAAAATAGGGGTGGCAATAGCCTGCTACCATTCTCAATAGTTTCCCATCTAGGTTGTCTATACCTGGTAGCTTACTGTATATTACTGATGGATAACAGTTTTTCCACCTGTTCCATACAAACTTGGACAAATTCAACACGATCCCTCTCTTTCATTATTAGATCTTCAATACGCAAATATGATGGTTTACAGTTCAATGTCATTTCACTTCTCAGTTTGTCTACTTTACCTGTGAAATAATCATTGAGATTTTAGCTATATCAAAAGGTTTTGTTATAAATGACCCATTAACTTTAATGAACGATGGAGATTAATTGGGTTTTCTGCCCATAATATCATTTAAGATGCTCCAAAGACTTTTCACAACATTTCTCAATTGACAGTATTTCAACCAATCAGCTGAGCAGCCTGACTTGTTTGCCACATTTTTTAGCATAATTTCTTTGAACCATACAATTTTTCAATTAATCATCGATCCAGGGGGCTCTCTAACAGTTCTCACAGTTATGCACCTGTTAAGAGACTGTTTGTCAACAATTGGCAATAATAATTTTACAAATACTCCATGCATCTGGATTCTGCTCCTTATACACGTCAGACCAAGATACATGTTTAAAATCTTCATCAAAAGAGTATTGAGAAAAGACTTAGTATGAAGTCTTATAAATAACTTCAGGCCCTGCCTTTCGTACTTTCTCTTTCCTTTTATCCCATGGGTGTTACAAATAAGCCAACCTCTTAAATAATCTATTTCAATTAATTTCCAAAATGTTAAAATGTATAAACTGTAATTTCTTATGTAAAATTAGATTTATATTAATCTCCCCTAAAGTTATTTTAAAAAACTGATCATTGCTATTCATCAGGTTTATTTTTTTGGCTAGACGCATAATATAACTGTAGTTCTTGTGTTTTAATCAACTTAAATCTGAACAAAAAAACAAACATATTTACGCTCAGGTTCATTGAATATTAGAGATATCAACACACTATCCCCATGTGTTTCAATGCAAACCAGGCTTAATAGGCGCATACTGGGCTTAATTAGAACAACAGTGATTTATGGTGGAAAAAAGTCAGAATATCAAAGTCTACTCATACCATATTTGGAAACCAATGGTTTGAGGTTTAAATACACACTATAGACTAAAATATAATGCAAAGTTAGTATTGATCCTATTGAACAATGCTTCTATTGACATTTACATTCTGTATAGAGGTAGTGTTTTTGGTGCTACTGTACCCTTTAAGCCCACCTGAGATAAATGTCACATTTACAAAACTGGCATCTATGTATAACAATGACAGGATACTTTAACAGTAAAATAAGGCAAAATGCAGAAGAAAATGTACGCTCTGAATGCCTGAAATCTATTGTCTTGTTGTAGTTTATCAAATTATGTTGCTACTGTACTGTGTGACTGTGACATGCACGACTGCTAGCATGAAAATAGCAGTCGTGCAATAAATAGTAATTAATGCCCATGAAATATGCTATCACATGCACTCAAAAAGTGCTATATATTTAAGCAATAAGGCCCGAGGGAGGGCCAATTTACCACGGCTAAGGGCTGTTCTTATGAACGATGCAACGAGGAGTGCCTGGACACAGCCATGAGCTGTGGTATATTGGCAATATATCACAAAACCCCCGAGGTGCCTTATTGCTATTATCATCTGGTTACCAATGTAAACAGAACAGTAAAAATAAATGTTTTGTCATACCTGTGGTATACATTTACATTTACATTTAAGTCATTTAGCAGACGCTCTTATCCAGAGCGACTTACAAATTGGTGAATTCACCTTCTGACATCCAGTGGAACAGCCACTTTACAATAGTGCATCTAAATCATTAAGGGGGGGGGGGGGATGGTGAGAAGGATTACTTATCCTATCCTAGGTATTCCTTGAAGAGGTGGGGTTTCAGGTGTCTCCGGAAGGTGGTGATTGACTACGGTCTGATATACCACAGCTGTCAGCCAATCAGCATTCTGTCCTCGAACCACCCAGTTTATAACACCTTTACATATTACTCCCTGGGAGTAAAACAATGTCAAAATTATGTAGGCCTATACACCAGCACAAGTAGCTTAAATTAACATGGATAAGGGCAGCATTTCCTCTACTACATACCCAGTTACAAGCTTGTTCAGCTCTCCAAGGGTTAAAGCCTGTCCTACTGAAAGATTAAAATCAAGCCTTAACTGTTTGGGTGAGGTAGGTCTACAATCATCTTCAGCAACAGTGGTCAGGTCTCAGGGGTCTTTCGCTATAAATTATGTGTTGGCGTGTTGCCTTTACAGGTGCTTCAAGAGATTGGAAATTGTGTTTCAAGTAGTTTCTCACCTGGGCACAGTTTACAGTAATATTCTTGTCACTTTGTCCTACCAAATCGAAGTAATGGGAGTACTTCCATGCTGATAAAGTCAATGTTTTCGATGCTTCTGCCATTTTTCATCTCCCTCACTAGTAGTGCGTGCCTGCGTAATCAGGAACTTGGTGAGGACGAAAACAATTAGAATCTGGGGCAAGGGGATTTTTAAATATTACTCCAACAGAGAGGGAATATTAATCACAAATATCACAATAACTGTAATAGGTGTTATTACCCCAACACTGCACATGGCCTTCTTGGATGACAACCTATTTAGTTAGCCAAACTATAATTTGCCTTTGGTGATCTTCATTTGGCAAGTGAAAATTTACGAGCTCATGTTATGCTAGTCACAAATCCTCTATCTTGCTAACATAAACACAGTGGCAAAGAGGAAAATCTGGTCCAACCCTGTTTCGCAAACTATTGCAAGCCTTCTAAACATACCCAATGAAGCAAACTGCAATTATTAGCACGCTAAAATACAATTAGGCAACTGTTACATTTGAAGCCAGAATATATTCTGACCCTACACTTGCTTAAAATTGCACTGGGACATAATTCCTTAGTTTAAAACACTGCAGAGATGGCGTGAGATGTGGCTCACAAAACGTACCTCAATCCAGGGATGAGAAATCGCGTTGTACACAGAATTGTCCCACTATCCCAATTGCAAAGTGTAATCCAGGGATGAGAAGGCTATTTCTCAAATTACGTTTTCCGAATCATATCTCGCGCCGACTCCGTGGTGTCTTAATCTAAACAGGAAATCTACCCGACACCAATGCAGCTATAAACAAGCGTTACGGGTCGGAATCTTTACTGGCTGACGTTACATTATGACATGCCTCGAGTCAAGCCACAAGCATAGTTTGCGTTGCTAACGTTAGCTAGCAATCAACGCGAGCTACAAATGCTATAACAGTTAGCTAGATCGTGGATCCTTACCTTTAAATCAGACCGAAGTTTCATCTGTTTAAAAAAAAAAGATGCTACTAATATGGATGGATATTACAATTATTTACTATCTATCAATAGAATCGCAATAATTTCCAATAATTTAATTCCGTTAGTTAGACATGAAAGTACGACAGAATGTCAACAATAATCCCTAGCTAGCTTCCTCTTCTTGTTCTTCTTCTATGATATAATGGTGGTCCGCAAACAAAAGTTAAAGGTGCATATCGTCACCAACTGTGCTGGAGTGTGTGGTAAATCACAGTTTAACTTTTCTGCAGGAGGGGCTGGTGTACTTCACGAAATAGATGGCATCATGAGGCAGTAAAATGATGTGGATATATTGAAGCAACATCTCAAGACATCAGTCAGGAAGTTCAAGCTTGGTCGCAAATGGGTCTTCCAAATGGACAATGACCCCAAACGTACTTACAAAGTTGTGGCAAAATGGTTTAAGGACAACAAAGTCAAGGTATTGGAGTGACCATCACAAAGCCCTGACCTCAATCCTATAGAACATTTGTGGGCAGAACTGAAAAAGCGTGTGCAAGCAAGGAGGCCTATCAACCTGATTCAGTTACACCAGCTCTGTCAGGAGGAACAGGCCAAAATTCACCCAATTTATTGTGGGAAACTTGTGGAAGGCTACCTGAAACATTTGACCCAAGTTAAACAATTTATGGGCAATGCTACCAAATACTAATTGAGTGTATGTAAACTTCTGACCCACTGTAAATGTGATGAAAGAAATAAAAGCTGAAATAAATCATTCTCTCTACTATTATTCTGACATTTTACATTCCTAAAATACAGTGGTAACTGACCTAAGACAGCGCATTTTTGCTAGGTTTAAATGTCAGGAATTGTGAACACTGAGTTTAAATGTAGTTGGCTAAGGTGTATGTAAACCTCTGACTTCAACTGTAGGTCCTGGATGGCAGGAAGCTTGGCCGCAATGATGTACTGGGCCGTACGCACTACCCTTGCTTGCACCTCTGTAGTGCCTTATGATCAGATGCCGAGCAGTTGCCATACCAGGCAGTAATGCAACTGGTCAAGATGCTCTCGGTGGTGCAGCTGTAGAATTTTTGTTGTTGTTGTTGTACTTTTTACCCCTGTTTCTTCCCAATTTCGTGATATCCAATTGATTGTTACAGTCTTGTCTCATCGCTGCAACTCCCGTATGGACTCTGGAGAGACAAAGGTCGAAACACGGCCTTGCCAAGCCGCACTGCTTCTTTACACACTGCTCCCTTAACCCGGAAGCCAGACGCACCAATGTGTCAGAGGAAACACCGTACAACTGGCGACCAAAGTCACTGTGAATGCGCCCAGCCCGCCACAGGAGTCGCTAGAGTGTGATGGGACAAGGACATCCCTCCTTTTCCTATTGTCCACGATTAGCCCTTTTCTCTTGCTCACATTGGAGAGGTTGTTGTCCTGGAACCACACTGCCAGGTCTCTGACCTCCTCCCCACAGTCTGTCTCATCGTTGTCGGTGATCAGTCATGCTTGGCCACTTAGTCGTGGGTGAACAGGGAGTACAGGATGGGACAAAGCACACACCCCTGAGGGACCCCAGTGTTGAGGATCAGCTTGGCGGATGTGTTGTTGAATACCCTTACCACCTGGGGGCCGCCCGTCAGGAAGTCTAGGGTCCAGTTGCAGAGGGAGGTGTTTAGTCCCAGGGTCCTTAGCTTAGTGATGAGTTTTGTTTTGTGGGCAATATGGTGTTGAACGCTGAGCTGTAGTCAATGAACAGTTTTCTCACATAGGTATTCCTTTTGTCCAGTTGGGAAAAGGGCAGTGTGGAGTGCGGTTAATATTGTGTCATCTGTGGATCTGTTGGGGCGGTATGCAAATTGGAGTGGTTCTAGAGTTTCCGGCATGATGGTGTTGATGTGAGCCATGACCAGCCTTTCAAAGCACTTCAGGGATAATCATTTAAGCAGGTTACCTTCACTTTTTGGGGCCAGGGACTGTGGTCTGTTTGAAATCTGTAGATATTACTGACTCAGTCAGGGAGAGGTTGAAAATGTCAGTTAAGACACTTGCCAGTTGGTCCGTGCATGATTTGAGTACACGTCCTGGTAATCCGTCTGGCCCCGCAGCTTTGTGAATGTTGACTTGTTTAAAGGTCTTGCTCACATCGCTTCAGAGAGTGTGACCACACAGTTGTCCGGAACAGCTGGTGCTCTCATGCATGCTTCAGTGTTGCTTGCCTCGACATGAGCATATAAGGCATTTAGCTCATCTGGTAGGCTCACATCACTGGGCAGCTCGTGGCTGGGTTTCCTTTTGTAGTCCATAAAAGTTTGCAAGCCCTGCCACATCTGACAAGCGTCAGAGCCGGTGTAGTAGGATTCAATCTTAGTCCTATATTGACGCTTTGCCTGTTTGATGGTTCATTTGAGGGCATAGCGGGATTTCTTATAATTGTCCGGATTAGTGTCCCGCTCATTGAAAGCAGCAGCTTTTAGCTCGTTGCAGATGTTGACTTAATCCATGGCTTCTGTTTGGAATATGTACGTATGGTCACTGTGGGGACGACATTTGATGATGAAGCCGGTGACTGAGGTGGTATACTCCACAATACCATTGGATGAATCCCGGAACATATTACAGTCTGTGCTAGCAAAACAGTCCTGTAGCATAGCATCTGTGTCATCTGACCACTTCCGTATTGAGCAAGTCACTGGTACTTCCTGCTTTAGTGTTTGCTTGTTAGAAGGAATCAGGACTATATATAATTATGGTCAGATTTACCAAATGGAGGGTGGGGTAGAGTGTCTGTGTGTGGCGTAAAGGAGGTGTAGAGGGTTTTTTCAGTTGCACAGTTTCTTTTCCTCTGGTTGCACATATCAAAATGGCTCTAACTTTTGGCCTCACCTTTAACCAGTGGAACATTAATATCAATTATATCTCGTTTCAAAGCTCTTTTGGCTAACTGGTCTACAATTTCATTCCCTTCAACACCCAAATGTGCTGGGACCCAGCAGAATCTCACTACTTCTCCGTCTCAATTCTCCATAATAACATTAATACCTCCAATAGTAGATAATTCCTATTAGATTTACCTGATGATAAACTTTTCAATACAGACAGAGAATCTGAGCACACTATAATTCTAATAGGTTGTACATCCTCCACCCACTGGAGGGCAACTACTATCGCCAACAGTTCAACTGAGTGTGCTGACAGTTCATCTGTTAGTCTTCTACATATTTGTACACCAAATTCAGAATTGTAAACACCCGCTCCTGTGCGTTCACTATCTGGGTCCTTGAATCCATCTGTGAAAAGCATAAAATAAATCATAAAAACATCTACCAATGTAATTGTCAAACAGTTTCCTACATCACTGACTTCTGAACAATCTTTGCTATGCCAAATGTCGGCGACAGTCCGCAATGATTAAAACAGTTACACGTTGATAGTCATAGTCAGATGTAAAACATTTATGCAGCGTTTGGCACCATGCATCTCCGACATCAATTAAAGATTAATACCTCAACTGAATGATGAGGAAATAAACAAATGATGGTGTAATGCGTTATTGTTTCATGTTAAAAACATGGCAGCTTATTTTAATGGAGTGAATGTATTGTAACTGTAACAATTATCGTCGGGAGAAGAGGACCAAAGTGCAGCGTGGTACGTATTCATAATAATTTAATAAAGAATGAATACTGAACAAGACAACAAACAGTTTTGCAAGGTGCAACAAAAACACTAAACAGAAAATAACTAACCACACCCATAGTGGGAAAACATGCTGCCTAAGTATGGTTCTCAATCAGAGACAACGATTGCCAGCTGCCTCTGATTGGGAACCATACCAGGCCAAACACATAGATATAGAAAACATAGAACACAAAACATAGAATGCCCACCCCAACTCACACCCTGAACAAACTAAAAATCAAATCAAATTTATTTATATAGCCCTTCGTACATCAGCTGATATCTCAAAGTGCTGTACAGAAACCCAGCCCAAAACCCCAAACAGCAAGCAATGCAGGTGTAGAAGCACGGTGGCTAGGAAAAAGTCCCTAGAAAGGCCAAAACCTAGGAAGAAACCTAGAGAGGAACAAGGCTATGTGGGTTGGCCAGTCCTCTTCTGGCTGTGCCGGGTGGATATTATAACAGAACATGGCCAAGATGTTCAAATGTTCATAAATGACCAGCATGGTCAAATAATAATAAGGCAGAACAGTTGAAACTGGAGCAGCAGCACGGCCAGGTGAACTGGGGACAGCAAGGAGTCATCATGTCAGGTAGTCCTGAGGCATGGTCCTAGGGCTCAGGTCCTCCAAGAGAGAGAGAGAAAGAAAGAGAGAAAGAGAGAATTAGAGAGAGCACACTTAAATTCACACAGGACACCGAATAGGACAGGAGAAGTACTCCAGATATAACAAACTGACCCTAGCCCCCCGACACATAAACTACTGCAGCATAAATACTGGAGGCTGAAACAGGAGGGGTCAGGAGACACTGTGGCCCCATCCGAGGACACCCCCGGACAGGGCCAAACAGGAAGGATATAACCCCACCCATTTTGCCAAAGCACAGCCCCCACACCACTAGAGGGATATCTTCAAACACCAACTTACCATCCTGAGACAAGGCCGAGTATAGCCCACAAAGATCTCCGCCACGGCACAACCCAAGGGGGGGGGGCGCCAACCCAGACAGGAAGATCACATCAGTGACTCAACCCACTCATGTGACGCACCCCTCCTAGGGACGGTATCAAAGAGCCCCAGTAAGCCAGTGACTCAGCCCCTGTAATAGGGTGAGAGGCAGAGAATCCCAGTGGAAAGAGGGGAACCGGCCAGGCAGAGACAGCAAGGGCGGTTCGTTGCTCCAGAGCCTTTCCGTTCACCTTCCCACTCCTGGGCCAGACAACACTCAATCATATGACCCACTGAAGAGATGAGTCTTCAGTAAAGACTTAAAGGTTGAGACCGAGTTTACGTCTCTTACATGGGTAGGCAGACCATTCCATAAAAATGGAGCTCTATAGGAGAAAGCCCTGCCTCCAGCTGTTTGCTTAGAAATTCTAGGGACAATTAGAAGGCCTGCGTCTTGGGACCATAGCGTACGTGTAGGTATGTACGGCAGGACCAAATCAAAGAGATAGGTAGGAGCAAGCCCATGTAATGCTTTGTAGGTTAGCAGTAAAACCTTGAAATCAGCCCTTGCTTTGACAGGAAGCCAGTGTAGTAAATATTTTGGTTCTAGTCAGGATTCTAGCAGCTGTATTTAGCACTAACTGAAGTTTATTTAGTGCTTTATCCGGGTAGCCGGAAAGTAGAGCATTGCAGTAGTCTAACCTAGATGTGACAAAAGCATGGATTAATTTTTCTGCATCATTTTTGGACAGAAAGTTTCTGATTTTTGCAATGTTACGTAGATGGGAAAAAGCTGTCCTTGAAATGGTCTTGATATGTTCTTCAAAAGAGAGATTGGGGTCCAGAGTAACGCCGAGGTCCTTCACAGTTTTATTTGAGACGACTGTACAACCATTAAGATTAATTGTCAGATTTAACAGAAGATCTCTTTGTTTCTTGGGACCTAGAACAAGCATCTCTGTTTTGTCCGAGTTTAAAAGTAGAAAGTTTGCAGCCATCCACTTCCTTATGTCTGAAACACATGCTTCTAGCTAGGGCAATTTTGGGGCTTCACCATGTTTCATTGAAATGTACAGCTGTGTGTCATCCGCATAGTAGTGAAAGTTAACATTATGTTTTCGAATGACATCCCCAAGAGGTAAAATATATAGTGAAAACAATAGTGGTCCTAAAACAGAACCTTGAGAAACACCAAAATTTACAGTTGATTTGTCAGAGGACAACTTCTCCATGTGAACATTAAAGTCGCCAAAGATCAGCAGAATATTATCTGCTATGACTACAAGGTCCGATAGGAATTCAGGGAACTCAATGAGGAACGCTGTATATGGCCCAGGAGGCCTGTAAACAGTAGCTATAAAAAGTGATTGAGTAGGCTGCATAGATTTCATAACTAGAAGCTCAAAAGACGAAAACGCCATTTATTTTTTTTTGTAAATTGAAATTTGCCATCGTAAATGTTAGCAACACCTCCACCTTTGCGGGATGCACGGGGGATATGGTCACTAGTGTAGCCAGGAGGTGAGGCCTCATTTAACACAGTAAATTCATCAGGCTTGAGCCATGTTTCAGTCAGGCCAATCACATCAAGATTGTGATCAGTGATTAGTTCATTGACTATAATTGCCTTTGAAGTAAGGGATCTAACATTAAGTAGCCCTATTTTGAGATGTGAGGTATCAGGATCTCTTTCAAAAATGACAGGAATGGAGGAGGTCTTTATCCTAGTGAGATTGCTAAGGCGAACACCGCCATGTTTAGTTTTGCCCAACCTAGATCGAGGTACAGACAGTCTCAATGGGGAACGCTGAGCTGACTACACTGACTGTGCTAGTGGCAGACCCCACTATGCTGGCAGGCTGGCTGGCTAACAGCCTGCTGCCTGGCCTGTACCCTATTTCATTGTGGAGCTAGAGGAGTTAGAGCCCTGTCTATGTTGGTAGATAAGATGAGAGCACCCCTCCAGCTAAGATGGAGTCCGTCACTCCTCAGCAGGTCAGGCTTGGTCCTGTTTGTGGGTGAGTCCCAGAAAGAGGGCCAATTATCTTCAAATTCTATCTTTTGGGAGGGGCAGAAAACAGTTTTCAACCAGCGATTGAGTTGTGAGACTTTGCTGTAGAGCTCATCACTCCCCCTAACTGGGAGGGGGCCAGAGACAATTACTCGATGCCGACACATCTTTCTAGTTGATTTACACCCTGAAGCTATGTGGCGCCTGGTGATCTCTGACTGTTTCATCCTAACATTGTTGGTGCCGACGTGGATAACAATATCTCTATACTCTCTACACTCACCAGTTTTAGCTTTAGCCAGCACCATCTTCAGATTAGCCTTAACGTCGGTAGCCCTGTCCCCTGGTAAACAGTGTATGATCGCTGGATGATTCGTTAAAATAGAGACATAAAAAAGGAACTAAGGTCAGGACATGACAGTAACAGGGTGAATTATATGGACTTGTTAATTCATGAAATATGAAATATGAATTCATGAGTACAAAACGCTTGTTGAACAATTCTATCATTCTATCATCCTATCCAACCTCGATGGGCTATCAGCAGGACAATAGACTCTTACCGAGTCCACCAAATGCATTGTTTTCTAACTGCATCTGGATGTATCCATAACAAATTACTATGGGAATAAACATCACCGAATGATAGTAATATTGGAATAATGTAGTCTAATGAAGGCAAAAAATGTTTGCTTACTGGGACACCCAAAGTCATCCAATTGTTATAATAGGATTTGAAGCAATAGCCTTGTAATGATGTGCGCTGAGAGTCGGGAAGCAAGTTCAGGGAGTGAGTACAAAACAAGAAACACTAACAGCACACAGACAAGAAACAGAAACAATGATGCCTGGGGAAGGAACCAAAGGGAGTGACATATATAGGGAAGGTAATCAGGGAAGTGATGGAGTCCAGAGGTGAGTCTGACGACACGCAGGTGCGTGTAAAGATGGTGACAGGTTTGAGCCATAACAAGCAGCCTGGTGACCTAGAGGTTGGAGAGGGAGCACACGTGACAAGCCTACCCGCTTGTGGTCAGCTATTTCAGCACCATTTTGACCTGCTCTGAGATAAGCATGGGTCCTGATAAATCAATGAGATTTTTATTTTCAGTGAATCTCTATTTGGGTATTGGTTAGCCTACAATTAGGGTGTGGAAATGCTAGGATTGGATGTTAGGATATTAGCTCTTCACGCAATCCCTTAGTAGCCTACTCCCGACCGGTCACGTTGTACAGCGCCATTTTTTCCTAACGGAATAGAAACACCATAATATGAATCTAATTAATTAAGCTACATGTCTTAAAATCAATCCCATATTCTATGTTCTTACAAAAAAGTTTAAAAATCTCTAGTACAGCCAATATTAAAAACAGTCAAATGCTTCTCAAAGATGCCCTATGGTGGTCAAACTAGCACTAACTAGCATTAATGGCAACAATGGCTGACACTTAAATAACGTGCCAAAGAATTCTGCGGCAGCCTGCAAGGTGTGCTGCAGTACAACACAATTTTAAAGGAAGAACCACTGTATATGTACATGCCAAATGACACCTTGTTCCCTACGTAGAGCACTATGTTTAACCAGGGACCATTTTTGCTTCCCACATGAAGAAAATACAACAGCTTTCTATAGAATATTAGAGTACTTACTATATTTGGTATTTTATTAGGATGCCCATTAGCTGTTGCAAAAGCAGCAGCTACTCTTCCTGGGGTCCACATGAAACATGACATAAAAAAGAACATTAATAGACAAGAACAGCCAAAGATCAAAACTACATCAATTTAAAAATGGTACACGTAGCCTACATATCAGTACATACATACAAACTATCTAGGTCAAATAAGGGAGAAGCGTTGTGCCATGATGTCATTATAGAATTATGTAGAAAACTGTAGCAAACTGTAGTGTACTGTATAATACTATACTCCACACTGCAGTATCCCTTGATCATGTGTAGTATTTACTATATAATTGTGTAGTATACTGTAGAATACTATTCTACACACTGTAGTGGCCATCAATCGTGTAGTGCTTACTATAGAATCTTGTCGTATACTGTAGAATACTATACTCCACACTGTAGTGTCCCTTGAGCATGTTTAGTATTTACTATAGAATTTTGTAGTGTACTGTTGAATACTATACTACACACTGTAGTATCCCTCAATCAGGTAGTGCTTACTATAGAATTGTGTAGTTTACTGTAGAATAGTATACTACACAACACACTGTAGTATCCCCCTCAACTGTGTAGTTCTTACTAAATACTTTTGTAGTATACTGTAGAGTACTATACTACATACTACTATCCCTCGATCATGTAGTGCTTACTATAGAATCTTGTAGTATACTGTAGAATACTATACTCAACACTGTAGTATCCCTTGAGCATGTGTAGTGCTTACTATATCATGTTGTAGTATACTGTAGAGTACTATACTACACACTGTAGTATCTCTCGATTATGTAGTGCTTACTTTAGAATTTTGTAGTACTCGGTGATAATGCAGAGAAGCCGGTGTTTGCAGGATATATCGGCAAGTGTGTTATTAGAAAATTGCCTCTGTGAATTCAAAGTGCCAATAATTATATCCTCCTAACACCGGCTTCGAGGGCATTATCACTTTTATACAACTGGTTACCAACATAACAAGAATAAGGATTGACATGTTTTCATTAAAAAACGTTATTTTTATGAATTTATTCATACTATTTCATCCTTCCACAGGATATGGTCCCGACACAAATATAGGGTTGCTATCCAAGCCAGCTGGTCATTCGTTCTATCGGTTTGGGTTGGCTGAGAGAACGACCCAGTTGTTCAGTATTTTTGTTCTATATCTATGGACGCCACCCAGTTGTTCGTTGTAAATGTTCCATTGCCATACTGGCTGGAATCATTCTTATCCCTTGCTTGCTAGCCAACAACGGCTAACTTACAGTCACGTCAAACAGTGTAGCCAGAATAACAGCAGTAGCCCATTTCCATTTGTTTAAACAGTTTTCTAGGGACATTTATTTGGACATATCCATAACAATGAGCTTATGAGGTGCGATTTTGCCTGGATAAGTAAATGTGCTCTCTCGTCAGGACACTTTTGTTCGGAGGAGCTAGCCAACAACACAGCTAACACGATCACTTCAAAGTGAAGCTGGAAAGACTGCAAACTAGCTGCACTTCGTTTCGTTGAACCTTTTTTTGTATATATCATAAAAATGATGCCAGCTGATTCATGATTTCGACTGGCTGAGAAACGCTGCCTGCCTGTCTGTCTCATCCCGACTCGCGACATGTTTATTACTATGCAACAGCTGGAAATCAAATTTGAATATTGAAACAATGCTGCAAATGTCGGAGAGACAGACAGGACGGTTTATGCAAATCTCCGCTGTAGTCTAAATCAAATGTGAGATAATGGCTAGTTGCTTTTTATAGTGGACGTTTATATAAATTGCCTGGTTGGGCTGATGAGATAGTGGATTGCACAGTCAAATGGAATAGAGTAAATAGGCATTTTTAACATAGATTTAGCCAGTGGTAACTTGTGGAATAGACACTGGCTGGAATGCCAATCAGCATTCAGGATAAACCCACCCGTTGTATAATGGAGAATACTATACTACACACTGTAGTATCCCTTATTTAGAGCTTACTTTATAATTTGTAGTATACTGGACAATACTATACTACACACTATAGTATCCTTCGATCATGTGTAGTACTTACTATATAATTTGCTGTAAACTGTAAATTCTACAGTATTATCCGTTTAAAAAAACACTGTCGTAAAAAAAAGTGTCCGCAAAAACAGTACAGCTTTTTTTACTATAGTAATACGACAGTATTTAATTTGCACATACCCCACCTATTCCCATCCCCCATATCCCTATTTGTATCTATTATATTGTGTTACATAAAGGTTATTGAAAAGTGCAGAAGCGCTGAAATATCCATTCAGACTCCAGTCCTACCTACCTACCTACAGGTTATGGAAAATTAGCTCTTTTAGTATTTGACCAGTAGGTTTCCTTAAGGAAAAAGCCCCCACTTCTATGTCAAAGATAATAAAACAAAAACACTATGGTAACTAAATGCTACAGTAATGTCCTCAAAAACACTACAGTAATTACTACAATATACTGCAATCATGTCCATATACAGAAAAAAAGGTACAGGCGTGGTCGATCAGAAAATCAGTCAATATCTGGTGTGACCACCATTTTCCTCATCCAGCGTTGCGCATCTCCTTCACATAGAGTTGATCAGGCTGTTGATTGTGGCCTGTGAAATGTTGTCCCACTCCTCTTCAATGGCTGTGAGAAGTTGTTAGATATTGTTGGGAACTGGAACACACTGTTGAAAATCTCAATCCAGAGCATCCCAAACATACTCAATAGGTGACATGTCTGGTGAGTATGCATGCCATGGAAGGACAGGGACATTTTCAGCTTCCAAGGAATTGTGTACAGATCCTTGCGACATGGGGCCGTGCATTACCATGCTGAAACATGAGATGACGGCGACGGATGAATGGCATGACAAGGGGCCTCAGGACCTCGTCACGGTACCTCTGTGCATTCAAATTGCCATCAAATTGTTCAAATTCCATAGCTTATGCCTGCCCATATCATAACCCCACTGCCACCATGGGGCACTCTGTTCACAACGTTGACAAACCACTTGCCCACATGTCGCCATGTCTGCCATCTGCCTGGTAGAGTTAAATCCCGGGATTCTTCTGTGAAGAGCACACTTTTCCAGCGTACCAGTGGTCATCCAAGGTGAGCATGTGCACACTGAAGTTGGTTACGAACCCGATCTGTAGGTGAGGACAACGAGCAGGCAGATGAGCATCACTCAGGCTGTTTCTGACAGAAATGATTTGGTTGTGCAAACCCACAGTTTAATCAACTTTCTGGATGACTGGTCTCAGACAATCTCGCAGGTAAAGAAGCCAGATGTGGAGGTCCTGAGCTGGAGTGGTTACACGTAGTCTGCGGTTGTGAGGCCGGTTGGACGCACTGCCAAATTCTCTAAAACAAGGTTTGATGCGTCTTATGGTAGAGAAATGAACACAACATTTTTTGGTCAACAGCTCTGGTGGACATTCCTGCAGTCAGCATTCCAATTGCACACTCCCGCAGAACTTGAGATGTGTGGTGTTGTGTTGTGTGACAAAACTGCACATTTTAGAGTGGCCTTTTATTGTCCCCAGCACAAGGTGCACCTGTGTAATGATAATGCTGTTTTATCAGCTTCTTGATATGCCATATATCTGTGGCATAACAACAGTGCATGGATAATGGGGTTATTTCTATGAATTGTACATATAAATGACACTTGTTTTAGATATATTTTACCTTATAATTGCTGGAGACAAATGTGAAACCAGTCATATATGGCAGCAAACTTTCCCTCAGTAAAGTTTATGAAATGCTGTGCGATTAGGCAGAATTTAAATTGTATGGCCTTTTAACTTGTAAGGATGGCCACTCTCAAATGTCTTAATTATAGGCTACTGACTTTCTCCGTTTACTATTTATATCATGTTAAATAGCACTATCAGTACCGAAGTCAATAGGCCTAATAACAACATATTCAACTGCCAATTTACTGTTAGTTCCCTTAATTTGGTAGAACCTACTCTACATTATCATTACATTTCATTAAATGTTTTCGTTTACCTTCAATTGCTTCCTCTGTTAACGCCATCACAGCCATGTGGTTGTTGCTGAGGATCATTAGTAACAGTTAATAATATAAAACATTTTAAACGGCTAATTAAAATGTTATGGAGCGGAACGCAGACCAAGCCTTAACAGTTTGAACCTGACACATAGCGCAATACTTGGCTGTGTCATCACACAGTTCCATGGTTAGTGCGGGCAATAGATGAGTGTATTCTATATAAACTATAAATTCTATATAAACTAATTTCCAACAATACAATGGGTTAACAAACTGAATGCGGCAATTTTCAGAATCACTCAAATCACTGTATTTTTTATGCAGCAATATATTTTGTGCATAAAGGCTCTCCAACCCTGTTTAATTACTTTACTAACCCTATAATTTGCCTAAATAATCTACAAGATCAGAGTATTTTTAAATCTACCAGTTGGTGTTGAAACTGAGAAGAATATGCATATATTTAGATGTCTTTTTTTCATTGATCTCTATTTTCTGAACCCGTTCATTCGATGTCTTCTAGTCTGTCAACAAAATTCTAATTAGAGGTACACCGTATTTAGAGGGATGGCTTAAGATAAATGTACTGAAAACCCTATTGAATGAAAACTCCACGAGAAAATCTGTTGGCCAGAAAGTGGAAGGGTTTTCAAAGGTTGAATTACATTTATTCAGCTCACACAAGGGAACCACGTCTGCAAAGCCCGTTACACACCTTCATAAGGTAAGTCTGAATACCAACTACTGAGAAGTATGTATGAAAGGAGTACGTAAGAAAGGAGTAGTTTCCTAAGTCGGAATCGGGCTCTATGTGAGTAGTACTTACAGTAGGAGGCATGGTTATGTGTTGGGGATTGAAATGATGATGATCAATGATGTTTATGTAGATTTAGTTGTCTATTTTACTATTGTACACCAGTGTAATCTTTTCCAATTATGGCTCTCTCTGTATGGCACACCATCCATTGACCTCTGTCTGAGTGGAACACCCTCCATAATGGCTTTGTATGTGTGGGACACCCTCCATTACTATTCCATCAGTATTGAGCCCTCTTTCTCTGATTGTACGGGACACTCCATCCTTCTCTGGCAAGATTACTTCCATGTACAACTGTCAGATGACAAGCAGGCAAGGCACTTCCTGGAACGGATGCCATCCTTCAGGACAGCTGGGCCCTGACCGACATGGGCATCACCCCTGACAGTGCCATCCGCTGCCTACTAAAGATACCAGCCAGGCATATAACTCTAGCCACATTACAACAGACTGATATACATATAAATCCTTGTAAATGGCCACTAATGAATGACAAAGGTGTATTTGATCAATCATTCACCCCATAATTGATTCAATTTGTTAAGTCACATGAATTGTACACTCTTAGAAAAAGGGTTCCAAAGAGTTCTTCACCTTGCCCATGGAAGAACCCTTTGACAAAGACAATAGGGTTCCAGGTAGAACCCTCTGTGAAAAGGGTTCTTGCATGCCCTCACATACACATGATAAGACACGCACTCTACACACACGTACACATGGATTTTGTATTGTCAATATGTGGTAGTAGAGTAGTGGCCTGAGGGAACACACGTAATGTGTTGTGAAAAGTGTTATGAAATGTAGTCATGTAATATTTAAAATGCACGTAACTGCCTTAATGTTGCTGGACCCCAGGAAGAGTAGCTGCTGTCTTGGCAACAGCTAATAGGGATCTTTAATAAATACAACTACAAATAGTGTACTGGTTATTGCTTTAGACAGTAACCTTACCATACTATCTGCTTCACTTGCTGTCAAAGTCAACCTTGAGACTTGAAGTAACGTTGCCCTTGCTCAACCAAGACCATGGTTATGGAAGAGCAATTTCTTAGTAAGAACACTGCTTTGTGAGTATGAAGTATTGTTTTGCAGAGGGTCCCGGGCTCGATACCAGGTCAGTTCGGGAACAGAACTTACTCTGTTACACAAAGATCTGTGAAAGGTTTTCAAACAGATGAGAGTGGTTACATAACAAAGTGCAAATTTAACCATCATGGGCTTTTGTTTATATTTTTAGTTCAAACTGTAAATTGTAACAAAACTATAGTCAGCATGTAGCGAATTACACTTTTAACACCCCTCTTTCATTATTATGCCTCGATGTTGGACTCCGTGCTCTCTCCTTACGTTCACATCCCATCATTGAAAGAGTCAATGCCAGACCTGTCTGTCTCCCTCACTTGCTGGTTGACAAGAGTAGAAGTCTATAGTTGGGTATGGTTGCCCAGGGATAGAGCTGGAATGTGGCCCAATGCAGCATTGTCCTTGTACCCAACACCTATATAGTCATAAGACCTTTCCCCATGTAACTGCTTTTACCTCAGTCTGGTGTTCGCTGAACAGTAGTTGTAAAAGAGGCCGTATACCTTATTGGCTCCTTGAAATACATATTCATTTGTTTTCAGTTTTTTTGTGTTTTTTTTAACCATTTTTTACAATTTAATCTTGGCACCCAGATTAGTTAGCACCCGGTTCAATTTGATAGAGTAAAACTCAATACAGCACAACAGTGATATGAATTTGAAAATGTTGTTACAGGCTTGAGCCACAAGATGGCGGAGATCACAAGCTCATATAGCACGGACCTCTGATTTGTTTCTAGTGTCAAGGATCTGACCCTTTTTTTTTTTTCGACTTCCTGGTGCCGTACCATTTTGCAGATTCTCAATTGCAAACATTATCTCTTCTTTGGTAATAGGGGCACTTACGTAGAAAATGCCCATAGGCACAGATCAAGGATCAGTTTATTCTTGCCAGATCCAAACCTGTAATCCTACAACCAAATACGTATTTTTGAAACGGCAAAGCTCTCAGTATAGTGATGCAGTTCTTTAGATGTTGTACACATGAAATTTAGTTATTCCAGACTTTATCTGTTAACGTTATATTCCTTTTTCACCTATCCAACTCTTCCACTCTTTATGTAACCTGCTGCTACAGGTAACTGCCAAAATAAAGAAAATACCAACATAAAGTGTCTTAATAGGGCATTGGACCACCACAAGCTGCCTCGGCATAGATTCTTCAAGTGTCTGGAACATCCTGTGTGGAAGCACTGCATGCTTTCAATATACTTTGTATCCCTCATTTACTCAAGTGTTTTCTTTTGGCAGTTACCTGTAGAATGGAAGGAGAGGATTTTCCTCAGCCCTATGTTCCCTGGGCGCTATAATCCCTCAACCTATGTTCCCTGGGCCCTATATTCCCGAAGACCTACATTTGAGGTCGGAAGTTTACATACACCTTGTCCAAATACATTTAAACTCAGTTTTTCACAATTCCTGACATTTAATTCTAATAACAATTCCCTGTCTAAGGTCAGTTTGGATCACCACTTTATTTGAAGAATGTGAAATGTCAGAATAATAGTAGAGAGAATGATTTATTTCATCTTTTATTTATTTCATCACATTCCCAGTGGGTCAGAAGATACATACACTCAATTAGTATTTGGTAGCATTGCCTTTAAATTGTTTAACTTGGATCAAACGATTTGGGTAGCCTTCCACAAGCTTCCCATAATAAGTTGGGTGAATTTTGGCCCATTCCTACTGACAGAGCTGCTGGAACTGAGTCAGGTTTGTCGGCCTCCTTGCTCATACATGCTTTTTCAGTTCTGTCCACACATTTTCTATAGGATTGAGGTCAGGGCTTTGTGATGGTCACTCCAATACCTTGACTTTGTTGTCCTTAAGCCATTTTGCCACTTTGGAAGTATGCTTGGGGTCAATGTCCATTTGGAAGACCCATTTGTGACCAAGCTTTAACTTCCTAACTGATGTCTTGAGATGTTGCTTCAATATATCCACATGATTGTCTTCCTCATGTGCACTTCACAAAATAGATGGCATCCAGTCCCTCCTGCAGCAAAGCACCCCCAAAACATGATGCTGCCACCCCCGTGCTTCACGGTTGGGATGGAGTTCTTCGGCTTGCAAGCCTCCCCCTTTTCCCTCCAAACATAACGATGGTCATTATGGCCAAACAGTTTTTGTTTCATCAAAGCAGAGGACATTTCTCCAAAAAGTACGATCTTTGTCCCCATGTGCAGTTGCAAACCATAGTCTGGCTTTTTTATGGCGGTTTTGGAGCAGTGGCTTCTTCCTTGCTGAGCGGCCTTTCAGGTTATGTCGATAAAGAACTCGTTTTACTGTGGATATATACTTTTCTATCCGTTTCTTCCGGCATCTTCACAAGGTCCTTTTCTGTTGTTCTGGGATTGATTTGCACTTTTCACACCAAAGTACAGTAATCTCTAGGAGACAGAACTTGTCTCCTTCCAGAGCGGTACGACGGCTGCGTGGTCCCATGGTGTTTATACTTGCGTACTATTGTTTATTGCGTACTATTGCGAAAGTGGTACCTTAAGGTGTTTGAAAATTCCCAATGATGAACCAGACTTGTGGAGGTCTACAACTTTTTTCTGAAGTCTTGGCTGATTTATTTTGATTTTCCCATGATGCCAAGCAAATAGGCACTGAGTTTGAAGGTAGGCCTTGAAATACACCCACAGGTACACCTCCAATTGGCTCAAATGATATCAATTAGCCTATCAGAAGCTTCAAAAGCCATGACATAATTTTCTGGAATTTTCCATGCTGTTTAAAGGCACAGTCAACTTAGTGTATGTAAACTTCTGACCCACTGGAATTGTGATAGAGTGAATTATAAGTGAAATAATTTGTCTGTAATCAATTGTTGGAAAAATTACTTGTGTCATGCACAAAGTAGATGTCCTAACTGACTTGCCAAAACTACAAGAAATGTGTGGAGTGATTGAAAAACGAGTTTTAATGACCAACCTAAGTGTATGTAAACTTCCGACTTCAACTGTATGTTCCCTCAGCCCTATGTTCCCTCAGTACCCACTGAACCAATTTCAATCAAAAATGGCACAAATGCTTATTGTCTAAATCATTTGTATTATAGTCAAATGTGGCCTTGTTTGAGGATGGAGATCATTACCATAACTTTTTCATCATTTAACAGACGCTTTTATCTCAACATAGTGCCATCACACTTCTCACACCAATGTAGTGCATTTGGGGTTAGGGGCCACAAAATTGTGAGCCGTGTTTAAAAATGGTATAGAAAAGGATTTTGTATTTTGAAATTGCAAAATAGTTATTACAAAATACGTTGCATTGGAGTTCATGCCAGTGAAATAGAAACGACAAAATACTCAAACATTTCTGAAATGTCAGACTTTATTTTCCCTCTATTTAGATTAATTATAATCCACATAATAATTAAGATGTTCTGTTGATGCAGGATTATTTAGTATATATAGTACAGATTCTTGGTTCATGGCAACCAGTGGGGCAATCTGAATACTGTATATATTGATTATCCTGTGATTAGCCTATCATACTGTATGTTCCTGTCTCCTAGGTGCTAGTCTACGGTTGGACACCTGGGATGGGAGGCGGAGTACCTTCGAGGCTGCTTCCTGGGACACAAGCTGACCATCCAACGTCACCTGCCTAAGGCGAGACCTGTGATGAGGTCAGTATACACATCTACACGCAGCACTATCATACAATCCTGTTCCCCTTGGCTCCTTGTATTATTACTAAGAAGTTTCAACTCCGAATGGCGCTTTACATCGCTGCGTCTCTTGGCCACCTGAACCTGGCCTGCTGGCTACTGGAGAGGGGCCAGTGGGGGTCCATCCTTACAGCGAATATTGAACCCAAATGGCTCACTCCGATGCTGCCAAGTGTCCCGCGATTGCTGCCGCTGAGCACAGCCAGCTCCTCATCTTCAAGCTCTTCATCACCAGTAGTGTCTTGAACCTGGCCTGCAGGGATCCCAAGGATCAGGAATCCTTGAGGAGTTCCCTCTAGCATGTGTGGATATTCAATGTCAGCTTTTTTTTACCCATCTACCAATAGGTGCCCTTCTTGTGAGACATTTCAAAACCTCCCTGGTCTTTGTGGTTGAATCTGTGGTTTAAATTCACTGCTCGACTGAGGGACCTTACAAATAATTGTATGTGTGGGGTACAGAGATGAAGTTAAACACTGTTATTGCACACAGAGTGATTCCATGCAGCTTATTATTTGACTTGTTAAGCACATTTATACCTCTGAACTTATTTAGGCTTGCCATAACAAAGGGGTTGAGTACTTATTCACTCAAGACATTTCAGCTTCTATAGTTTTCTAATTTGATCTAATTCCACTTTGGAATTATGGGGTATTGTGTTTAGACCAGTGACCCAAAAAATCTAAGTTTTAGCCATTTTAAATTCAGGCTGTAACACATTTTTTGGGGGGGAAAGTCAAGCGGTGTGAACTCATTCTGAAGGCACTGTACAGCCAGATAAAGTGCTGGGTGAGGCTGAGGCAGAGGAGGGCAGCATCCAGGCACTGCCTGGGCCTAAGGGCTTCATTCCAGACCAGGGTGGGTGACACAGTGCTGGTGGTTGGCTTCACCCTCCCCAATATGTCCTCCAAGCCCAAGAGGGGTAAGGCCAAGGCGGTTAACAGGCTCACATCCAAAGCCTCTCAACCTTTGACCCCCCCATCAACTGCCCACCTCATGTGTCCTGCTTGGTATCCCAGGATGCACCTATTTAACTGCCAAAGCTACACCCTGTGGCCACGGGGAATGATATAGAGAACAAGACAGGGAATGAGAGGGGATGTGGAGGGAAGGCATGCGTGGAGGGTGAGAGTGGGGATCAGAAAAGCAACCTATGGAGGATCAGTGACTCCCGAGACAACAATCCAAGACCCCTGTTTGTCTCTGCTTCGCCCAACTCCTCCCAGATCCTCACCACCTTACTAGGAGTCCTTCTCTTGCCACTGCGGCTGCACACTGTCAGGATTTGGCCAGGGTTGTTCCGGGTTTTGGTCACTAGATGTCCCCATTGTGCTTTTTGACCTCATGTTTTTTCCCTTGTTCCCCATTATTATTTGCACCTGTGCCTCGTTTTCCCTGATTGTATTTAAGCCCTTAGTTTCCCTCAGTTCTGTGCTCTGTGTTTGTATGTTAGCACCCAGCCCTAGTGTTCTATGTATTCTTGTCGATTCCGGTGGATGCTCTTGTGGAATTCTGTTTTTGAGTATCTCTTGAGGCTTTTTTGTGCTATTCCTACCACCTTTTGGATTTGCCATTTTTTTGTATTGAAGGACTTCTCCTTTTTTACTTTATTAAATACACCGTCTTAAGTACTGCTGTGTCTGCCTCATCTTCTGGGTTCTGCTGACTATTCGTGGCTCAGTTGGTTAAGTGACTGTTTCTCACTCCGGAGACCCAGGTTCGTAACCGGGTCCTGACACACACCCAGAGAAAATGCCATATAATGTTTAGCCTTAGACAGGTTAGTCCACGTTTCTGATGATGGGTTTTAGTACTTTCAGAAGAAGCCTCCTTTCTTAGATATTAAGTCCCCTATTTAGGGGACTTTGAACGGTTCTGGACTGGTTCGAACTGACATTTTGTTGAACAAAACGCTTTGTGAATGTTGCAGGGTCCAGTGCCTTATGGTGCTAGAAAGCCCCATCTGTCTGCTTTCCGCTACCACTCTGTCAGTGGAGATGACTTGAAGTGTCAGGTTTCACACTCCACATTTGCATAAGGAGTGATGTGTAACCTTTTCTGGCCTATTCAGACAATCGATTTCAGAGCGACAAAGCCCAGACTGGGAGATAGCATATTAAAGGGGACAGTAGCAAATCCATCAATCATGGTTTCATCTTGCTGTGATATTCTCAGCCGGATTTAGAGTTTTCAACATGAAAAAATACTAAATCATTTTATAGAATTGAAAAACGACCACTTTCTCCTGGTCACAGAGGGACACAATAACCCTGTGCGTAAAGCTGAAGTTGTAATGAGTCTGCAAACATGCAAATTGTGTCTCTGCGTCGCTTAGAGGATGCTTGGGAGAAAATGTTTTGTCGTCAGTTAAAATGAAATTAGGCCAAATTTGTACTGTCACTAAATATGCTCATATTTATTTTACAGTAAAATGGAAGGTGAAATCTTATAGTAAGTCGTTTATCATTTGATTGCTACTATGTTTAAATAGCATTTTTAGTCATTTCATGACCCATTCCCCCACTTTTGTTGAATAGGAAAATAATTATGTGATTTTTTAATATTTTCATAATATTTGTACTATGTACATGAGCTTGTGTCCTCGAAGGTGAGAACACCTTGGCAATTTATAAATATTTTTACCCGTACGGTGAGTTCCAGAACTATGCAGCATTATGCAAAAACTATGAACTATGCAAATAAATACTTATTTAGGCGGAAATCTCAATTTTGCCATAATGTAGAAGAGGTATAAGCAGTGGTGGGAAAAGTACCCAATTGTCATTCTTGAGCAAAAGTAAAGATATGATAATAGGCAATTACTCAAGTGAAATTAAAAGTCACCCAGTAAAATATTGGTTGAGTAAAATCTAAAAATATTTGGTTTTAAATAATACTTAAGTTTCAAAAGTCAAAGTAAACGTATAAATAATTTCAAATTCATTATATTAAGCAAACCAGACGGCACCATTTTGTTGTTTTTTTAATTCACGGAGCGGGACACTAATCCGGACGCTTATAAGAAATCCCGTTACCCCCGACCAGCCATCAAACAAGCAAAACATCCAGGAAGATATCAAATCCTACTACACTGACACCTCGGATGTGGCAGAGCTTGCAAACTATCACAGATTACAAAGGGAAACCCAGCCACAAACTGCCCAGGGACATGAGCCTACTAGATGAGCTAAATGCCTTCTATGTGTGTATTTAATGTTCAAGCATTCTAATTGGTTGGTTCAACTGTGATGACAATAAGGTGTGTTGTGATTGGCCCCGCCTGCAGATAGGGGGAGATTGCGAATGTCAGGTCTTCCCAGTATGAAAATGTGATGCAAAGGGTAGGTCACGTTCTGAATACGGTTTTCTATTTTCTATTTTCCAATGTGTACAAGTTTGCTGTACGTTTCTGATTTATACATGTGTGGGTATATGGTATCTGTTAGGGATTGAGGGGCTTTCTGGGATGTGCTTTGGCATATGATTGCTGTAAATAAGTGTGTTAGCTAGCATACACCGATGTAATGGTCACATCAGCCCACTGCTAACACAGTTGTCTTCATGCTACAGATGTTGCCATCGACAGCCATCAATATCGTTAAGCCCTGCACAACTAACGTGCAGTTTCTCATTTAACAACAGGTATTTACACATGCTATATTTTGTATTGTATTTTGACACCCAGTATGAAAATGTGATGCAAGGGATTTTGCCATCGACAGCCATCAATATCGTTAAGCCCTGCACAACTAACCTGCTGTTTCCCATTTAACAACAGCAACAGAAATAAATGATGCTCAACTGGGACCACTGGCTGATGTGATTTATTTGGTGAAAACACAATGCAAGGAGATTACGATATACTGTACACCTGTTACACTTGCTTCAAGGCAAGCAACACTGAACCACGTATGAGAAAACCAGCTGTTTTGGACAACTCTGTGATCTCGCTCTCCGTAGCCTTTGTGAGTAAGATCTTTAAACAGGTGAACATTCACAAGGCGATGAGGCCAGGCAGATTACCAGGACACATAGAGCATCCGCTGACCAGCTGGCAAATGTATTCACTGGCATTTTCAACCTCTCTCTGACCCAGTATGTAATACTTACATGTCTCAATCAGATCACCATAGTCCCTATGCCCAAGAACGCCAAGGTAACCTGTCTAAATAACTATCGCATCATAGCACTCACATCTGTTGCCATACATGCTTTGCAAAGCTGGTCATGGATCAAATCAACACCAACGACTGCGAGGCCGCACATGACTCCAGCACCATCATTAAGTTTGCTGACAACATGACGGTGGTAGGCCAGATCATCGACAACGATGACACAACCTATAGGGAGGAGATCAGTGACCTGGCAATGTGGTGCCAGGACAACAACCTCTACCTCAACGTCAGCAAGACAAAGGAGCTGATTGTGGACTACTCCTGCCATCTAGGACCTCTATACCAGGTGGTGTCAGTAGAAGGCCCTAAAGATTGTCAAAGACTATCCACCCAAGTCATGGACTGGTCTATATGCTACCACACGGCAAGAGGTACCGATGCACCAAGTCAGGAACAAATAGGACCCTGAACAGCTTCTACCCCAAAACCATAAGACTAGTTAACCAAATATCCGCATTGACATATATTGCACTAACACTTTTGACTCATCACTTTTTAAAATTTTCTTTTAACATTTCTTTAATTAATTTTTAGATATGCTGCAGGCCTACCGTAGGCGACATGAGTCTCACTAGTGTTGAGTAATGTGCTGTCAAAAGTGTTGTAGGTTTTATTTATTTTTATTTAACCTTTATTTTACAACATAAAGGTCTTCTTACTCTGCTGGCGTCTTGGCCCTCATTCGCAATGAAAACCATAACAAATTACTATGGGAATAAATGGAAGAGGCAAGTTGAAGGGGGGAAAAGTAAGGAACTTCTCTGTTGGCCTTGGAGGCCTTTTGAAAACATGTAACAGGACAATAGACACGATATGGTCCCAAAATCACCTCTCCAACATAGGGTCCAGCATATCTCTTGATGATGATCGGGCTCTGGCCAATTCTGGTGTGAGTTATCTGGCCCAAATCTGGCCCAAGGTTCGAGACTATTGTGGCTGCTCTCTGGCAGATGATTACAAGGGCTGCTTTATATAATTAACATTTCATTATTTATACATTTTTTCATATTTTCTCATTGTTTCTGTGATCAAAAAATGTAATTAACGTTTACATTAAATTCTTTAAGAGTCCTGTTTAAGTGTATTTTAGTGTTTTGATACTTTGTGCAAGGCAATTGATCAGCATTTGCTCACACCTACCCTAGGTGTTGTAGGTCTTTTATTTATTTATTTATTTTGGTGCTACCCATTCCAGGGTTAGCACTGCAACCACCAGAGGACTTGAAAATGAGCCAGAGCTGAAAGGATCACCAAAACTAAAGGTATTTTGGTATCAGTGCATTTTCTTTAAAAAAAAATATATATATAGTCTATCAATGTGTAGGAATACTGTGTAATAAAATCAATAATTGTGTACTAAAAACGTGAATGTGTTTTTGCAGAGCATACAACCATGCTGACAACCATCTGTAGATCAGTGGACAAAGAGCTTGTCACGTTCTGACCTTAGTTCCTTTTTTATGTCTTTGTGTCAGGTTGGTCAGGGCATGTGTTGGGGTGGGTAGTCTATGTTCTTTTTTCTATTTTGATATATTTCTATGTGTTTGGCCTAGTATGGTTCTCAATCAGAGGCAGGTGTTGTTCGTGGTCTCTGATTGAGAATCCTACTTAGGTAGCCTGTTTTCCCCATTTTGGTTGTGGGTGTTTAATTTCTGTTCGATGTCTGTTCACCTGGCAGAACTGTTTCGTTTTCTCTTCGTTGTTATTTTGTTTAGTGTTCAGTTTTTTCAATTAAGATATGACGAACACTTACCACGCTGCATTTTGGTCCTCCTCTCCTTCCACCAATGAGAATCTCTACAGAAACACCCACCAAAAAAGGACCAAGCAGCGTGGTAACCTGGAGCAGACGGTTCTGGACTCCTGGACTTGGGAGGAGAGTTTGAAAGGCAAGGGACCCTGGGCACAGGCTGGGGAATATCGCCTCCCCAAGGAAGAACTGGAGGCAGTGAAAGCTGAGCGGCGGCAATATGAGGAGGTAGCACAGCAGCGTGACAGGCATGAGAGGCAGCCCCCAAAAAACTTTTGGGGGGAGCACACGTGGAGTGTGGCAGAGTCAGGTTGGAGACCTGAGCCCACTCCTCGTGCTTACCGAAGGCAGTGGTTGTACTGGTCAGGCACCGTGTTATGCGGGGGAGCGCACGGTGTTGCCGGTACTCGCTCATAGCCCAGTGCTATAGGCCAGCCCCCCGCAAGTGCCATGCGAGAGTGGGCATCCAGCCATGGCGTGTTGTGCCAGCTCAGCGTGTCTGGTCTCCGGTACGCCGTTTCGGTCCAGGGTATCCTGCGCCGGTTTTGCGTGCTGTGTCTCCGGGATGCAGGGAGGGTGCAGTGCGTCCTATGCCTGCGCTCCGCCCGTGCCGGGCGAATGTGGGCATTGAGCCTAAGGGAGAGGTGCGAGTAGTATGCACCAGATCTCCAGTGCTCACCCACAGCTCGGTTCAAGCTGTGCCTGCACTCTGGATGGTCCGGGCTGACGTGGTCATACAGCCTGGAGGAGTGGTGCCGAGGCTGCGCACCAGAGCTCCAGTGGTCCCCCATAGCCCAGTCCATCCGGTGCCTCCTCCACGCACCAGGCCACCTGTAGGTCTCCCCAGCCTGGTGGGTCTTGTGGCAGCCCCACGCACCAGGCTGTCTACCCGTCTCCTCCCTCCAGGTTCGCCCGTCTGTCCTGAGCTGCCAGAGCCGCCCGTCTGTCCTGAGCTGCCAGAGCCGCCCGTCTGTCCTGAGCTGCCAGAGCCGCCCGTCTGTCCTGAGCTGCCAGAGCCGCCCGTCTGTCCTGAGCTGCCAGAGCCGCCCGTCTGTCCTGAGCTGCCAGAGCCGCCCGTCTGTCCTGAGCTGCCAGACCCGCCCGTCTGTCCTGAGCTGCCAAAGCCGCCCGTCTGTCCTGAGCTGCCAGAGCCACCCGTCTGTCCTGAGCTGCCAGAGCCGCCCGACAGTCAGGAGCTGCCAGAGCCGCCCGTCAGTCAGGAGCTGCCAGAGCATCCCGTCAGTCAGGAGCTGCCGGAGCCACCCACCAGTCAGGAGCTGCCGGAGTTGCCCTTCACTACGGTGCTTCCGGAGTTGCCCTTCACTACAGCGCTTCCGGAGTTTCCCGCCTGTCCGGCGCTGCCGGAATCTCCCATCTATTCGGGGCCCACTGCAAGGCTCCCCAGTCCGAGGTCGGCGGCGAGGATCGCCACTCCAAAGTCCCCACTTAAGGGGGCAAATACTATGGTGGAGTGGGGTCCACGTCCCGCGCCAGAGCCGCCACCGCGGACAGACGCCCATCCAGACCCTCCCCTATCGGTTCAGGTTTTGCATCCGGAGTCCGCACCTTTGGGGATGGGTACTGTCACGTTCTGACCTTCGTTCCATTTTTATGTCTTTGTGTTAGGTTGATCAGGGCGTGAGTTGAACTATGTTCTTTTTCTATGTTGTTATATTTCTATGTGTTTGGCCTAGTATGGTTCTCAATCAGAGGCAGGTGTCGTTCGTGGTCTCTGATTGAGAATCATACTTCGGTAGCCTGTTTTTCCCATTTTGGTTGTGGGTGTTTAATTTCTGTTTAGTGTCTGTTCACCTGGCAGAACTGTTTCATTTTCTCTTCGTTGTTATTTTGTGTATGTTCATTTTTTTTTCAATTAAAATATGACGAACACTTACCACGCTGCATTTTGGTCCTCCTCTCCTTCCACCAACGAGAATCGTTACAGAGCTGGACAAAGGGCCGCACCAAAAAAACGAATGGTTCCACAGAACACATACTGGGATGGATCCTGAGGCAAATATGGCTTCTTCATCAACATCTTTATGCTTTCGTTAATAAAGTAATGATAAAAATGCTATAAATACTATAATAACATTACATACAGTGGGGAGAACAAGTATTTGATACACTGACAATTTTGCAGGTTTTCCTACAGCATGTAGAGGTCTGTATTTGTTTTATCATAGGTACACTTCAACTGTGTCAGAGAATCTAAAACAAAAATCCAGAAAATCACATTGTATGATTTTTAAGTAATTAATTTGCATTTTATTGCACGACATAAGTATTTGATACATCAGAAAAGCAGAATTTAATATTTGGTACAGAAACCTTTGTTTGGAATTACAGAGATCATACGTTTCCTGTAGGTCCTGACCAGGTTTGCACACACTGCAGCAGGGATTTTGGCCCACTCCTCCATACAGACCTTCTCCAGATCCTTCAGGTTTTGGGGCTGTCGCTGGGCAATACGGACTTTCAGCTCCCTCCAAATATTTCTATTGGGTTCAGGTCTGGAGACTGGCTAGGCCACTCCAGGACCTTGAGATGCTTCTTACGGAGCCACTCCTTAGTTGCCCTGGCTGTGTGTTTCGGGTCGTTGTCATGCTGGAAGACCCAGCCACGACCCATCTTCAATGCTCTTACTGAGGGAAGGAGGTTGTTGGCCATGATCTCGCGATACATGGCCCCATCCATCCTCCCCTCAATATGGTGCAGTCGTCCTGTCCCCTTTGCAGAAAAGCATCCCCAGAGAATGATGTTTCCACCTCCATGCTTCACGGTTGGGATGGTATTCTTGGGGTTGTACTCATCCTTCTTCTTCCTCCAAACACGGCGAGTGGAGTTTAGACCAAAAAGCTCCTTTGTTGTCTCATCAGACCACATGACCTTCTCCCATTTCTCCTCTGGATCATCCAGATGGTCATTGGCAAACTTCAGACAGGCCTGGACATGCGCTGGCTTGAGCAGGAGGACCTTGCGTGCGCTGCAGGATTTTAATCCATGACGGTGTAGTTTGTTACTAATGGTTTTCTTTGAGACTGTGGTCCCAGCTTTCTTCAGGTCATTGACCAGGTCCTGCCATGTAGTTCTGGGCTGATCCCTCACCTTCCTCATTATCAATGATGTCCCACGAGTTGAGATCTTGCATGGAGCCCCAGACCGAGGGTGATTGACCGTCATCTTGAACTTTTTTCATTTTCTAATAATTGCACCAACAGTTGTTGCCTTCTCACCAAGCTGCTTGCCTATTGTCCTGTAGCCCATCCCAGTCTTGTGCAGGTCTACAATTTTATCCCTGATGTCCTTACACAGCTCTCTTGTCTTGGCCATTAATGGAGAGGTTGGAGTCTGTTTGATTGAGTGTATGGACAGGTGTCTTTTATACAGGTAACGAGTTCAAACAGGTGCAGTTAATACAGGTAATGAGTGGAGAACAGGGGGGCTTCTTAAAGAAAAACTAACAGGTCTGTGAGAGCCGGAATCCTTACTGGTTGGTAGATCAAATACTCATGTCATGCAATAAAATACAAATTAATTACTTAAAAATCATACAATGTGATTTTCTGGATGTTTGTTTTAGATTACGTTTCTCACAGTTGAAGTGTACCTATGATAAAAATTACAGACCTCTACATGCTGATGCCGGGCATCCTGGCTGTTTGGCGGAGTGGCGTAGAGGGGGGTTGGTCAGGGGGATGGAGCATTGGAAGTTAAGACAAGGTTTAGCCTTTGTTCTCTCTCTTACGTCTGGGCTTCACAAGAGAAGGTCACGATTGGCTTGTGGGTTATATTTAATTTATTTGGCGTGGGCTACGGCCAAACAGTTGCCTGTGTAAATTTGGTTTAATAAATCGTCAATTCGTAAACTCAATCCTCTGTCTGGACAATTGTTCCTTTATGATCTAGTCAGGTCATTACAGTATATATATATATATCTATATATATATATATATATATATATATATATATAGACATTGATTTTAGAATTTGCAAATTGTCTTAGTCTCATAGTGATGAGCCTATAAAACGTAGTGCATGTGACATCTCGACAATTTTGAAAAAACCCCCCCCACTTTATATCGGAGTTGTCTATTCATGACATAGGAGGTGAGGAGGTTGACAACCCTAATCAAATATTCAGAAATGTATTACAATAATGAGATGTATCCACCAATCCAAAGAAAGGATAGGCGGGAGCTAGACAGCCCGCGGTGCGGCTTTGTGGATAACGACTCCCATTGTTATGGCGGGGTCGAGACATGTATCTTATCTGAATATCCATCAACTTTGATACTGTAGTGATACTGTAGTGTATTTCCCTAGATTCTCGCGATGATTACAAAATAAGAAGTTTCGGCGACAAATGCTTAAAAAAAAAAATATATATATATATATATATATATTTTTTTATCGCCAGTGGCCACACAGAGGCAAAAAAGCGCACCGGCGGCGTCTGGGACATGCCAGTAGTTTCAGCTATCACAGCAATAGCGTGTGTTTACAAATTAACCAGGAGTTTGAAGTGCAGGCGGAGTTGCAGCTTTGTCGGGCTTTGCTTTTTGAATCATAAAAGCAAAGTTTACTAAATAGAGGTGCTGCGCGTACCAGCCAGTTTTGAACATTGACAACCACGCCAGTGACCTAGCGCATGTGGAATGGCAGCTTCCCGGCTGATAAAAGGTATTCTGAAAAACAAGAAGAGCGGGACAGGCATCAAAGTGGGCCCGTCCGAAGAAGTACCAGTAGAGACTTCAGAACAAGCGGCGCTTGGACTTCTGGAGGATGACCCACAGTGAGTATATAGTCAGTTAGCTAGCTTACAGTCTTGACACGGACAGTCAGGCTAGGTATCTAAGGCTAGCTAAGTTAGCTATTCCAGTTTGTTATGCTTGGGTGCTGCCCTGACTAAAAACGGTATAGACTTGTTAACGTCGTCAGCAATGTTCCAGGGGTTGCACATAATTCGCTAGTTAGCTAGTAGTTGTCATGCTTGCTTTTCTGATTTCCTCGTTTCGTTTTTTTCTATGGCTGTTGTAACGTTAGTTGGCTAACGTTACCGTGCCAGTCAATATTTGCTAACCAATGTACTAGTTATTTTGCCCAATACGTTAGATAGTTAGCAACAAGCACAATGTCTGCTTATCAACTGAGAAAATGCTAAAGTATCTACAATCTTATCCGGCTTCTGACCTGTAGACAAGTGTAAATGTGTCTGTGTCATCAGGCAACTTGTTAAAGGTTGGTGAATGGGCTTGTTGACCTGCAGTTGGCATTTGGCACAGCCATTTTTTACCAGCAAAAACTACGTCCCTATTTAGAATAGGGGAGTCGAATGAATGGGCTGCTGCAGGAGCTCTTTCGAGAGCGCCCGGTTATTAAACTGTTTTTAAAGCTAATTTATGTCCAGGGTGGAATATTCCATATTTTTAAAATCACAGGTCAGCAGGATTCTTTTAAAGTTGAATAGATGGGTTAGCTGACAATGTCACAAACGATGCGCACGCTTCAATGTTGCAGAAGCCCATGTGTTGTTGTTTCTTGATGGCCAGATAGCTAGCAACAATGACAAGAAGCTGCCATGTGGGGAATCGTAGGTGGTTTGGCTCAGCTAGTTTTTATTTTATTTTAGCTTGTTCTTGATTTTTTTTAAACATTTTTTTATTAATCTCTAACTAACAACTGTAACTATGTATTTGAGACAAGTGCTCATTGTGCAAATGTATTTGTTTTTAATAAACATTGTTGACATGTATACTATATTTAGTCTACAATCTAAGCCAACCCTGTCTGTTTTGCCCCATAGTTGAGCATGGGTTGGTTTTGTTGTTAAACAACCAACCCCTCTATACACACACACAACTCGACGACTTGGTTTGTGTTTACTATTTGGGCATGACATTTAGAGTATGTTCAATGGGGGACATTGAATTACATCGTTTTTTTGGTTAGAATATGGTAATATTAATGGTTGGTCGCAGTGGCTAACCATAGGATGAATTACAGTCACTCCTTGTTCATAACATGTAAATATGTAATTTATTTGGGTGAACTATCCCTATAAATTAAGACTGTAGAAAATTCTGCCTCGAGGTGGTTCTTCAAGAGTTTTGGCCACCAACCCCCTGATTTGTTTTTTTCTCAACTACTGGTGGTTTGAATATGTTAATGTGGCAAATTACCCCACATTCAAGAATAATCAAATTAATATCAATCTATAGGTGGTTGAGGCTGATTTGCAAAACGTGGCTATCATCTTCCATAGACAAGACATTTATGCGTAGCAGCTTGTGCACAATACTAAAATGACATAACAGGATATTTGAGGTAAGATGCATTAGTCAATATTTTTTTGTTGCCCATTGTAGGGGATGGGAATTGTTCTAATGAGGCCTATCAGCTATTGTGAAAGATTGTCATCTTGTCTTCAGGAGACTGTCTAAATCTGACCCACCCTACACCCAAACAAAATTATTTTTCAATGTGTTATCCCCCCACTAGTATCAGTTACATATTTGTGTTCACAATCGGTTTTGGCAAAATGTTCATAATAGTTATCAGGTCACACTACGAAAATTCATGCTGAATGCTGTTTTTTCGTTGTTACAGCCTAATGAACCTTGTGCTAAATTGACAATGACTAAACGAGAGATATTTGATAGAGCGTTCTTACTGAGCGGTGGATGGCAGCTGCAGGCTCGTAAGCATTCATTCAAACTGCACTTTCCTGCATTTGCCAGCAGCTCTTCGCTGTGCTTCAAGCATTGCACTGTTTGACTTCAAGCCTATCAACTTCTGAGATTAGGCTGGCAATACTGTAGTACCTATAAGAACATCCAATAGTCAAAGGTATATGAAATACACATGGCATAGAGAGAGAGAGTCCTATAATAACTACAACCTAAAATGTCTTACCTGGGAATATTGAAGACTCGTGTTAAAAGGAACCACCAGCATTCATATGTTCTGAGCAAGGAACTTAAACGTTAGCTTTTTTACATGGCAAATATTGCACTTTTACGTTGTTCTCCAACACTTTGTTTTTGCATTATTTAAACCAAATTGAACATGTTTCATTATTTATTTGAGACTACATTTATCTTATTGATGTATTATATTAAGTTAAAATAAGTCTTCATTCAGTATTGTTGTAATTGTGTGTGTGTGTATATATATATATATAATGACAATTACAACAATACTGAATGAAGACTTATTTTAACTTAATATAATACATCAATAAAATAAATTAATAATCGGCCGATTAATCTGTATCTTTTTTTTTTTTTTTGGTCCTCCAGCAATCGGTATCGGCATTGAAAAATCATAATCGGTCGACCTCTAGTGAATTACACTTACTGCATTGGCGACCAGCTTCAATGAAAATGCAACACTTAAATGTAGCTGGCTGTCTTCTATGAGTTGTCCTCAAAGAGTGGTAAAGTAATTTTTGCCAGATTCGGTGTGGTTTTTGAGCTGTGCTAGTTGTATTTTTTTATTAGTTGTCACATTGCTGGAATTGACCAGGTAGAATGTGCAGCTTGCACAGGTGCAACGGGTAAAACATGTAAATCGCACAGCCAAGTTAAAGGGTTGCAAAATGTGACTAAATGGTTGCGGTCTGGAACCCTGCTTATGATAGATAGATAAATGAAATATCAAAATAAAGTTGCACATCATGTATAAACTCCCATCAGTTGACTGGGTATATACCAATGTATCGGCATCACTGTGCCTTTCTCAGGGTAATGTCATGATTACTTGAACCAGGTTATGAAGACACAGTTCAATTAGTGCAACCAATGACTAGTGAGGTGTGTCATAATGATTAAGTTAATTGAAATTAATTTGTGAAACTTAAACTTGTTTTTTTTATGGCATATTAAAAATATTAGGTTGTTATCATATAGAAACATCATTTAATATTGTACATCATATTAGTATCAACATACATTGTTTAATTAAATTTCACAATTGTTTCATATTTCATATTTGTTACATGTAAATGTTTGAGAAAATGGCCCTTGAATGTTTTGGTACCGACTGGAGAGCTCTTCTTTGTCTACACCCATTCAGCATCGTTCACACCCTCCTAACTTTAGCCCCACCCATCTCTTTAAGCCTTTACATGTGAGGCTATGTACTAAACAACCAAAGATTCCAAGACTAAAGGCTGGTTTATACTACGGTTGTGTTCATACATTTTTCATCTGGAATGCCAGAGTGTGCTCTGGGCTTTGTAAAATCAGAGCGTTGTCAGATTGTCTGTTGTAAATTCAGAGCGTTTCGCTGTCGTAGTGCACACTGGATGCTCTGGCTGAAACGTAGGGTTGATCCGAGCGCTCTAACCTAACAACAGTCAAGCAACCAAGCTAACATTGGCTAGCTTGATAGCTACATCCAGACACAAATGAGAGAACAGCTCACGCTGACCATTTTACTTGCCCTAGCAGAGCTGGTTAGGTTTTTTTAATGACCCTTTTTTTTGGCAACGTTTACTGACACTGGCCATATTCAATGGGTGTTGAGTATTTGTAAATTCGTTAGTTATTCTGCGCTCCGGTACACTCAGACGAGAGGGCTCTGAAATCGGAGAAGCTCGCCAGAGCGAATTTACCAGCTACATCTATTGACGTCTACATACGTCTAGCAAAATAATTAATCACAACTCATATTGTTAATACCTTGCATGAATCTGCAGGTAGCTAACCAACCAGGTTCAGTGTTAGCTAGCTAACATTAGGCTATAACTAGCAATGCAAATAGCGCTGAGATACGAATAATATTACTACACAGATCATACACCTAATGCTAGCTAGTCACCCAGCTAACGTTAGCTAGCTAACGGTACACTAACTGACATTTAGAAACATGTAAAATCTGAAAATGTAGCTAGCTAGACTCTCTTACCTGTTTTACATGGATGGATGCTTCTCCCTCTGTCACAGATTTCATGGTTGCCCTTAGTTTGAAGATATAATCTGGATAAGTGTTTTATACAACACCAGTGTTCTCTTTTCAACTCTGTCTGCATATTTGCAATCAAACGGCAGAATTATCAAACTCTCATACTCTAATTCCACTGATTTCAAAACTCGGTCCTCCTGAAAGTGGAGAGCAACACTTATGCAGTTCTACTATGTGATATCTTTCAAAAAAGCAGCCTTAGAGAGGATTACCTAAATATACTGACCAGCTTCTATTATAGACCGACGTGTGCTACATGGCAGATGAATCCGAACTCATCTCTCGGCATATCCAGCCCACTCATTATCTCAGCCAATCATGGTTAGGCGAGAAGGTTGCTGACTTTTTCCATGGCTAAACCAACTAGACTCGTCATTTAACAATTTTATTCATATTTACAGACGGCATACAAGTTTGTTCTTAAGGCACATGTTCACATTTTCCAGAAGGCATTTCTGCCCAAAAATGCATTTAGATACAAATGTAAAAAAAAGTTTACGTTCAAATGGTGCTCCTGTGAAGCAATAACGCACGACATATGCCTGTTTTCCTGAAACCAGTCACATGTTCAGTTTCCCCCAAAAAGCTTGCCCATGTCATGAAACATCCATAAAATCTGTCCATTTAAGCTTTATTTCTCCAACATGCCCATGTGTAGAAGTCCCATTTTTGGGGTATACACTCCCCCCAAGTGGTACAATACACATCAAACGTTTTGTTTCTATTTTGTATGTCAAAGTTGTGATTTTGAGTGCAAATGTCAATCTATTGTGTAGTGAAAGTGTTTTTCCTGTCATGCATCCCATTGGATATATGCCTACATATTATGAAACATTGCTTAGCCTAGTGGTTAGAGTGTTGGACTAGTAACCCAAAGGTTGCTGGATTGAAACACCGAGCTGACAAGGTAAAAATCTGTCGCTCTGCCCCTGAGCAAGGCAGTTAACCCACTGTTCCCCGGGCGCCGAAGACATGAATGTTGATTATAGCAGGCCCCAGCACCTCTCTGATTCAGAGGGGTTGGGTTAAATGCGGAAGACACATTTCACTTGAGTGCGTTGTTGTACAACTGACTAGGTATCCCCTTTTAGAGTCAGGCTTGCTGAGGTACAATAGCCTAACTGAGCAGTATGCATATGTGCCATATCCAATGATTTGACATGTTAGTCTGAGACACAGCAGGACAGGGCATGTCCCCAGTGCCATCGACACAGTCAAACTGCCTGCTGTGCGCCTGACTTATTGAGAACCTGTGTGCGCATGTGGGAGAGGTGTCTGTGTGAGTTAGCAGCTAGGGGAAGCTCAACAGGATTACTGCAGCAGGTAGTAGATTTATTGCCCTCTTTCCCCCCCCTTCCTTTCTCTCTCATGACGCCCGCAAGGCTGCTTTATGACAGAAGAGGGGAGCGCCAGCAGAGACAGTTTAACGGCTGTATTTGACACAGTCTCCGAGTCCAGACTGTGATGATAAAGAGGACTCCAACCAGAATCCCAGAGAGCCTACAATTTGTACCTCGTAAAGCACATTTCTTAGCAGGACAGCTCGGTGCACACTCGAGGAAGAAGTTACCTTTAACCACAGATCTAGGGTCAGAATACACTACCCGTAGTTGCTTAGTCCTAACCTTAACCATTAAGGGAATTCAATGTCTGACCCTGTATGTTCGGGTAGTGCCAACTAATACCTTCTCCTAGGGCCACAACTTCTTCTTGTCCTTTCCCCAAAAATGTACCTTGAGTTCAGTGTCAAAATAGACTAGTCTCCTGACGTCATTCGCACCTGAAGGAAAAGCACTTCCTCCACACACCCACTCATTCAGTCACCCTCAGCATTATCCTGAAAGTGATGTGGAACCACCTCTGTACAAGGCCATTGTAAATTTCCGAACAATTACTAATTAAATTGCAGAGAATGAGACCCTTTTTATTTAATTGCCATGTTTATTTCCAAAATACACAACGGGAATGAGAACTGGGGCACAGTGGAGTCCTATATTAAATTTGACAGGTCTCTAGTGTAATATCTTTGGTTGGTTTTAAATGCCACCCTGAGCTCTCCTCTCTGGTCCCATTCTTTCAGAAAGAAGTCACAGAAATGGGACGAGATGAACATACTGGCAACGTACCACCCGGCAGACAAGGACTACGGGATGATGAAGATCGATGAGCCTAGCACACCCTACAACAGGTGAGTTGCTCCATTCATTCTCATGAACAGGTAAGGACATAGTTACCCAGAGACTGCAAAAATTGCTTCCCAGTATTGGGAAAAGTTAGAACTGTGCCGAAAAGTGTTTTGGATTCATGTTAGAGGGTAAATCCATTTGAATTCAATCACTTTTTGACAGCACCCCTTTGAACGAAACCTTCCATAAATATTTGCCCATTGTAGAAGTACTCAAGGTTACTTTTTGGACCTGAATGCCAAAATCATTCAAGAGATAAAGGTGTACACCTGTTTTGCATATACCACCATAGCATGAGAAATCTTTTTCCATAATCACTGGAAAAGATAAACAGTTGAGAAAAAGTTTTATAATAAAACAAATTTACATTTTCTTTTAGCTCTACGGCTCAGTGTCCCTAAACCGGGGCAGCTGTTGCTCAAATTGCGATAATGTGACTGGAATGACGCAAACAGCCAATTCCCGGGACATAGACATGTCTTATGTGGGCAGAAAGCTTAAATTATTGTTATTGTCCAATTATTGTCCAATTTACAGTAGCTGTTACAACAAAAAGAGACTATGCTATTGTTTGAGGATAGTGCACAACAACAAAACACTTATCATGGCAACTGGTTTGATACATTCACCTCTGAAGGTAAATAATGCACTCACATTCAGTAATATTTATCTGATTTGTCATCCTGAGGATCCCAGAGAGAAATGTGTTTGGATTTTTATTAAAAATCAAATCAAATGTAGAAACAGTTTGACCCCGCTGCTGTCTCTGGATCCTCATATGTTGTAGCTTCAACTCTATTTTACGGCATCTGAGGTTTTAGTGTTGTGCCCACCATCGGTTAAGACACAACATGCTCTTGAATACAGACCGGGAGTATTGGCTAGCGAAAAATACAAGCTGCACAGCACTCAGAATTAAAAAGGTTTTTACCAGTTATTGTTCATCCTGATCGCAAGTTTTTTTTTTTTTACATGGACGATACATCGAAGATAATATAGAACAACACAAAACATCTAAAAAGCCAGGCCTGGTATTTATAACGGATTTAAAAAAAGGCCTTTGATAAAGTAAGACTGAATTTTATTTATAAATGCCTGGATTATTTTTTTAAATTTTGGTGAGTCTCTTTATAAAATGGGTATAAGTAATATATAGCAACCCCAGGTGTAAAATAGTAAATAGAGGCTACTTCTCAGAGTTTTGAATTGTCATAAGGAGTTAAACAAGGGTGTCTGCTGTCACCATATGTATTTGTAATGGCCATTGAAATGTTAGCTTTTAAAATCAGGTCAAATAACAACAGAAGATTAGAAAGCCAAGGCTTAAAAACACAGGTGTCCATGTTTGCCTGTCTATTTATGGAAAAATTACCTGATTACCTGATCTCAGTTTACTCACTCACTTATGGCGCTGCCTGTTCATGGTGATTCGTTTTTTAAAATCATATTAGATACTAAACCAGACATGATAAAGTGTGCATATATATAAATATAAATAAATGAATGATTGAATGAATGAATGAACTGGGCAGGTTGAGATGATTAAATATAAAAGCACTAAACGTCTCTCTAAATGCTTCACTTAGATAAGTTTTACTTGAACCCTAAATGGTTCTCAAGTAGGTTACCAAGAAAAGCTCATCCAGTGTTTCAAAATGGCCTTTCTGCTTTTTGTGCAGATAAATTGAAAATTAAGCATTTTTCAAAGTGTATCTCTTTTCCAAACGAGCTGGCTACAATTTCAATTTCATCCCCCTGAAAATAGAATAAATATTACAACAAATATTATGGATGAACTCAAATGTGCTGGTTGATAAAATACCTGTATTGATGTGAAAGTGTTTGAAAATAGTATTTTTTTTAAAAGGATATTATAAATGTCGTCTTATATAGAGTTCTCACAATTGTCCGGGAAGGTCTGCTCAATCCAAGATTACAATCAATTGATTGTGTGGCTCAGTTGGTAGAGCATGGCGCTTGCAACGCCAAGCGTCGTGGGTTCGATTCCCGCTGGGGCCACCCATATGTAAAAGTAGTGGCCCCAGCCGACTTGTAAGTCGCTTTGGACAAAAGCGTCTGCTAAATGGGATATATTATATTATTATTATTACATCATTACCCCAAAAATAGAGGCTGCAGGTGGCTGTGGGAGAAGGTAGGGAAATGGTCTGTCTGCCCAATATAAAGGATCAAAACTGGCAGAGGAATAAAAATAGGGAAGTATACCAGTTTAATTTGAGGACCAGGATGTTGACAGCTGTGCCATACAGCTTGCAAAATAGTTGGTAAGAGATTTTTGATGTACCGATTCCATGGTACAGGGTGTATGAGTTGATGTTTAAAACAACGCAAGATTCAAGACTGTGCTTTTCAGCTAAAATTGTTGCATAAATGTTGAATATTTGGGCCATACAGTCATCACAGCTCTGCAGGCACACAATCATCGCAGCTATGTTATGAGGATACAGAATCAAAAGACCATTTGTTTTGGTATTGCCCTCAGGTAGCCTGTTTCTGGTCTCAGGTTCTGGAATGGCTGAAAAATGCATAACATTGATCTAAAATTGACCATAGAAATAGTATTGTCGGGAGATCCGGAGAGACCCGGTCAGTCAAATAATTACTAACACTCTTAGTAAAAGTATCTTCAACTCGCAATCTGTGGATTATATTTGAGTAGATTCAAATTGTATGTTATACATCACAACATAGTTTAAAGGTGTATGGTGTGTAGAAAAGTGGGATGGGCTGAGGGGTTGGAATGTGGAATTGGAGACAAGTGGGAGTGGAGTTGATGGGGGAGGGAAATGATGGTCAAAGATAAAACAAAACAAAAATTATGTTTGACACTGACACCATGCCCAAACCGGACGCGCACAAATTAATTTTGTCCCCCCACACCAAACGCGATCACGACATGAGGGTTGAAATATCAAAACATATTCTGAACCATTTATATTAATTTGGGGACAGTTCGAAAACATTAAACATTTATGGCAATTTAGCTAGCTAGCTTGCTGTTGCTAGCTAATTTGTCCTATTTAGCGAGCTAGCTAGCTTGCTGTTGCTAGCTCATTTGTCCTGGGATATAAACATTGAGTTGTTATTTTACCTGAAATGTACAAGGTCCTCTACTCTGACAATTAATCCACATAAAACGGTCAACCGACTCGGTTTTAGTCATCTCTCCTCCTTTCATGGTTCTTTTTCTTCTTTGGACTTTATATGGTGATTTGGTAACTAACTTTCATAATAAGGTGGATTACCATAACCAACTTCGGTTCATCTTTCAATTACCCACTTGGGTATATGTTCCTAAAAACCAATGAGAAGATGGCACGTGGGTTTATGCTTCTAAAAACCAATGATGAGATGGGAGAGGCAGGACTTGCAGCGTGTTCTGCGTCACAAATAGAACTCGCTTCTATTTTAGCGCCTGGCAACGAAGACACTCGTTGGCTCAATGATTGAATAACATGTGTGTAAATTTATTTTGCAACGCTCGCTCACAAGGTGCATCTGGTTTGGGCATGGTGTGAGGGGCAATGTTGTTACAGGCTGACTTTTATATTCACATCACCAATCTGAGGTAAAAGGAATGTGTAAAACCACTTTGTGGTTTAATAAAAAATAGTTTTTAATTGTCACACACCAGATAGGAGCAGTGAAATGTGTTGTTTTACAGGGTCAGCCATAGTAGTACGGCACCTCATGAGCACATTAGGGTTAAGTGCTTTGTTCAGGGGGCATATGGACAAGTTTTCACCTTGTCTGTCTGGGTATTCAAACCTGCTAACTTTCGGTGACTGGCCCAACACTCCACATTAGGGAAATTGGCACAATATAAAATAATTGAATATGTCAAAATAATTCAACATTTCAGTTAAGGATGATAGTTCTCACAAATTATTGCCACAATGGCATATATTTTTCATGAATTTAACCATTTAGAGAGTTTAAATGTCCAATGCAGCCATTTTTATCTCAATATCTGGGTAACAATTAAGTACCTTATTGTGATTGTTTTCAGTTGAAATGGTCAAAAAGAAACAAAAAATGGGTTCTTAGCAAAGAGCAATTTCTCAAGCAATAATTTTTGCTGGGAGGGGAAAACTGTTGTTGGCAGAGAGGTTTGGAACTCTTTCTTATTGGTCTTATGTCACCAGACAGGCCAAAACGCCACCCCACCAAAACGGACTTAATTGTCAGGCAGTCTTTTCAAACCACTTTTCCACTAAAAGGGCATAATCCTAATTTTCACAATTGCACAGTGTTATTCCAACCGCATAGTGTGGAAATGTATATAATGTAAAGGAAAATCACGTTTTTGACTACACTGGGCGTTTTAACCCCTGGCTAAGTGCAGTGTGAACATGACTAGTGTGAGTTTGAAAAGAAATGACTCTGGATTGATAATTTTTGTACATAATATGTTCACTTTAGATTAGACCTCAGTTCCCATGAAGCAGTCTTGCAGTGCAGGTTCAGCGGGTGGAATGAGTTTCTGCCCTTGTAGGGCTCTAAGATTTCCGTGATGTGGAAAACGCGGATAGAATCGCAGAATTTGGTAATAAAAATGGAATCAACTGTAAAACGTGGAATATTGCATAATTTTCCATATTTTGTCTGAAAGATATATAATATATGTGTGTGTAGTCGTAATTATTGTAGGAACCTAAATTATTTCATAATTGTAAAATTACAGAGAAGTGTGCCTAAAGAAATAATTCAGTTTTCGATTGGGGTATTTTGAGAGGGGGTCAATGAGAAGATGGCACGTGGGTTTATGTGTGAAACCCATACGTCACCTCACAACTTGGCTGTCACTTTGAGAAACATGTCGAAGAGGCTGTCTGATAGGGCCAAGTCCTCAATTATTTTTTTTTGACCCTAACCCCAAAATTCAGAGCAGAGCAATACCCAAGGGACTATTATGAGTCAGGCGATAAGCTGTTTTGAAAATTCTGTCAACATACTATAGATTTCATTTATAATGGAACACTTGCCTTGATAAAAAACTGTGCAATGTTGTGTTGCTTCATTACAAATGTACTGTTATATCTTATTAAATGGTTAACTTTTTATTAATTCACATTATTAGACACTCTTTCTGATAATAAAATTAGTGTAAATCGGAAATCACAGAATTCAGAAAATATTTTCACCCAAATTCCATTTAAGGTTTCATAGGGCCCAAGCACTGTCTGGGTTATGAGCCCCCCCTGCAATCTGCCAAGGCTGCTGCATAGGTCACCCCTGTGACACTGTTCTGTCCTTCTCCCCCTCCCCCTCTCACTTTACCTCACCCGTTCTCTTTTTCTCTCTCTCCCTCTTCCTCAGGATGGTGGAGGACGAAGGGGAGCACAGCGACTCGGAGGGCAACGTGCCCAACGTGGACGACCTGGCCTCGAAGTAAGTCAACATCACTGACTGGATAGGTCTGGGAGAGAGGAGGATATACTTCCTCAAAGGTTTGGAAGGTTCTGACACTTATCAAGGGCCACATCAGAATTTCAAATTTAAGCGGAGGGCCGAGAGATTTTCTGGACAATTTGTTTGTCAAAAGCAATTTGCCCACCAGAGAAAGGGTAGTTATTTTTAAACTTATAGGTCCATTATAATTTCTATCTAGTTTTTTACTCAAACCTCCCCCAGGTCAGATTGAATGCCTGTTTCCCACCCCTGCTATAGAAGGAGGGAAGTTATGCAGCGATCTGGGCCTTATGAGACTGAAGGTGGGGACTCTCACTATGGTTTATGGCTTGGATATACTGTATAACAGAATGTACTCTTTGTATATTATCTGGATTTGAACTATTTGAGGTCAAGAGCATTTGATGTCCCACCGTTAACATAGAGCGAAATTCCATCTAGGCCTATACTCCAAGGAGCCCTCTGTTGACCTTCGAACCAGTTGAGTTTACAGTAGAGATGTAAACTGAATCACTCACTTTCTATTGTTCCTTCGCTCGGTTCACTTTCTCTCCTCTCTTCCCCCTCAGATTGGCAGCAGAAGAGGGAAAGGAACCGCGCTTCATGAGAGAGGAGGAGGAGGAGGAGGAGAGTAGTGAGGAAGATGAACTAACCCCAGAGGATCAAGGTGGGCTGTCTCCCTCTTCCCCCTCTGTCGACCTCCTCTCATCCCCACCATGTCTCTATTCCCATTGGGTGTCTGGCCCTGACATTTCCCTGACCTCTCCATGTGTTGTCATGTCAAGCCCTGTGTGCTCTAATAATGGATTCTCACAGCTTAGTGGCCACGAGCACGGCCAATGGTCCAAACGGAGCTCACTCCCGGAGACTGTTCCAGTTGACTCTGGTCCATTTTGGCTCCAGACCCACACGTCTCCCTCTGCCCTTTCCCACATTTTTATCTCTGCAGTACAGGGAAAAGCAAGAGCCGAAAATATAAATTCTCCCAAAATACTGAAATGTGTGTGTGGTACGTTGATGTCATCACCATGTAGGTTATAGTGCTCATCTCAGATTTTCAAAATATGCTTTTGAACCATAGAAATTGACTAATTTGTGTAAGAGTATGCAAAGCTAGCATAGCATTTTGAGTAGCATTTAGCACGCAACATTTTCACAAAAACCAGATAACCAAACAAATAAAATCATTTACCTTTGAAGAGCTTCGGATGTTTTCAATGAGGAGACTCTCAGTTACATACCAAATGCGCAGTTTTTCCTGAAAGCGTCTGTGTAGGAGAAATCGTTCCGTTTTCTACATCGCATCTGGCTACCGAAACGAACCGAAAATTCAGTCGCCTACAACGTCAAACTTTTTCCGAATTAACTACATAATATCGACCGAAACATGGCAAACGTTGTTTGGAATCAATCCTCAAGGTGTTTTTTCACATATCTCTTCATTGATATATCGTTCGTGGAAGCTTGCTTTCCTCTCTGAATCCCATGGAAAAATACTGGCAGCTGACTTTTGCGCACCAATTTCGGCGCAGGACACCGGGCGGACACCTGGTAAATGTGGTCTCTTATGGTCAATCTTCCAATGATCTGCCTACAAATACGTCACAATGCTGCAGACACCTTGGGGAAACGACAGAAAGGGCTGACTCACTCCTCTCGCATTCACAGCCATATAAGGAGACAATGGAAAACAGAGCCTCAAAAATCCTGCTCATTTCCTGGATGCCGTCTCATCTTGGTTTTGCCTGAAGCTCACGTTCTAGGGCACGCACAGAAAATATCTTGGTAGTTCTGGACACGTCAGTGTTTTCTTTCGAAAGCTATCAATTATATGCATAGTCGAGCATCTTTTTGTGACAAAATATCTTGTTTAAAACGGGAACGTTTTTCATCCAAAAATGAAATAGCGCCCCCAGAGCATCAAGAGGTTAATATGGAGTTGCTCCCCTCTTTGCTGCTATAACAGCCTCCACTCTTCTGGGAAGGCTTTACACTAGATGTTGGAACATTGCTGCAGGGACTTGCTTCCATTCAGCCATGAGCATTAGTGAGGTTGGGCACTGATGTTGGGCGATTAGGCCTGGCTCGCAGTCTGTTCCAATTCATCCCAAAGGTGTTCGATGGGGTTGAGGTCAGGGATCTGTGCAGACTAGTCAAGTTCTTCCACATCGATCTCGACAAACCATTTTTGTATGGACCTCGCTTTGTGAATGGGGGCATTGTCATGCTGAAACAGGAAAGGACCTTCCTCAAACTGTTGCCACAAAGTTGGAAACACAGAATTGTCTAGAATGTCATTGTATGCTGTAGCGTTAACATTTCCCTTCACTGGAACTAAGGGGCCTAGCCTGAACCTTGAAAAACAGCTCCAGAATATTATTCCTCCTCCACCAAACTTTACAGTTGGGACTATGCATTTGGGCAGGTAGCGTTCTTCTGGCATCCGCCAAACCCAGATTCGTCCATCGGACTGCCAGATGGTGAAGCGTGTTTCATAACTACAGAGAACGCGTTTCCACTGCTCCAGAGTCCAATGGCGGCGAGCTTTACCTCTCCAGCCGACGCTTGGCATTGTGCATTGTGATCTTAGGTTTGTGTGTGGCTGCTCAGCCATGGAAACCCATTTCATGAAGCTCCTGAAGAACAGTTCTGACGTTGCTTCCAGAGGCAGTTTTGAACTCAGTAGTGGGTGTTGCAACTGAAGACAGACATAATTTTTATGCGCTTCAGCACTCGGCAGTTGTTTTGTGAGCTTGTGGCCTACCACTTCGTAGCTGAGCTGTTGTTGCTCCAAGACGTTTCCACTTCACAATAACTTCAGTTGACTGGGTCAGCTCTAGTAGGGCAGAAATTTGACAAACTGACTTGTTGGGAAGGTGGCAATATAAAACCATTCTACTGCCAATGTTTTTTGCTATGGAGATTGCATGGCTTGTGTGCTTGATTTTATACATCTGTCAGCAACGAGTGTGGCTGAAATGGATCAATCCTCTAATTTGAAGGGGTGTCCACATACTTTTGTGTGTATATAGGGTATGAGACCTGGTAAAAAGCACTCACCCATAATATTCATTAGAGTTAGATGGGCCATCAACTTATATAAAATGTATTTAATATTAGATCATTTTTTAAAAGATTTGTAAAAGCATGAGTGACCTGAATTTGAAGTAGTTATTCCCTCCAGTGTGAATCTACCAGTATAGTGGTGCCCTTGCAGGCTAGCATGCAGGACAGACCCTTTTCTTCAATCCTTTTTCCAGTTGACCAACTCTCAGTAAATATGCACAGCCCCCTATTTTATTTATACTGCAAGCACCGGAATGGAGTTGGTTTAGAATTCTACCTGAATGGTGTTGCTTTTAGTTTTGATCAGACATAACTTTACTTTAAAATTAGTTGGATAAAATGTGTGCTTGGAACAAACAGGGGAATTGATTGCAGTGACCTTGATGTCTAGTAGTAATTGTTTACTAAAAAAATAGGCCTTGCCTGCATCTTACAGCACTGTGTGCGTCTGCAAGTCCACTTTGAAAATCTATGTGTAGTAGTTTGACGCTATATGCCCTTGAATTGGAAAGCAATTATTATTAAAATATATTTTTTAACCGTTTTTTCCATTTCTGAACCATGTCCTTGAAAGTAGATTAGATTCTACTGGAACTGTTCAGCCAGGATCCTCATAAAAATAGTTTGACGTATTCGTCCTTGAAGCACCATTTGAGGATGAGCGTGTTAACTCTCTCCCTTCTCTTTAATCTGAAACCCCCCTTCTAGATTTTGAACGCTCCATCTGAGCCTCCCCTAATGTAGCTCTATCACTCTATTTCCTCCACACGGAGGAATCGTGATGTTTACACGTCTGAGTTGTGGCTCTCTAAGCCTCCCTCTGCACCACATACCATCCGTCTTCTCGCTGTCTTTCTCTAGCTTTCTCTCTCACTCATACTCAATATCTCCCCCTTAGCGAAAAAGAAGCAGTTTCAAATGATGAGGAAGATGCATTACAACGAGGGCCTCAACATCAGGATGGCCAGGCAACTCATAGCTAACGAATTGGCGGAAGAAGTGGACGAGGACGAAGAGATGAGAGACGAAACGGAGGACATTAACGTAGACTCGCCGCAAGACGGTAAGAGAAATGGGGGTACTCAGAAATCTTATAATGGCAGGGCATTTCCCATGGTGACTAATCAGAAAAAGAAAATCAGGAGCTCTCACCAGTTAAATCCATTGATGCCGATAAAATGCTTGATTCACCAACGGTTGGTCATCGACACTGGGAGTTTTTTTGTTTTGTTTTTTTGAGCAGCAAGCCGACAGCATGCTAGGTATTGATGGGTATCAACAGCCAATTCGGCACGGGCTGGAAGCTATAGCAAGCCTCAATTGGCCATTCGCCCCATCATATCGCCAAGCATGTGCACAATGGCTGGATCAAATCCCAGAGCTGACAAGTTAGACATCTGTCGTGCTACCCCTGAGCAAGGCAGTTAACCAACTGTTCCCTGGGCGCCGAAGACGTGGATGTCAATTAAGGCAGCCCTCTGCACCTCCCTGATTCAGAGGGGTTGGGTTAAATGCGGAGGACACATTTCAGTTGAATGCATTCAGCTGCACAACTAACTAGGTATTTCCCTTATATTTAATGTTCAGCTTTCAAGTTTTTACTAGTTGTATGTACAGGATACACTCCAACTAAATGCTTACTTGCAGGTTCCTTCTTGACAATGCAACAATAAGAAATATAAGATAAGAATAAAAACAAAGTAAATGGCTTAAGAAGACATTTAAGCATGAAGTCAAGTTGATACTTGGAGGGTTAGATAAGTGTAAGCTCCACACAGAAGCTGGGCCCTGATTTAGTAGGCCATCCAAATGTCAGAGGTCAAACAGTCCTCAGCAAGGGATTGGTGTGGTAAACTGGATAATGTTGAAAGTCTTAATACTGGACTCAGCAAAGTTGTTGATAGAACAGTCTGAAATGAGAGCTGTTCCCACTCCTATAAGACTACTAAAATATTAGCGTTTCACCTGTTGTTTCTCTGATAGATTTGATGTCGTATTAATTAACACTTAAGGTGATTTCACTCACATAGCTCTCTTTGGATTACAGCTCTGGATTCCTAGAGGAGGACGCGCCACCTCTCCTGTCCCCAGCCTGTCTCGGCTTCTGACACATTTAAGAGACACTTAGCCACACAGTGCCGGGCCATAGAGCAGACGGACACGCTTCACAATCTTCCCTCAAACAACCCCTGTTCATGCGTGTGTATATTTCCCAGTAACACTGAAATGCAAAGCATTTTGACCCTGCTGGTTGCTTCTCTTCATTGCCAAGAGTCCCTCACAAAAAGTTGTCATTGCCTCAAAGAAACCAGACCTAAAGACTGTTATTATAAGTGAGGACTCCTGCCTTGCTCGCTCTCTGTCCATCTCTCTGTCTATCTCTTTGTCCTGGCTCCTCCTGAGCGTCTGGTCGAATGCTGTCAGAAAGAACAGCAGCACCCATTGGATTTCTCATTGAATGAAAGTGGTGGAATTTTTTGCTGATGGTGGTAGGGAGGAAGGAGGATTTTGGTCTTGTTCCTTCTGTCCCCATACCTGTTTAATTTTTAATTTGTTTTAACTACCACCAGAACCTTAATTGGAGAAATCTGAAACCTTGATGAGCTAGCTGCTGTTTTTTTTTTCCTTCGCAATTTCCTCCTCCGTTCCAATCTTGGATTTGGTGTTATCTGGAATGGATATCGGAACGGCAGACTGCATTTTTAACCAGCCCACGGGGCATCTCGATATCTAAGGTGACCAGCATTTGATTCAGGCCTACACATATTTACGCCCACTATAGGATTTGGTACAGACGCATGTGCACTGACTAATAGGAATAGCTATGTTTCCAACAACGTACCATTATCTTAATATGGTGGCTAATGTACTGACATTGACAGCTAAACCTATTTATTCTCATGCAATAAAATGATATTCATTTATTATGTATTGCCTTGTGATGACAGAAATTAGGTCATTTCACACAGGACTACTGCATGTCAAAATTGATATGCAGATGGTCAGGTTTGCCATTATACTTATGGAACCCAGCTGTATTAAGCATGGCTACTAAAGCCTCGTGGCCATCAGCACTAATGCGACATTTGCTCACTAAGCTAATGAGGGATAGCATTGGGGAAATGAACCCCAGAGAAGGTTTGTACTACTGATAAGCAGGGGTGTATTTGCTAGGAACCAAACAGCTAAAATGGCAAGGGATTAATCTGAACTTGTTCAATAACACAATATTTTTGCTACGGTGTCCACTAAGGAATTACACCCCATGATTGTGTCCAATACTGTCTGACATTTTGTATTAAGTGTATGGTATTGTAGCATGTCCTTGATTAGGAATAATTATCCCCCATTTTCATTTTTGCGACCTGCTACCTTCCTGATAAAATGAGTGATATCTGGGCAACCAAGACAGTTAGCTATTGTGTATGATGGATTTTGAATCATAGCACCTTGATCTACATGTGAACTTTTGAGAACCACAGTCCTCCCATGATGACAAAGTTTCTCTTTTCTTTTTATAGGCACATAAGAAAAAAATATATTGTTTTATCAGGACATGTAGAGATGGTTTCATCTTTTCTTCTCAGAACTAGACTTGAGCCCTTTCGTTTCACCTGTCTAAATGGCCATAAGAGGCTATCCATTGGATTCTGTCCTTACAATTTCAAAAGCTCACTACTGGATCCTTTTGGAAAATATAACACCCACAGGAAATACTGATGATACACTGCATGACTGTTCCCACTTTGTTTTTTAGATATTTATCATGTCTATGTTAAGGGAAGATTTATTGACAAAAACCAACAAGTTAATTTGAGTAATTATCTTAACTTATGACTAGCTTTTTGTAATAAACAACAACTTGTATGATACTAACTATTGGTCGATATTACAAGGCATATGTGCCTATATAATGTATTTATGTACATGTCTAAGTGAATAGGCTACGCTCAATTTTACCTGTGCAGTTCAACGGCTTGGATTCCCCTGCCTATTTGTTTAGCTTAATTTTTACCATGTTTTCTTGACACATTTCAGTTGAATGCATTCAGTTGAACTGACTCGGTATCCCAGCCGCTTTCCCTTTCTTTTCTAGGGACAGTGGATGAAGATTCTGTCTCACATGATCATTTATCTGTCCCCAAATAATGGGGACTTGATTTTTTTGAGCTCTTAAATGTGCATGTTCTTAATTATAAGTGTTTTATTTTTGTCTCACATTAAAATGCATTTGCTTTTTTTTGTCTTGTTTAAAGTGGAACTTTGTCCCTTTAAATAATAAACACTCTGTTTTTGAACCAGGTACCTTTTGCAGAAATGCCCAGTACTTCTCTGTGGCCACTAGAAAGCAGTAGTCTACAATAAATCTAACTTTCATGTTGACTGTAATAATATAAGGGAAACTGCTGAGTGTAAATGTTTCTAGTTCTCTGGCTTCATATTCTCTAGTTTGTCATTTGCATAATAATATATTGCCAGATACAGCAATTAAGGGTAGAATACATATTTAATTGACAGCTAAATATGCACCGTGTGTGTACCACTAATCCTCATCACTAATTGTTACATTTTCTATATTGGCTAAATCAAGTTGTCAAAGGAGTAGGAGTAGAGTACATGCTGGGAAAAAAACAATGTCCAGCCTCTAATCCTGAAGAAAGCGTTCTCATTGGTTGTTTCAAGTATCACTCACGTGCGTTTTTCATGGACCGGGAAGCAGTAGTGCTTGTCTTGACACGATTATATAATATGTCGATTCAGTTTGTACTGTTTTGTGTGAAAGGAGCCAGTGGGAGGCGTTTCTATTACCTAGCTAGTGAAGTGTTTCATTTTTTTCATTTTGAATTTGACTAAAATATTACATTTTTGGTCTAACGTTTTATATTTAAGTATTTATTTTACTTGTTTATGGTTACATTTGTCGCGTGCCAAATATTAGCTAGCCAGCCATACAGGCTAGATAGCCGAGGTCTTGTGGATTGATAGCCCAGCTGGCGTTAGCTAGTAGCGGGTAGCCAAGTCCAGGGTATACAGCAACTGCTTTTAACCCCTGTTTTTACTTGTTAAAGAAAATGAAGATAACGGTTGAATTCGAGGAATGTCTCAAAGACTCTCCAAGATTCAGGTAGGCGAAGTGACCTCATCTTTGTTCCCACACGACAAGTCATGGTTTTGACGGTACCTGCTAGCAGCATGTGTTCCCAGTCCAAAACGACCTCCGTAATCGTTTGACGCTAACACCTCACCTCAAGAATCTTTCGTTCTGCCCGGTCAACCCACTGTTCCTAGGCCGTAATTGAAAATAATAATTTAACTGACTAGCCTAGTTAAATGAAGGTAAAAAAAAAAAAAACATCTTACACATGGATTCCATCTTGTCTCGCATGTCGCGAACACCTGGTATTTTTTTTCTCTTTACACATTATACAAAACAAGTTTATACACATTTAAACCAAAATGCGTAGCATTTTAGCATGAGCTTTGGATAACCATTTTCAAATGTATGCATTCACCAATATTTAAGCTGCAATAAGTAACTTTTTGAGCAAACCCACCAAATGTAAACGCATTTATTGTCAGTGAAAGCAAGTTTAAGAGACTTCTGTTCTGTTCTATGTTCTGTTCATTCTGTTCTATGTACGGTATATTAAAAAAATGCGGTCCCAAAATCTGTCTGAAACTATCTTGGTGCAAATACAATAAATTACTTGTTTATTTTTCAATTTGACAACACACATCTATTTTGAATCTTGACAGTACCTGCCTGGTAACTGAATAATAATAATAATAATAATAATAATAATAATAATAATAGACTTCAGAATTTGTTAGTGACAATATTTTATTTTTTCAATCCCATTCAGCATTCAAATTAATGTTAAAACCTCTACAGGATCCGTGGGTCCCCCGTCCGGACGGTTGAGCTAAAGTAGGCTAATGGGGATGAGCGTGAGGTTCTAAGTAACAAGAACATTTCCCAGGACGTTGACATATCTGATATTGGCAGGAAGCTTAAATTCTTGGTAATCTAACTGCACTGTCCAATTTACAGTAGCTGTTACAGTGAAAGAATACCATGCTATTGTTTGAGAGTGCACAGTTATGAATTTAAAGTTATTTAATAAACCAATTAGGCACATTTGGGCAGTCTTGATATTGCATTTTGAACAGAAATGCAATGGTTCATTGGATCAGTCTAAAACTTTGCACATACACTGCTGCCAGTGGCCAAAATCTAAATTGTGCCTGGGCTGGAATAATACATTATGCCCTTTTATCTTGCATTTCAAAGATGTTACAAAAAAAGCATGTTTTTTTTTCTTTGGATTGTCTATTACCAGTTCTAATGTGCTATATTCTCCTGCATTAATTTCACGTTTCCACAAACTTCGAAGTGTTTCTTTTCAAATGGTATCAAGAATAGGCACATCCTTGGCTTCAGGTCCTGATCTACCGGCAGTTAGATTTGGGTGTATGATGTTAGGTGAAAATTGGAAAAAAAAGGGTTCAATCCTTAAGAGGTTTTAATAGGTTTAGAATTCCAGTATACTTTTTCAGGAGTTTCACGCTTATCGGCCTCACAATTGACCTTCCGCTAAGCCCCGCCCCCCTTGGTTACTGTTGCAACCTTGGACAACATTTTTTTTTGAATAGGGAACCCCTAAAGATGGAGAGGCCTGTCATTTTCATCATAGGTACACTTCAACTATGACAGACAAAATGAGAAGAAAGAAAATCCAGAAAATCACATTGTAGGATTTTTTATGAATTTGTTTGCAAATTATGGTGGAAAATAAGTATTTGGTCAATAACAAAATTTTCTCAATTACAGGCCTCATCTTTTTAAATGGGAGAACTTGCACAATTGGTGGCTGACTAAATACTTTTTTGCCCCACTGTATCCTGATGTTAACAGCAGATGGGAGTTGTAATTCATAATAATGCTAGCTAACATACATACAAGTTATATTATGTGGCTAGTTAGCGTTAGCAACGTTTGGTAGTCAATGAGTCTGAGGGCTAGCTAACCACCTGAGCTTGCAAACCATATAACAAAAGTATAATTTAGGATTTGTAAAATACTCTCAACAGGCTCTACATTTCAGCAATCACAGAAGCAAGTTAAATTATTTAGCCATTTAAACATTTATTTTCAGACAAGGAATTCAGTTTTTGTCACTGGCTTTCATGTGATTTTAAACATGAGCTTATCCGAGATGTCGGACTCGACGACAATTGCTATCCATTGGAGCGCTGCAATTGATTTCCCAAAATTCTGTGGCGGGGCTTAGTGAAAGGTCAATTGGGTTTCCACTAGGTTGCACAGCCACAAAAGCAAAATTGTCTATATTGTAAAAATGTATGATGTACAATTGTTTAGCTTTTTGAGGAAGATTTTAGGGTAGGGACTTTCTAAGGATTCCGGACGGCACTGACCGAGCGTGTTCGTGCAAACATTGAAATCTATTTTTGGTTTTGATTTGGAGGGGTGTGGTAACATCAAACAATTGGATTGAATACGTTCTTGGGCATTGCCTTTCCACCAGAACAATCTATCGATTATGGATACCGTCCAACGCGGGACATGTGCTGCTATAACTGAGTACTAATCTTGCAAGCTTCAATGTAATGGCCTACTGTTAAGATAACTGTACTTAATGTCAACTGTATACGTGACTGCGAGCTTCGTAGGGCGAAGTGAAAATGATTGTCCTATTAATTTCCACTATCAGGGTCAACTCCCAGTTGTACCTGCATTGTCACCTCAGTATCACAAGCCCATATTTTCTTTGACTTGGGTCATGGGATGGGATGTTGTCATGCCAAGTGCCAACAAGGCAATATCAAGAAACATTCAGAGAGATGCCTCAACTGGCCACAATAAAGTAGAAAGTTTTAGCTAACATTGCAGCTTGGTTCTAGGTTTTCAACAGTGTTGTCATTGATCTCATTGTTCTTGAAAGATATAGGCAGTTGACAATTGATATCTCTCTAATATAGGCTAATGCACTGTGCTTGCTTCGAAGGAGATGTACATGTGCCTTGCCTGCCATGCAGCTATTTTAGGGATTGACACCTGATGTGGTCTAATTTTTTTCCTTTTTTTCCCCAGTGCATACTCTTGCCCTATTGCCTAACGTAAACTTTTCTCAAATTAAGTGTTATTTCATCCTATTCAGTCAAGGTTGGGCTTTCCAAGCTTTGGGAAAGGGTCAACCCTCCCCTCTGTCCCCTCTCCCTCCCTCTGCGCTGAACATTATTCTAACAAAATGAGGAGCAGATGTTAGAAAGTTGTTTGCAAGTTAGAAAGTTGTTTGCAATAAACTTGGAAAGAGGCCTTCTTTTTTCATCAAGGATCAGCTTGTGGGATGAACAAAAGCCTTCCAATCAGCTAAGCGTGGAACGATGACTGGCACAAACTCTGGTTGGCACTTGTTGTGGTGGTGGCACCTGTGCTTTCGTTTGGCTCCTTTACAAGACTTGTGATTTAAAATCCTTGCCCTATCTTTCTCTTAGGCAAACTAGGCTATATAATGACTGTGAATCATCTGTGAATGATGCCTACACTCCCTCACTGACCCACAAACAATCATTACCTACAGTGATTCTCTTTCCACCAGGTTTCTACTGAGGGTTATCGTTTCCATTAGCCCTTAACCTCAGCACCGCTGGGGTTCATTGTGGTTAAGGATTTACCATAGATCCTTAAACAACCTACATTCTTTCCACTTTGACCTCTATTGCATCACTCTCATTTTTCCATTGTCTTTGAATTGGCAGAGAAGAGGACAGAGAGAGAGCTGGAGAGTAATAGATGAAAACGGATGCAGACCAGCGAGGAATAACTCTGTCTCTTGACATCTGTTTCCATTTGTGTGTGTGCTTTCAACTCTGTGCCAGTGAATGTGGAGCCCCCAAATGTGGGATGTTTTTTCCCCCAAGTCGGTAGGCTACACCCCATATTCCCTCTCTCTAAGGTCTCTTTTTAGATGTAGCAAAAGTTATCATGTAGCCCTGAAACCTGTTTTCAACGACTGGTCTGGGACTCTGATGCAAATTCTGCTGATTCTGTAGACCTACTGTAATTTGCATTACGCTATGAGATTGCTGAAATATCAACTCGAGCAGGCTATTGCTCACTGAAAGCTTTTCACTGCAGTTATACTGGCTCCTCTTCAAATATGCAACTTGTTATTCCCTGAAGAGTAGGCCTTTCATAAGTCATCTTTTCTCTGAACTGTGGAATTTGGTTCTTATCTGCTTTACAGATTAAGCTAAACACAACGTAACTTTCCTACAAAGTCATTATTAAAGTTGTCCCCCTTCACCCACAGTACAGTGGCATTGACAGTTGGGCCTAGACTAGACAATGTGTCCATTATGACTGACTTTGAACCACATTTAAGGCTTGAAAGAAATTAAAAGCACAGTAAAAATGGTTGAGAATTTAAGTAATTTTTGTGACCGTTTGGTTTTGCACCCATTAATTTTGGCCTATATCAAGCACTTGAGGAGGTTGTCTTTCATTTAGCAATTATGGATTGTCCTTTTATGTTCTCTCTCCTCTTTACCCTGTTAACATGCGGTGTAATTGAAAGTCATTCAGAAACCAAGCTTGGCAGTGCGCCACCTACATGATGTCATAGGCCACTCGATAGTGGTAGCAATATTTTCCTGCCTCATTGACGGCCCCACAGCTGGCACCACATCACTAGCCTTGATAATGCAGAGGACAGTGCCAGATAATTCCATCTTAGTTAAAGAACGTTAATGGTGGGCTGGTCGCTGGACTAACTTTTCAGGTTGTCAACAAGAAAGTCTTTGGCTCCCTTCAGGTGATCTCATTTGCACACCCAATATAGCCTTAGCCTAATCTACGATTCCCTCGTGACTTTACGGGATACCATTAGCAATGAACACACACAACATATGTTTTAATAAGACTGAGCATCTGGGACACAACTGAGTACAGTAGCTTATTCATCTTTTACTAACCTTTTAAAAAAGGGTGTCATCAAGGTGGCGGTTTATGTGGATATGACTGACTTTTGGGTGTGCCTCTGGATATAGCCTACAGTTGAGCAGATTTCTTGAGACATTGTTGTCTGTCAGCCTATTACACTATTACAAGAGGTGGAATCTTCATTGGAGAGTTCTGGGTGGCGTCAGAGGACATGGTAGTCTATTCAAGCGATCTTTGAATGTTTGATCTGCTTAAACTATTTTGTATTAGCTTGAATTATTGTGATTTTCTTTTTTGTTGCAGAATTGTTTTGTTTTCTACCTTATGTGCATTGAGCATCTATTACGGTCCATTGTGAAGCACTAACATACACATTGTTTCACTCTTGAACTGGCTCCCTAGTTACTGTAACTGAATCACGCTTGTGGTGTTCCCAATTACGTCGACTGGTCGATTGTTTGGTCGATCTGGATTTTTTTTAGTTGCGCAGTAGCCAAAAAAATATCATGTTAACAAGACACTTGTCTGATTTGCGCTGAGTGGCCTGATCCATTGTGGAGGCTGTGGGGATGACACAGTCCATCAGTCTAAGATGTGCTACTGAAATTGTATATGGTTATATTACATAACAAAAATTATTATTTTGTAACATGCGCTTTCTCCCTCGCTGGATAGCGAAACGGATCAGTGCGCTGTTAAATTGGCGTTTTTTCCTAGACTGTGTTGCTATGTCCATAATCAAAACGTTAAGCAGCATATTGGGATTGAGAACTAATAGGCAGCAGCAGAATGAGATGAGAAAACAGCCCGTGCCTTATTGTCTTCAGAAAAGTGGTGAAAGAAGAAACCTCAACTTAATTAGGTGTATAATCAATAGCCTAACTGTTAAATGTGCCTGGCTTTATGAATCATCAATATATCTACAGAAATAAGACATCCTGCTTCTGTTGCCTGTTTGAGTGTTTGTTTAATAGCCTGTTTTTAATCGTTTGCTTTGCTGTAATAAAGGCTTTACAAAGCTTTTTTTTTCATTAGAAATTAGTATCATTAGTATTATTTATCATTTATTTGGTGTTTACACTGTTCCAAGTGGTCTGAAATTATATTTATTATAATACACTATAGAAGTATTGAAATATAGGTTATCAATCAATTATTAATTAATTCATGTCATCACACGAGTCATTCATGATTTGAAATGCAATCAAGTATTTTAGTTTTAAAATAAAATAAAGCGAGCCTTGAATAATTTGCTGAAACAATATAATAACTGTTTAATTTTGGGAGTTGCATTCACAAATGAGCATGACTGTTTTTAGTCTTTGCTGTAAAAGCATTGTTTAAGCCTTTATTACAAGACTTTCTGGTATGCTTATACTTTATTTAAGGTTTACATTGTTCCAAATGGTCAGAAAAATTATATTGTAAACCTGGGGTGGCAGGGTAGCCTAGTGGTTAGAGTGTTGGACTAGTAACCGGAAGGTTGCAAGTTCAAACCCCCGAGCTGACAAGGTACAAATCTGTCGTTCTGCCCCTGAACAGGCAGTTAACCCATAATTGAAAATAAGAATTTGTTCTTAACTGACTTGCCTAGTTAAATAAAGGTACAAAAAAATACAGCACCTGTTTGGCATGCATAGTATGCACTCAGCACTCGCTCCTTATCTTTTTCGCGATCTCCAGTATTTTCCACAACTAGTCACATTTATTCTGCACATTTGACTTTCCCATTACCTCCTGAGCGACCTATAAATATTCCTCTGTTTCCAGTTTTTTTTGTCACGTCCTCTGCATCCATTTTGCTGTCACGTGTTAGTGTTTTAGAGTTTTTAACCAATTTATTGATGTGAATATGATATGCTATAAGCACGGCTTGCCCGCTTATTAGGCATGATTAGGCATGATTAGGCGATTGACAAGGGTGGCATTTTCTGAGCTAAATTGACCTCCAACACACACAACCTCACGTAAATCTGCCCAAAAACAATGACAATTTCTCTCAACTAGTGGCATATGGGCTTTTTAGGTGAGTGCTGATGCCACCCTTTGATAAGCAGTGCCCACTTTGTCAAAGGCAGGGGCGCAAAATATATTGCTTGTCCGTTCCCAGCATGCCTCTCCAGGGTGCTGTTGGAGAGATGCATCTCTGCAGCACTCAACCAACATTACATCATAAATCATGTAGCAGATATAGGAAATGGTAGAGTATGTAGTCTTTTCTGTAGCATACAGGCTGGAGATAAAATGAATGGCAATGTAATGACAGACACGTTTTACATCATGCAGGTTTCTCATAAAATAGCCTAACCAAAATGGCTCCTCAATCCCTTCCCAAAAAATTAGCTGTCATGTTAACAAAGCAACATATCCTAAATACAGGACAGGTCAAAGTAAAATGGACAATCCCAACTGTTGTGCAAGAATTTCACGCCATTAGTGGTTTCATGATTAGTGGGTTTCAAGTTTATCCCTAAAGTTTTTGACAAGCTGATCATAGTGAAAAGAAAATACTAATGCATTTCCCACTGTGTAAACGCATTGCAAATAGACTCGCGATAACTCTGTCACCAGCAAAGCACCATCACACCAAGTCCTCCATGCTTCATGGTGGGAGCCACACGTGAAGATCATCCGTTCACCTACTCTGCGTCTCACAAAGACACCGGTTAGAGCCAAAAATCTCAAATTTTAACTCATCAGACCAAAGGACCAAAAGTCAATTTCTTGTGTTTCTTGGCCTAAGCAAGTCTCTTCTTATTGGTGTCCTTTAGTAGTGGTTTCTTTGCAGCAATTGTACCATGAAGGCCTGATTTCACGCAGTTTCTTCTGAACAGTTGATGTTGATGAGTCTGTTACTCTGTCAAACATTTATTTGGGCTGAAATTTCTGAGGCTGGTAACTAATTAACTTATCTTCTGCAGTAGAGGTAACACTGGGTCTTCCTTTCCTGTGGCGGTCTTCATGAAAGCAGGTTCATCATAGCACTTGATGGTTTTTGTGACTGCACTTGAAGACACTTTCAAAGTTCGACATTTTCCTGATTGACTGACCTTCATGTCTTAAAGTAATGATGGACTGTCATTTCTCTTGGCTTATTTGAGCTGTTCTTGGCATAATATGGACTTGGTCTTTTTCCAAATAGGGCTATCCTCTGTATACCACCCCTACCTTGTCACAACACAACTGATTGGCTCAAGCACATTAAGAAGGAAAGAAATTCCACCAATTAACTTTTAACAAGGCACCTGTTAATTGAAATGCATTCCAGGTGACTACCTCATGAAGCTGGTTGAGAGAATGCCAAGAGTTTGCAATGCTGTCATCAAGTCAATGGGTGGCTACATTGAAGAATCTCAAGTATAACATATATTTAGATTTGTTTAACACTTTTTTCATCACTACATGATTCCATATTTGTTTTCATATTTTTGATATCTTCACTATTATTCTACAATAAAAAACAACAACAACCCTAGATTGAGTAGGTGTGTCCAAACATTTGACTGGTACCCTATCGACACATCCCCACTCTAACAATGACAGGAAATACGCCACGGCACAGGGGCTCGGCCTAGTCCTGCACTTTTCTATTGAGCGTCATCGAGAAGTATGAATATCATCATTTGCCCCTTAAACCCCACTCTCGGCTCGTAAGATCCTACAGGAAATTGATGTCCTTACAAATTGTCAGTCAGGCAGAGGCTGTGCAACACGGCATTTGATTTGGGAGATGTTTTGAAGTACTACTCAGATTGGTGCCTCAGATTCACTGTGTCGGTCCCCACATGGGAGGCCATGTGTGTGTGTGTGTGTGTGTGTGTGTGTGTGTGTGTGTGTGACTAGGCCTAAACTTTTGAACTACCTCACTCCCACTCTAAGGATAACACACAACTCCCTCTTGGCAAACAGCCAACAAAACTCAACTGAAGTAGCCAGAGCCTTTCTCTGGAAACCCTCAATGAGTCAGTGTTCCTAATGGTTTGTACACTCGTTGTAGGTCTACCTTCATTATGGCCGTTTGATTCAGTCCGAGTCTTTGTGGTGTGGACATAGGAAAGTAGGATGGCCGAATGTAAACAGTCTATCCTGTAGGCTATTCATCATGACTATCAAACCAATGTTTATTGGTTGCGTACACAGTTTAGCAGATGTTATAGCGGGTGCAGCAAAATGTTTGTTACTGGCTCCTAACAATGCAGTAAAATGTCAAACAAGTACACAAATAATCAATAAAAAAATCTAAGGCCAGAACGAATCCAATTAGCCCAAATAGCACTGTAACAGGTGTCCAATTTCAAGCTATACGTATCTACTGTGCATTTGGAGTATTCCGACCCCTTGACTTTATCCACATTTTGTTGCGTTACAGCCTTACTCTGAGAATTATTTTTTATTTAATCTACACACTAATGACAAATCAAAAATGGGTTTTTAGAAATGTAAGCAAATTCATAAACTGATACCTTATTTACCTTATGTATTCATACCCTTTGCTATGAGACTCAAAATTGAGCTCCGATGCATCCTGTTTCCATTGATCATCCTTGATGATTCTACAACTGGATTGTAGTCCACCTGTGGTAAATTCAATTGATTGGACATGATTTGGAAAGACACAAACCTATCTATATAAGGTCCCACAGTTGACAGTGCATGTCAGAACAAAAACCAAGCCATGAGGTTGAAGGAATAGTCCGTAGAGCAAGTGTACAAAACATTTATACAGCATTGAAGGTTTCCAAGAACACAGTGGCCTCCATTCTTAAATGGAAGAAATTTGGAACCACCAAGACTCTTCGTAGAGCTGGCTGCTCGGCCAAACTGAGCAATCAGGGAGAAGGGCCTTGGTGAGGGAGGTGACCAAGAATCCGATGGGCACTCTAACAGAGCTCCAGAGTTCCCCTGTGGAGATGGAAGAACCTTCCAGAAGGACAACCATTTCTGCAGCACTCCACCAATCAGGTCTTTATGGTAGAGGGGCCAGATGGAAGCCACTCCTCAGCAAAAGGCACATGACAGCCCACTTGGAGTTTTGCCAAAAGGCACCTGAAGGCTTCTTAAACCATGAGAAACAAGATTTTCTAGTCTGATGAAACCAAGATTGAACTCATTGGCCTGAGTGCCAAGTGTCAGGTCTGGAAAACCATGCACGTCTCATCACCTGGCCAATACCATCCCTACGGTGAAGCATGGTGGTGGCAGCATCATGCTGTGAGGATGTTTTTCAGCAGCAGGGACCGGGAGACTAGTCAGGATTGAGGGAAAGGTGAACAGAACTAAGTACAGAGATCCTTGATGAAAACCTGTCTAGAGCGCTCAGGACCTCAGACTGGGGTGACGGTTCACCTTCCAACAAGCCAACTACCCTAAGCACACAGCCAAGACAACACAGGAGGGGCTTCAGGACAAGTCTCTGAATGTCCTCGAGTGGCCCAGCCAGAGCCCAGACTTGAACCCGATCAAACATCTCTGGAGAGACCTGCAAATAGCTGTGCAGCAACTTGACAGAGCATGGACAGCTTGCATAGGATGGGAGAAACTCTCCAAATACAAGTGTGCCAAGCTTGTAGAGCGTCATACCCAAGAATACTCAAAGCTTTAATTGCTGCCAAGGCGGCTTCAACAAATTACTGTGTAAAAGGTCTGAATACTTATTTAAATGTTATGTTATGTCACAATTTCTAAACCTGTTTTTCCTTTGTCATTATGGGGTATTGTGTGTAGATGAGAAAAAAATAACATTCTAATCCAGTTTAGAATAAGGCTGTAACGTAACAAAATGGTGAAAAAGTGAAGGGGTCTGAATACTTCCAAACTCACCAGTGGCGGCTGGTTGGAGGATCTATTGGAGGACGGGCTCATTGTAATTGCTGGAATGGAATTAATGGAACGGAGTCAAATGTGGTTTCTATATATTTGATATTGTTCCATTTATTCCATTCCAGCCATTACAGTGACCCTGTCCTCCTATAGCTCATCCCACCAGCCTCCTATGGAATGCACTGTAAGGATGATTACGTGCCAGCCAGTGTGACTCCACAGTAGTTTTGTATGAACATGGTGGGAAATGTCAGTATTTCACACCTAGTCAACTGAATCTAAACTAGAGGAGCCTTAACCAAACATTGCCTTTGACCTGCGCCTTGAGGCTGCTTCTACCTCTAGGCCTACCTCCCCTCTGTAATGCTGAGTTGGCCTTCTGTTATTGATGTAGTTTTCCCAAGCCTGTCTGAAATGTGTATTCATGGGCCTGTTTCAGTCTCCCTCATACCACACAAAAGTCTGAATATAGCTTCTCACTCACACCCAAACTGCACTAAACACAGAGAAAGTTTATTTCTCAATTCTTGCCTGTATTCTTGCTTTTTCATTCTGCAATAAAGAGCTATTAGGTTAAACATGTGCTGTTGCTTCTAAACCAGAATTGTTCTGTCTGGCCTCTTCTGAAAGGGAAATCTTAGCAATCAAATGAACAACCCTTAATCTATCACTTTTTGACTGCAGCCCCTTTTGACTTGATACATGTTTCACCATGCTAGAAGGGTTGAGAGTTACTTTTTGGAACTGAATGACAAAACATTCAGGAGATGGCGGTGCTCGAAGTTGACCCATTTTGCATAACCCACTATACCATTAGACAACCGTTTATCAACAGTTTATCATTTGAAAATGTAAAACGAGGGTTGTCAAACTTGTATTAAAAGTTGTCCAATTTAAATGTCCAGTGCACTCAACATGATTTTCTTGTGTTTTATATACTCCGTGGCCAGTTTATTACACCACCACACCTACAGACAGTGAGTGTCTTGTTATTTAAAGCAGTCAGACGAGCAGCATTCTGTTACTGTTCGATTGAACGTTAAATGGGCAAAACGAGGGACCTAAGCGACTGAGTGTGGTATGATTGTTGGTTCCAGTTGCTCAGAAACGGTCAGCCTCCTGGGCTTTACACGGACAACAGTGTCTCGGGTTTACCCGGAATGGTGCAACAAACAAAAAACATCCAGTCAGCGGCAGTCCTGTGGGCGAAAACAGCTCATTGATGAGGGGTCGAGGGAGAATGGCAAGAATCGTGCAAGCTAACCGGCGGGCCACAAACAGAGAAATAAAATGGCAGTACAAACATGGTGTGTAGAGTGGCATCTCGGAGTGCACAACTTGTTAGTCCTCATCACGGATGCACTATTGTGGCAGATGACCACACCGGGTTCCACCCCTATCAGCTAAAAACAAGAAGCAGCAGCTCCAGTGGGTACGCGATCACCAATACAGGACAATTGAGTGGAAAACCATTGCCCGGTCCAACGAATCCCGGTTCCTGTAGCGTCATGTTGATGGCAGTCATCATTTGGCGTAAGCAGCCTTAGTCCATGGTCCCATCCTGCTTGGTGTTAATGGTACAGGCTGGTAATGGTGTGGGGAATGTTTTCCTGGCACGCATTACGTCCCTTGATACCAATTGACCAATGTTTCCATTCCCTGAGGATTTCAGTCTGTTTCATTTTCACATACATTACCAGTCAAAAGTATTTTATATTTGAGATTCTTCAAAGTAGCTACCCTTTGCCTCTGACAGCTTTGCACACTCTCTTGGCATTTCTCTCAACCAGCTTCACCTGGAAAGCTTTTCAGGTGTTTCTGATTTATTTAACAATGCCATGCTGGTGGGTGGTAACATTCAAATAAAACCCAGTCTGGAAAATAAGCGTAGACTGAAAAGTATTAGCACGTCATATCATAAGGGAAACGCACGGAAAATATCAGAAGTTACAAATTCGGCTTTCCCACTTCAACCCCAAATATATCATACTTTGACTAAAACGATGACTTATTAACTTAAACCGTTGTGCAACATCATGGGTCAACTACGGGCATCATCTTTCAGCTGAAAATAAATTAATTTCTGCTCTTCTGGGTGTTTTTAAAGGTAAAACAAAAAAAATCAACAAATTATGGAATAGATTAAAACCCCTATTTGTAAGCTTTCAAATGGCATAATTCAACTTGTTTTTCAGTGACGAAGACATGGATGTCTCGTGGTGGGGTACACAAAATGGGTTAACTTTTAGCACCTCTCTCCTGAATGTTTTTGCAATCAGTTTCTGTCCACTTCTTCCATAAGCAAACAAGTATGGAAGGTTTTGGTCAAATTAAAAAGGTTGTTGTCAAATCAAGAGGGGTGTGGTCAAAAAGTGATTGAATTCATATGGAACGACCCAGAAGAGTCTAAGCTCTTACAAAGAAAAGGTCAGCGAGTGTGCTGGTTTTGCCTGTCAGTCCCTTTCCTGTAGGGCTGATCCCAATTAGTGGACTGGTTGATTATTTGGTCGATAGGCTGTTGGTCGACCAAGGTTTTTGTTAGTCGAGCAGTAGCAAATATAATTTATGGCACACGACACCCGTCTGATTCGTGCCCATCTCAGAGAACTAATCCATTGCGGAGGCTGCGGGGAAGAATGGGATTGTGGCTAAAATGCATGTCTCTCTCCAGAATGCGCACTCTCCCACCAATTTGTGAATATTCATTGTTTCATAACTTCACTGTGTATTGTTTGCATTTGATTGTTTATGTCTATCAATTCCTCATGACATTTACTGTTAATTCCTATAATTTGTAATTTAAAATGTTTGATTGGTTATGTTAATTTCTGTTAAATCATTCAATATATTATTTCAGTCTCTTACTGTTGTCATTGTCGGTGTGGACAAGATGTTTGCAGAGCGCACAACCTGTGCTACTCTTTAGTCATTGTCTTTTGTCTGGAGCGCTCCTGTCAATGTTGAGTATGGACACGCACCTAATTACGCAAAGTAGGCCTATAGGCCACCTGTCCTGCGGGCAAATGTAGGCATATGAATGCGCTCATTTGTGTATCTGATATTATTTCTGTTTGGCTTAATGCGCCAGCACTAATGAGCTGTGGAGCTTCTCAAAGTAATGTTTTCTTCATCTCAGCAAGCAAATTAAGTATTTTTTTCTCTTAACTTGATACTCCCCATCCCGTATCCGGGATCGTGAATACAGCCTCAGGTTCATTAGCATAACGCAACGTTAACGATTTCTGAAAATCGCAAATGAAATGAAAATAATATGCCTGCTCTCAAGCGTAGCCTTTTCTTAACAACACTGTCATCTCAGATTTTCAAAATATGCTTTTGAACCATAGCAAATCAAACATTTGTGTAAGAGTATTGCAAGCTAGCTTAGCATTTTGCGTAGCATTTAGCGCGCAACATTTTCACAAAAACCAGATAACCAAATAAATAAAATCATTTACCTTTGAAGAGCTTCGGATGTTTTCAATGAGGAGACTCATAGCAAATGTTCAGTTTTTCCTGAAAGAATCTTTGTGTAGGAGAAATCGCTCCGTTTTGTACATCACATTTGGCTACCGAAACGAACCGAAAATTCAGTCACCAAAACGTCAAACTTTTTCCGAATTAACTCCATAATATCGACCGAAACATGGCAAACGTTGTTTAGAATCAATCCTCAAGGTGTTTTTTCACATATCTCTTCATTGATATGATATGCAGTTCGTGGAAGCCTGCTTTCCCCTCAGAATCGCATGGAAAAATACCAGCAGCTGAAAATGACGCACCAATTTCGACGGAGGACACCGGGCGGACACCTGGAAAATGTAGTCTCTTATGGTCAATCTTCCAATGATATGCCTACAAATACGTCACAATGCTGCAGACACCTTGGGGAAACGACAGAAAGGGCAGGCTCATTCCTCTCGCATTCACAGCCATATAAGGAGACAATGGAAAACAGAGCCTCAAAAATCCTGCTCATTTCCTGGTTGCCGTTTCATCTTGGTTTTGCCTGTAGCTCCCGTTCTAGGGCACCCACAGACAATATCTTTGCAGTTCTGGAAAATTCAGAGTTTTTTCTTTCCAAAGCTATCAATTATATGCATAGTCGAGCATCTTTTTGTGACAAAATATCTTGTTTAAAACGGGAACGTTTTTCATCCAAAAATGAAATTGCGCCCCCAGAGTTTCAAGAGGTTAAGGATCTGCCTGTTTGTTTCAATTTTCACCTAAAATGACATACCCAAATCTGTCTGTAGCTAAGGCCCTGAACAAGGATATGCATATTCTTGGTACCATTTGAAAGTAAACACTTTGAAGTTTGTGGAAATATGAAAGGGATGTAGGAGAATATAACACAATAGATCGGGTAAAAGATAATACAAAGACGCATTCTTCCATGTGATTGAGACAGAGAGGAGACTTCCACGAACGATATATCATGAAGAGATATGTGGAAAAACACCTTGAGGATTGATTCTAAACAACGTTTACCATGTTTCAGTCGATATTATGGAGTTAATGTGGAAAAAAGTTCGGCGTTTTGATGAATGAATTTTCATTTTTTTTTGGTAGCCAACATGACGCAGAAAACGGACCGATTTCTCCTGCACAAATAATCTTTCAGGAAAAACTGAACATTTGCTATGTAACTGAGAGTCTCCTCATTGAAAACATCCAAAGTTCTTCAAAGGTAAATGATTTTATTTGAATGCTTTTCTGTTTTTTGTGAAAATGTTGCCTGCTGAATGCTAACGCTAAATGCTATACTAACTATCAATGCTGTTACACAAATGCTTGTTTTCCTATGGTTGAGAAGCATAGTTTTGAAAATCTGAGATGACAGTGTTGTTAACAAAAGGCTAAGCTTGAGAGCTAGCTTATTTCATTTCATTTGCGATTTTTATGAATAGTTAACGTTGTGTTATGGTAATGGGCTTGAGGCTGTAGTCACGATCCCGGATCCGGGATGGCTCGACGCAAGAAGTTAAAGGATATCTAGGCTCTACAGACCTGTATCTGTAACTTTACCAATGCATTGTTATGATTGGATATCCTTTTGTCTAGGCTTTCAGTATTGTTTGGAAGTATTCAGGAAATGTCGCTGGGAAGATCCTGATTGGCAAGGAGCATGAACATGATTTGCATGGTAAATGGGTAGCCTAGACGTTTCCTTCACCTTCCTCTGTCAATCCTAAAGTCTCCCTCCGGTGTCATGGCGTCTGCTGCAGTATATAGATTCAGTAGCCTATAGATTTTGGTCAGAAAAAACGTCATTGCGTTGCTATTATTGCTGTTGTTCCATTTTGCCCTCTCACAGTTACCTTTTGACACAGAAGCAAATCAAGTGTTCTTGTTAGTTTTGTTGCTCTCACGCCACTATCAGTACTGCAGGAACTTGAGAGAACACTTGGAGGTTGTTTATCTCAAGGCTCAGTAAAATCCTGCTCTCTTCTTTCATTCTAATCAGTCTGCTTTGTTTTAGAATGGTTCAAGGACATGGTACTGTAAACATTGCATTTGGAGTGTCCTTGCTGAAAGGAGAAGTTTACTTTATTTGAACCAAATCTGTATTTTGGATGTCTATTGAACAAAAATATAAACCCAACATGTTTAAATGATAGTCCTATTAACTGCAAACCCGATGGGATGGCGTATAACTGCAGAATGTTGTGGTAGCCATGCTGGTTAAGTGTGCCTTGAATTGTCAATAAATCACAGTCAGTGTCACCAGCAAAGCAACCCCACACCTCCACCTCCATGCTTCACGGTGGGAACCACAGATGCGAAGAATATCCAATCATCTCCTCTGCATCTCACAGACACCCCAGTTGGAACTAAAAATGTCAAATCTGGACAGATTTCCACCGGTCTAATGTCCATTCCTCGTGTTTCTTGGCCCAAGCAAGTCTAAATAAGCAAGTCTCTTCTTATTATTGTTGTCCTTTAGTAGTGGTTTCTTTGCAGCAATTGACCACGAAGGGCTGATTCACACAGTCTCCTCTGAACAGTTGATGTTGAGATGTCTGTTGCTTGAACTCTGACGCATTTATTTGGGCTTCAATTTCTGAGGCTGGTAACTAATTAACTTATCCTCTGCAGCAGAGGCAACTCTGGATCTTCCTTTCCTGTGGTGCTCTTTATGAGAACCAGTTTCATCATAGTGCTTGATGGTTTTTCGACTGCACTTGAAGAAACCTTGACATTTTCCAGATTGACTGACCTCCATGTCTTCAAGTAATGATGGACTGTTGTTTCTCTTTGCTCGTTTGAGCTGTTCTTTCCATAATATGGACTTGGTCTTTTACCATATAGGGCTATCTTCTGTATGCCACCCCTACCTTGTCACAACACAACTGATTGACTCAAATGCATTTAGAAGGAAAGAAACTCCACAAATTTACTGTCAACACACCTGTTAATTGAAATACATTCCAGGTGACTACCACATGAAGCTGGTTGAGAGAATGCCAAGAGTTTCCAAAGCTGTCATCAAGTCAAGGGGTGGCTACTTTGAAGAATCTCAAATATATAATACATTTGGAGTTAACACTGTTGGTTACGATATGATTCCATTTGTTTTATTTCATATTTTTAATGTCTTCTATTATTCTACAATGTAGAAATTAGTAAAAATAAAGAAAACCCTTGAATGAGTAGGTGTGTCCAAACTTTTGATTGGTACTGTGTATGTCTCTGAGCTTTGCACACTTGAATTTTGCAATATTTGCCCATTTTTATTATTTTTCAAGCTCTGTAAAGTTGGTTGTTGATCATTGCTAGACAGCCATTTTCAAGTCTTGACATAGATGTTCAAGCATATTTAAGTCAAAACTGTTACTAGACCACTCAGGAACATTCAATGCGGTCTTGGTAAGCAGCTCCAGTGTAGATTTGGCCTTGTGTTTTAGGCTATTGCCTTGCTGAAATGTGAATTTGTCTCTGTGTCTGTTGCAAAGCAGACTGAACCAGGTTTGCCTATAGGATTTTACCTGAGCTTAGCTCCATTTCTTTGTATCCAGTAAAACTCCTCAGTCATTGCCGATGACAAGCAATAACACTATGCAGCCACCACCATGCTTGAAAAGATTAAGTGGTACTCCGTTGTGTTGGATTTGCCACAAACACAACACTTTGTATTCAGGACAAAAAGTTCATTTCTTCGTAAATGTTTTATTACATTAGTGCCTTGTTACATTAGTGCCTTGTTACATTAGTGCCTTGTTACATTAGTGCCTTGTTACATTAGTGCCTTTGTTACATTAGTGCCTTGTTGCAAACAGGATGTATGTTTTGGAATATTTTTTAATCGGTATCGGCGTTGAAAAATCATAATCGGTCGACCTCTAGCTTTGATACTCTGATCGGTTAGAAATGATCCAATCACTGATCACTTTGTTTTGTACAACACCCCTCATTTTGACGTTGCCACAAACAACTTCAATGATGGCAATACCAGACTGAAGTACACTATATATACAAAAGTAAGCAGTTCTATTTTTGTTTCATCAGACCAGAGGACAATTCTCCAAAATGTACTATCTATTTCCCATGTGCAGTTGCAAACTGTAGTCTGGCTTTTTTATGGCTGTTTTGGAGCAGTGGCTTCTTCCTTGCTGAGCGGCCTTTCAGCTTATGTCGATATAGGACTCGTTTTACTGTGGATATAGATACTTTTGTACCTGTTTCCTCCTGCATCTTCACAAGGTCCTTTGCTGTTGTTATCAAATTTATTTTTCACTTGTTGATTAGGGGCTCGTAAGTAAGCATTTCACTGTACCTGTTGTATTCGGCGCATGTGACTAATACAATTTGATTTGGATTTGAGTCTGAGTTTTTGTCACAATCCGGCTCGTGGGAAGTGACAAAGAGCTCAGGGCACAAATAATACAATAATGATAATTTATTTATCCATCTAAAATATTGAATAACTCACCACAGGTTAAAACCTCTTGCGACGAGCAATCCCGGATCTGGGATCGTAATCAAAGCATCAAACGAATTAGCATAGCATATTATTGAAAATTGCAAATGAAATGAATTAAATATATTCAAACACAAGTTTAGCCTTTTGTTAACAACACTGTCATCTCAGATTTTCAAAATATGCGTTACAGCCAACGCTAGACAAGCATTTGTTTAAGTTTATCATGGCATAATGCTATGCTAGGCTCTGCTGGCAGCAGGCAACATTTTCATGAAAAATAAGAAAAGCAACCAAATTAAATCAATTACCTTTGAAGAACTTCAGATGCTTTCACTCAGGAGACGCCCAGTTAGATAGCAAATGTTCCTTTTTTCCCAAAATATTATTTTTGTAGGCGAAATAGCTCCCGTTTGTTCATCATGCTTGGCTGAGAAATCGACCGGAAAATGCTACCACAACAACGCTGAACTTTTTTCAAAATTTGCTCCATAATATCGACAAACACGGCAAACGTGTAAAAGCGTTACATGGTCGCTGCCCATATCATTGCGTAGTGCTGAAAATACACAAGAGTTGCTATAACAAAGTTAACAATTTTCACTGTAGTGTCCAAAACGTCTTTCAAGCTGTCAGGTATTCCCTTGGCAGCAAGAGGCTCTCGGTGGATGCTACAGTGTACCCAAGTGGCGTCGGGAGCAACTGTTCGCACGTTTTACTACTCCACGATGTCTCCCTGTCATGGCTTTTGCGCCATCAGTACAGATACCAACATGAGCAGCAGGTACATTTTGCTACATGCGGACCGTTAGTGGAATTCCCGCGAGAGAGTACCGGTTAATGTGAGTGGATGTTAATTATTTGACTAGGCTACCTGTATTTGACATTGTGTTATTTCGTGGACACGAGATGGTTTAATTTTATGTTTGGCAGTGAAACGAGGTTACTCAGGCGAGAAATACCTCACCCAAATCTTTAGCCCCGTAAAAAAAAAAGTGTATAATGACCATCGTTATGTTCGGAGGAAAAAGGTGGAGGCTTGCACGCCGAATAACACCATCCCAACCGTGAAGCACGGGAGTGGCAGCATCATGTTGTGGGAGTGCTTTGCTGCAGGAGGGACTGGTGCACTTCACAAAATAGATGGCATAATGAGGGAGGAAAATTGTGGATATATTGCAACAACATCTCAAGACATCAGTCAGGAAGTTAAAGCTTGGTTGCAAATGGGTTTTCCAAATGAACAATGACCCCAAGCATACTTCCAAAGTTGTGGAAAAATGGCTTAAGGACAGCAAAGTCAAAGTATTGGAGTGGCTATCACAAAGCCCTGACCTCAATCCTATAGAAAATTTGTGGGCAGAACTGAAAAAGCATGTGCGAGCAAGAAGGCCTACAAACCTGACTCAGTTACACCAGCTCTGTCAGGAGGAATGGGCCAAAATTCACCCAACTTATTGTGGGAAGCTTGTGGAAGTCTACCTGAAACGTTTGACCCAAGTTAAACAATTTAAAGGCAATGCTACCAAATACTAATTGATTGTATGTAAACTTCTGACCCACTGGGAATGTGATGAAAGAAATACAAGCTGAAATAAACCAATCTCTCTCCTATTATTCTGACATTTCACATTCTTAAAATGAAGTGGTGATCATAACTGACCTAAGATAGGGAATACCCAGCCACTGAGTAGTAATAGTTAGAACTGTTATTTCCTTGATGTGTCACTGAATTCCTGGTCTAAAGTGATGCCTTTGTCTCTGTGAACTTCCCTCATTAGTGTGACTCTTGTTCTCTGCTCATTATACAAATATACGCTGTGCATTCTCGAAGGCTGTGAGGCAACGTCCTAGATTTCGTTAGCCAGAATCCCTCCTATTTTATCATCCGTCACAGGTTATCCCTCCAGAGTTTCATATTAAAAGAAAACTTTCACATTCTCGTGGCTCGACAGAGCTTGAAAGTGGACCAATTCATTTACATTTGGGTTAGATGGCAGCTATTGTGATTTTTTTTTTTAAAGGAATTGACGAGAACAGATCACCAATGACTACTTACAAATGGGAATTTTTTTTAGAGTCTTTGGCCTTAAGACTAAATTTATCAGGACTAAATATCGTTAGTTGTGGCCAAGCGTAGGCTACTTTGCTTGTTGTCATCGCAGTTTTAATTTTTGGTAATTTAGACCAATGCCCATTTCATCTGTCTCCCATTGATATTTTCCAGGAGGCATAGCCATTCAACTTAACCTTTTTTTAAGTCAATGAAATGGCATTTGTCTGTGGCTGCCTAGACAGTCATTTTGATTTAGTTACCCTTTTAATGCAAGTGTGCACCAGCAAGAAACCGTTGTTTTGGTTAGCAATGTTTCCGTAGTGCTCTTGTGATTGCAGAGTTTGTAAAACAAATGGCCACTGGATTGATGCAGAAAATCATGATATCATTCTTCCAGGTAGGCATAGGCTAATTTGTAGTTTACATTTACACGAAACAAAAATATACATGCAACATGCAACAGATTTTACTGAGTTCCAGTTCATTTAAGGAAATCAGTCAATTGAAATAAATGAATTAGGGCCTAATCTATGGCTTGCCATATGACTGGGAATACAGATACGCATCTGTTGTTCACAGATTCAGGATCAGAACCAGTCAGTATCAAGTGTGATCACCATTTACTTCATGCAGCGTGACATTCTGTGCCTTCGGAAAGTATTCAGACCCCTTGACTTTTTCCACATTTGTTACATTACAGCCTTATTCTAAAATGTGTATATATATTTTTAAATCTCATCAATCGACAGTCGTGGCCAAAAGTTTTGAGACTGACGCATATTAATTTCCACAAAGTTTGCTGCTTCGGTGTCTTTGGATATTTTTGTCAGATGTTACAGTGGAATACTGAAGTATAATTACACGCATTTTATAAGTGTCAGGATTTTATTGACAATTACATAAATTTGATGCCACGAGTCAATATTTGCAGCGTTGACCCTTCTTTTTCAAGACCTCTGCAATCCGCCCTGGTGTCAATTAACTTCAAGGCCACATCCTGACTGATGGCAGCCCATTCTTGCATAATCAATGCTTGGAGTTGTGAATTTGTGTGTTTTTGTTTGTCCACCTGCATCTTGCGGATTGTGTCAAATTTCAAAAATGCTTTACAGCTAAAGCACAACATATGATTATGTTAGATCACCGCCAAGTCGAGAACTCACAGCCATTTTTCCAGACAAAGATAGGAGTCACAAAAAGCAGAAATATAGATAAAATGAATCACTAACCTTTGATGATCTTCATCAGATGACACTCATAGGACATCATGTTACACAATACATGTATGTTTTGTTCGATAATGTGCATATTTATATCTCAGTTTACATTGGCACCTTACGTGAAGTAATGTTTTGATTCCAAAACATCCAGTGATTTTTGCAGAAATACTCATAATAAACATTGATAAAAGATACGAGTGTTATTCACAGAATTAAAGAGACTTCTCCTTAACCTCTAGCGACGAGCAATTCCGTAATAATAGCCTCAAAGCGCATTACCATAATGCAATGTTTCCTATTCATGAAAATCGCAAATGAAATAAATATATTCAAACTCAAGCTTAGCCTTTTGTTAACAACACTGTCATCTCAGATTTTCAAAATATGCTTTTCAACCAAAGCTACACAAGCATTTGTGTAAGAGTATTGATAGCCTAGCATAGTATTAAGCCTAGCATTCAGCAGGCAACATTTTCACAAAAACAAGAAAAGCATTCAAATAAAATAATTTACCTTTGAACAACTTCGGATGATTTCAATGACGAGACTCTCAGTTAATGTTCATTTTTTCCCAAAAAGATTATTTGTTGGCGAAATAGCTCCGTTTTGTTCATCACATTTGGCTAAGAAAAAGACCGGAAAATGCAGTCACTACAACGCCAAACTTTTTTCCAAATTAGCTCCATAATAATGACAGAAACATGGCAAACGTTGTTAAGAATCAATCCTCAAGGTGTTTTTCACATATCTATTCGATAATATATCAGTCATGACAGTTGGTTTCTCCTCAGAAGCAAATGGAAAAATACTGCAGCTGGAGATTACGCAATAATTGCAACGGAGGACACCAAGCGACCACCTGGTAGATGTAGTCTCTTATGGTCAATCTTCCAATGATATGCCTACAAATACGTCACAATGCTGTCGACACCTTGGGGAGCGACAGAAAGCCTAAGCATATTCGTGGCCCATTCACAGCCATATAAGGAGTCATTGGCATGAGGCGGTTTCAAAAAATGCGTCACTTCCTGATTGGATTTTTATCTGGGTTTTGCCTGTAACATCAGTTCTGTGGCACTCACAGACAATATCTTTGCAGTTTTGGAAACGTCAGTGTTTTCTTTCCAAAGCTGTCAATTATATGCATAGTTGAGCATCTTTTCGTGACAAAATATCTTGTTTAAAACGGAACGTTTTTCAACCAAAAAATTAAATAGCGCCCCCTATATCCACGAAGTTAATGCAACCGCGGTGTCAGATTTCAAAAACCTTACGGAAAAAGCATAATCTTGAGTACGGCGCTCAGAACACAAAACAGCTAGAGGATTATCCGCCATTTTGGAATCAACAGTTAGAAACACCATAAATATTCACTTACCTTTGATCTTCATCAGAATGCACTCCCAGGAATCCCAGTTCGTCAATAAATGACAAATTATGGACCTTATGGAACAAATCAATGTTCAAATAGCCACTTGTTGTGAGCGTGTTCAGCCCAGTAATCCATCTTCATGAGGTGCAGGCACTTCATCCAGAGAAACTCGAAAAGTTCCGTTACATCGTTTGACATGTTTCTAAAGGATTGTATGGAATTCATCGTTTGGATGTTTTTAACATAAAACATCAATAATGTTCCAACCGGAGAATTCCTTTGTCTTTAGAAAAGCACTGGAACACGAGGTAACTCTGTCGGGAGTGCGCGTCATGAGACCACGCCTCTCTGTCAGTCGACTGACTCAAAGGTCTCATGAGCCCCTCCTTTATAGTAGAATCCTCATTCAAGATTCAAAAGACTGTTGACATCTAGTGGAAGCCGTTAGGAAGTGCAACTTTATCCATATCTCAATGTGTATTCGGTAGGCCAAGCTTTGAAAAACTACAAACCTCAGATATCCCACTTCCTGGTTGGATTTTTCTCAGGTTTTTGCCTGCCATATGAGTTCTGTTATTCTCAGACATCATTCAAACAGTTTTAGAAACTTCAGTGTTTTCTATCCAATACTGCTAATCATATGCAAATATTAGCATCTGGGACAGAGTAGGAGGCAGTTCACTCTGGGCACACTATTCATCCAAAAGTGAAAATGCTGCCCCCTATCCCAAAAAGTTTAAGGTCTGGGGAGTTTCCTGGCCATGGACCCAAAATATCAATGTTTTGTACCCCGAGCCACTAAGTTATCACTTTTGCCTTATGGCAAGGTGCTCCATCATGTTGGAAAAGGCATTGATCGTCAAAGGGGGGGGGGGGGCGTTGGTACCATTGTTTATTCATGGCTGTGTTCCTAGGCAAAATTGTGAGAGCCCACTCTCTTGGCTGAGAAGCAACCCCACACATGAATGGTCTCAGGATGCTTTACTGTTGGCATGACACAGGACTGATGGTAGTGCTCACCTTGTCTTCTCCGGAAAGGCTTTTTTCCCGGATGCCCCAAACAATCGGAAAGGGGATTCATCAGAGAAAATGACTTTAACCCAGTCCTCATTAGTCCAATCCCTGTACCTTTTGAAGAATATCAGGCTGTCCCTGATGTTTTTCCTGGAGAGAAGTGGCGTCTTTGCTGCCCTTCTTGACACCAGACCATCCTCCAAGTCTTTGCCTCACTGTGCGTGCAGATGCACTCACACCTGCCTGCTGCCATTCCTGAGCAAGCTCTGTACTGGTGGTGTCCCGATCCCGCAACTGAATCAACTTTAGGAGATGGTCCTGGCGCTTGCTGGACTTTCTTGGGTGCCCTGAAGCCTTCTTCACAACAATTGAACCACTCTCCTTGAAGTTCTTGATGATCTGATAAATGGTTTATTTAGGTGCAATCCTATTGGCAGCAATATCCTTGCCTGTGAAGCCCTTTTTGTGCAAAGCAATGATGACGGCATGTGTTTCCTTGCAGGTAACCATGTTTGACAGCGGAAGAACAATGATTCCAAACACAACCCTCCTTTTGAAGCTTCCAGTTCAAACTCAATCAGCATGACAGAGTGATCTCTAGCCTTGTCCTCGTCACTCACTTATGTTAACAAGATACTTACTGACATGTCAGCTGGTCCTTTTGTGGCAGGGTTGAAATGCAGTGGAAATGTTTTTTGGGGATTTTTCATTTGCGTGGCAAAGAGGGACTTTCCAATTAATTGCAATTCATCTGAACACTCGTCATAACATTCCGGAGTATATGCAAATCATACAAACTGAGGCAGCAGAATTTGTGAATTTTTTAAATTGTGTCATTCTCAAAACTTTTGGCCATGACTGTACACACTACCCCATAATGGCAAAGCAAATACTGGTTTTAGAAATGTTTGCAAATTTATTATGTAATGTAAACAAATACCTTATTTACATAAGTTTTCAGACCCTCTGTTATGAGACACAAATTTGAGGTCAGGTGCATCCTGTTTCCATTGATCATTCTTGAGATGTTTCTACGACTTGATTGGAGTCCACCTGTGGTAAACTAAATTGATTGGACGTGATTTGGAAAAGCACACACCCGTCTATATAAGGTCTGACAGTTGACAGTGCATGTAAAGGCAAAAACCAAGCCATGAGATCGAAGGACTTGTCCGTAGAGCTCCGAGACAGGATTGTGTCGAGGCACTGATCTCGGGAAGTGTACCAAAAAATTCTGCAGCATTGAAGATCCCCAAGAACACAGTGGCTTCCATCTTTCTTAAATTGAAGAAGTTTGGAACCACAAAGACTCTGGCCATCCGGCCACACTGAGCAATTGGAGGAAAAGGGTCTTGGTCAGGGAGGTGACCAAGAACCCGATGGTCACTCTGACATCTGGTGGAAACCAGGCACCATCCCTACGGTGACGCATGGTTTTGGCAGCTCATGCTGTGAGGATGTTTTTCAGCAGCAGGGACTGGGAGACCAGTCAAGATCGAGGCAAGGATAAACGGAGTGGAGTACAGAGATCTTTGATGAAAACCTGCTCCAGAGCATTCAGGACCTCAGACTAGGGTTAAGGTTCACTTTCCAACAGAACAAAGACCGCAATCACACATCCAAGACAACACAGGAGTGGCTTCAGGACAAGTCTCTGAATGTCCTTGAGTGGCCCAGCCAGAGCCCGGACTTGAACCCGATCAAACATCTCTGGAGAGACCTGAAAATAGCTGTGCAGCAACGCTCCCCATCCAACCCCACTGATCTTGAGAGGATTTGCAGAGAAGAGTTAGAGAAACTCCCCAAATACAGATGTGCCAAGCTTGTAGCGTTATACCCAATAAAACTTGAGGTTGTAATTGCTGTCATTATGGGGTATTGTGTGTAGATTGATGAGGGAAAAAAACCTATTTTAATCACTTTCAGAATAAGGCTGTAAACTAACAAAATGTGGAAAAAGTAAAGGGGTCTGAATACTTTCCGAAAGCACTATCTCATTCGCATTGAGTTTATCAGGCTGTTGTAACCTGTGGAATGTTGTCCCACACTTCTTCAATGGCTGTGCCATGTTGCTGGATATTGGCGGGAACTGGAACACGCTGTCGCACACGTTGATCCAGAGCATCCCAAAACTGCTGTATGGGTGACATGTCTGGTGGGTATGCAGGCCATGGAAGAACTGGAACATTTTCAGCTTCCAGGAATTGTGTACAGATCCTTGCGACATGGGGCCGTGCATTATCATTCTGAAACATGAGGTGATGGCGTGATTGAATGGCACGACTATGGGTCTGTGGATCTTTATGCATTCAAATTGCAAATTGATAAAATGCAATTGTGTTCATTGTCTGTAGCTTATACCGCCCCATACCATAACCACACAGCCAACATGAGGCACTCTGTTCACAACATTGACATCTGCAAACCGCTCGCCAACACGACACTGCCGTCTACCCAGTAGAGTTGAAATTGGGATTCATCCATGACGAGCACACTTCCCCAACGTGCCAGTGGATGAGCTTCCCTGAGATGGTTTCTGACAGGTTGTGCAGAAATTCTTCAGTTGTGCATGCATTCCCACAGTTTCATCAGCTGTCCTGGTGGCTGGCCTGACCCTGCAGGTAAAGAAGCTGGATGTGGAGGTCCTGGGTTGGCGTGGTTACACGTGGTCTGCGGTTGTGAGGCCGGTTGGACGTCCTGCCAAATTCTCAAAAACGACGTTGGAGACTGCTTAAGATACATAAATGAACATATAATTTTCTGGCAACATCTCTGGTGGACATTCCTGCAGTCAGCATGCCAATTGCACTCTCGCTTAAAACTTGAGACATCTGTTCCGTTGTGTGACAAAACTGCACATTTTAGAGGTGCCTTTTATTGTCCCTGGCACAAGGTGCACCTGTGTAATGATCATGCTATTTAATCAGCTTCTTGATATGTCACACCTGTCAGGTATATGGATTACCTTGGTAAAGGAGAAAGTCTCACTAACTACTTTTTTTATCACTACTTTTTTTTAAATAAGCTTTTTTGTGCATATGAAACATTTCTGGGATCTTTTTTTTTCAGCTCATGAACGATGTTGCGTTTTAGATTTTTGTTCAGCATGAATTAAAGGTTTTTGGGAAAGCCTTTCCATCTATCAGAAGATGGTTGTCAATGCATTGTCAATAGTGCTAACGATAGGTCGACCGATTATGATCTTTCAACCAATATCAATTATTGGAGGACCAAAAAAGCCAATACCATTTTTAAAAATGTGTATTTATTTATTTGTTATAATGACAATTACAACAATACTGAATGAACACTTATTTTAACTTATTATCATACATCAATAAAATCAATTTAGCCTCAAATAAATGAAACATGTTCAATTTGGTTTAAATAATGCAAAAACAAAGTGTTGGAGAAGAAAGTAAAAGTGCAATATGTGCCATGTAAGAAAGCTAACGTTTAAGTTCCTTGCTCAGAACATGAGAACATATGAACACTTGTGGTTCCTTTTAACATCAGTCTTCAATATTCCCAGGTAAGAAGTTTTAGGTTGTAGTTATTATAGGAATTATAGATCTATTTCTCTCTATACCATTTGTATTTCATTAACTTTGGACTATTGGATATTCTTATAGGCACTTTAGTATTGCCAGTGTAACAGTATAGCTTCCGTCCCTCTCCTTGCTCCTGCCTGGGCTCAACCCAGGAACACAACGACAACAGCCACTCTCGAAGCAGCGTTACCCATGCAGAGCAAGGGGAATAACCACTCCAAGTCTCAGAGCGAGTGATATTTGAAAAGATATTAGCGCGCACCCCGCTAACTAGCTAGCCATTTCACATCGGTTACACCAGCCTAATCTCAGGATTAGTTGATAGGCTTGAAGTCATAAACAGCCGCTGGCAAACACACAAAAGTGCTGTTTGAATGAATGCTTACGAGCCTGCTGCTGCCTACCATCGCTCAGTCAGACTGCTCTATCAAATCATAGACTTAGTTATAACATGATAACACAGAGAAATACGAGCCTTAGGTCATTAATATGGTCGAATCTGGAAACGATCATCTCGAAAACAAGACGTTGTATTTCTTCGGTGAAATACAGAACCGTTCCGTATTTTATCTAACGGGTGGCATCCATAAGTCTAAATATTCCTGTAACTTTGCACAACCTTTAATGTTGTGTCATAATTACGTAAAATTCTGGCAAGTTAGGCGGCCCAAACTGTTGCATATACCCTGACTGCGTGCAATGAACGCAAGAGAAGTGACACAATTTCACCTGGTTAATATTGCCTGCTAACCTGGATTTATTTTAGCTAAATATGCAGGTTTAAAAATATATACTTCTGTGTATTGATTTTAAGAAAGACATTGGTGTTTATGGTTAGGTACACATTGGAGCAACGATACGCACCACATCGATTATATGCAACGCAGGACACGCTAGATTAACTAGTAATTTCATCAACCATGTGTCGTTAACTAGTGATTATGATTGATTGATTGATTGTTTTTTACAAGATAAGTTTACCTTGGCTTACTGCATTCGCGTAACAAGCAGTCTCCTCGTGGAGTGCAATGTAATCAGGTGGCTAGAGCGTTGGACTAGTTGTATGGTTGCAAAATTGAATCCCCCGAGCTGACAAGGTAAAAATCTGTCGTTCTGCCCCTGAACAAGGCAGTTAACCCACCGTTCCTAGGCCGTCATTGAAAATAAGAATGTGTTCTTAACTGACTTGCCTAGTTAAATTACGATTAAATAAAGGTGTAAAAAAAATAATATATATATATATATTAGTCCAAATCGGTGTCCAAAAATACCTATTTCCGATTGTTATGTAAACTTGAAATTGGCCCTAATTAATCGGCCATTCCGATTAATCGGTCGACCTCTAGTGCTAACGGCTACACAATGTGGTAGAGAAATGTGTGCACACAGACAGTGTGTGCACACAGACAGTTTCAGTGCCGTTAGCTCTTCAGGAGTTTAAGGAAAATGTGTATCACTGATCCGTTTTGTTATGATCATCTTGGGCAAAATATTGAATGTTCTTATAAGTTCAATACATTTTGAAATATTGTTGAATCTTTTGTCTGGATTCTCTGCAGCACAGATTTTATAGGGCCCTGGGGATACTCCAATTTAAAATAGGCCACCGCTCTCTCTCCTCCTACAGGCACCATATTCCTTATTTAATGCACTACTTTTGACCAGGGCCCGAACTAGTATTTTTGGTAGGTGGGATAGAATCTATGGCTTCAGCTGGAATGTGCAGTCTACCATCATATTTGATATCGGTCTATAATGCATTGTGGAAGAAGTCAACAGTGGCAAGCCATAACTGCCCAGCAGAATTATTGTAAAGCAAACAACAAAGGAATGGAGCCTTAATTATTCAGGGTGGGTGATGTGACAACTCAATCATAGCTCTTTGGACTCAGCCAGCTCCTTATGAGAGAAACTCATTTCGAAAGCTCTGACTGAGGATGCATGCATCTGTAAAGAGGCTTGTACAACCCTTGACTGTTTGTAATATTTAGAGTTTGGTGTAGATGCATAAAATAGTTGTTTGGCTCCATTTTTCTGGGGGGCCAGTAGCCAGAAAATATATTTTTAACATAGTTCCATTCTATGACTACTTGGTGTCATTGCTGTCTATCTGTGCATGTCTTTCAGAAACACACCGCCAGACACAGAAAGACAGGCACACGCACAATTTCAGTGAGATGGAAAAAATACCCAAGGGGATATTCAAGGGGAGCAGGGGCTCCTCTTCCACGCATCCTTTCAATTTGGGACGAGTCGACAGAGACATGCTTGCATCTCGTTATTCTCACTCCGTGGCCAGATGTTGTGGCATAGCGGTGCTGTGCGGGACATGACAGCCATAGAAACAGCTAGAGGGGGTTTGGATGGACCATCCCGCCTGGTCCACCCTGGGTGTCACTGTAATCCCACCCCTGCACCACTATCTTCATTTGATTATGCTGGGTGCGCCATACAATCCCAATGGCAGCACATCGAACTAAAACGACCTCCGGGGAATAATCCCATATTCCCCAATCGCTTATTCAGACTGTCACTGATTCCTATCGGTGCCTCATTGTCCCAATGAGGAACCATAGCTAGGATGTGTGGAGAGAACAAGATAAGCTTTCACTGCCGTATGTGTTCGCAGTACTGTGGAAAAACCCAGGCCGGGACTGCAATTCTGCACTCAGTAACCCATGTTCTTTTCACTCTATTTTCATGCCATAGGCTTTGTGCCTAATTACATCGGTAGTTTAGGCCTTAACGATTCTGATACTAGGCTGCATTGCAGAATGTCTATGTTCTGCCACCTTTTTAACCCCACCTTGTTATCTCAGGACACAGTATGCCATCTGGGATAATACCTTGGCCAGACATGCGGCCAGGTTTGTCTGGCCAGCAGCAGCCAAGAAGAGGGAGTGTAACGCTCATCCATATATTTATATGTACATATTCTTTTTAATTCCTTCACACTTGTGTGTGTGTATAAGGTAGTTGTTGTGAAATTGTTAAATTGCTTATTAGATATTACTGCATGTTCGGAACTAGAAGCAGAAGTATTTTGCTACACTTGCATTAACATCTGCTAACCATGTGTATGTGACCAATAAGATCTGATTTGTTTTATTTTGAGATCATTCCTTTGATATTAAGGAGAGGCTTGCTGGGTACCATAGTTTAATATGGAACTCCAGAATAGATTGAAAGTGATTCCTCAAATTACTCCTATGCTTGGTCTTCTTTATGTTGTTAACTTGTGACCTTATATCAGGGTTTTCAACTCCTACCCTTCGAGGTCTGGAGCCTTCTGGTTTTCTGTTCTACCTGTTAATTAACTGCTCCCACCCTGTGTCCCGGGGGGGGGGGGGGATTTTCTTTTACTGGGGTGTGTCGTAAGTATAAGGAGAGATCACCTTCACCAGACAAGATCTGCCTTTATTCTCTTGCAAATAGATTGGTACCACACTGCAACGAGCTAAGCTTGTACTGTGTCCATTCTACTATCTGTTCAAATGTAGATATTGTGCTAACATCACAAGCAAATGCATTTGTGAGGGATTTATCAGTGCTCTGTCGCAATGGTCTCCAATTTCTTTCAAGAACATGTCCCCAATATGCAACGAATAGTGCTGGACAGCATTGTGCATAATTCTGAGCTATTGCTCTGCTGTTCTGAGCTACTGCTGTTCCCAAAAGGGCTTAAGTTTGTCCGTCTAATGGAGATTCTCAAGTGACGCCACTGTTCTTAATAGAACGTTGAGATGCTGTCATTCCAGTTTCCGTTTCCTCTCCTGTGGCATTCTGCTCCAAGTATATTGTTCCCAGGAAGGCCAAGCTGTGTCATGTTTATTCTAGCAAAATGCCAGATATAGGCCCGTGGCGTTGTGGAATCTCTCAATCTGGCCGTGTGTGTGTGCAGGGTTTTTTCTGTATCAAAAAGGGGCTTAGGTGGTATGGGTGCGGTCAGCCCAGCTGAATTTTAGAGAAAGTTTTAGATAACTCCATCTTGGAGGTGTAGCAAAATCTGTGAATATAAGGCAATTTCCTGCAACCATACACATTTCTCCATTGAGCTGAGAGACATTTCTGCAGTTTAAAAGCTAGTTTCCTGCAATTCTATGCATTTTGCCATGTCTAATGCTATGCTATTTTGCTCAATCAAAATAACAAAATCAATAATACTAAATTCATTGTTTTGGGAGTTTTTGATTCTTCCTGACTGTCTAGCTTTTATTTTGCTGATTGATAGTTTGCAAAGATAATATTATGTAAACAGTATACAGGCCCATTTATATTTTCTACATGCTGGTTTTTGACATTTAATTTTACACGGAAAGTGTTTTTCCATCCTGGAAATGTCAAAAGTTTGTATACACCTACTCATTCAAGGATTTTTCTTTATTTTTACTGTTTTATACATTGTAGAATAATAGTGATGACATCAATGATCTGTACAAACAATAGTACGCAAGTATAAACACCATGGGACCACGCAACCATCATACCGCTCAGGATGGAGACGCGTTCTGTCTCCTAGAGATAAATGTACTTTGGTGCAAAAAGTGCAAGTAAATTTGAGAACAACAAAGGACCTTGTGAAGATGGAGGAAACGAGTACAAAAGTATCTATATCCACAGTAAAACGAGTCCTATATCGATATAACCTGAAAGACCGCTCAGCAAGGACGAAGCCACTGCTCCAAAACCTCCATTAAAAAAGCCAGACTACGGTTTTGCAGCTGCACATGGGGACAAAGATCGTACATTTTGGAGAAATGTCCTCTGGTCTAATGAAAAAAAAAGAACTGTTCGGCCATAATGACCATCGTTATGTTTGGAAGAAAAAGGGGGAGGCTTGCAAGCCGAAGAACACCATCCCAACCGTGAAGCACGGGTTGGCAGCATCATGTTGTGTGGGGGTGCTTTGCTGCAGGAGGGACTGGTGCACTTCACAAAATAGATGGCATAATGAGGGAGGAAAATTATATGGATATATTGAATCAACATCTCAAGACATCAGTTAAAGCTTGGTCATAAATGGGTCTTCCAAATGGATACTTCCAAAAGCATACTTCCAAAGTTGTGGCAAATTGGCTTAAGGACAACAAAGTCAAGGTATTGGAGTGGCCGTCACAAAGCCCTGACTTCAATCCTATAGAAAATTTGTGGGCAGAACTTAAAGAAGCGTGTGCGAGCAAGAAGGCCTACAAACCTGACTCAGTTACACAAGCTCTGTCAGGAGGAAATGGCCAAAATTCACCCAATTTATTGTGGGAAGCTTGTGGAAGGCTACCTGACACGTTTGACCCAAGTTGAACAATTTAAAGGCAATGCTACCGAATACTAATTGACTATATAAACTTCTGACCCACTGGGAATGTGATGAAAGAAATAAAAGCTGAAATAAATCTTTCTCTACTATTATTCTGACATTTCACATTCTTAAAATTAAGTGGTCATCCTAACTGACCATGGACAGGGAATTTTTACTCTGATTAAATGTAAGGAATTGTGAAAAACTGAGTTTAAATGTATTTGGCTAAGGTAAGCTTCCGACTTCATGTGTATATGTACACACCACACACACGCACACACACACAGTGCATTCAGAAAGTTTCCAGACCAATTCCCCTTTTCCACATTTTATGTTACAGCCTTATTGTAAAATGGATCATATTTAAAAAAAAACACACACGATACCCCATAATGATAAAATGAAACTGGTTTTACTTTTTTGTGTGCAAATGGATTAAAAATAAAAATAAGTTACCTTATTTACATAATTATGCAGACCCTTTGCTATGAGACTCGAAATTGAGCTCAGGTGCACCCTGTTCCCATTGATCATCCTTGAGATGTTTCTACAACTTAATTGGAGTCTACCTGTGGTAAATTCAATTGATTGGACGTGATTTGGAAAGGATCACACCTGTATATATAGCTGACAGTGCATCTCAGAGCAAAAACCATGCCGTGAGGTCAAAGGAATTGTCCGTAGACCTCTGAGACAGCATTGTGTCAAGGCACGGATCTGGGGAATGGTTCCAAAACATTTTTGCAGCATTGAAGGTCCCCATGAACACAGTGGCTTCCATCTTTCTAAAATTGAAGAAGTTTGGAGCCACCAAGACTCTTCCTAGAGCTGGCTGCCCGGCCAAACTGAGCAATTGGGGGAGAAGGACCTTGGTCAGGACGTTGACAAGGTTATAAATAATTATTTTTAATTGAAATAATAATTGTGTCCTTCAAACTTTGCTTTCATCAAAGAATCCTCCATTTGCAGCAAATGCTGCCTTGCAGACCTTTTGGTATTCTAGTTGTCAATTTGTTGAGTTAATCTGAAGAGATTTCACCGCATGCTTCCTGATGCACCTCTCACAAATTGGATTGGCTTGATGGGCACATCTTACATACCATACGGTCAAGCTGCTCCCACAACAGCTCAATAGGGTTGAGATTCGTTGAATGTGCTGGCCACTCCATTATAGACAGAATACCAGCTGACAGCTTCTTCCCTAAATAGTTATTGCATAGTTTGGAGCTGTGCTTTCGGTCATTGTCCTGTTGTAGAAGGAAATTGGCTCCAATTAAGCGCCGTCCACAAGGTATGGCATGGCATTGCAAAATGGAGTGATAGCCTTCGGTCTTCAAGATCCCTTTTACCCTGTACAAATCTCCCACTTTACCACCACCAAAGAACCCCCAGACCATCACATTGCCTCCACAATGCTTGACAGATGGCATCAAGCACTCCTCCAGCATCTTTTCATTATTTCTGTCTCACAAATGTTCTTCTTTGTGATCCGAACACCTCAAACTTAGATTCGTCTGTCCATAACACTTTTTCCCAATCTTCCTCTGTCCAGTGTCTATGTACTTCTGCCCACCTTAATCTTTTCTTTTTATTGGCCAGTCTCAAAGAGAGCTTTTTATTTGCAACTCTCTAGAAGGCCAGCATCCCCGAGTCGCCACTTCACTGTGGACATTGAGACTGGTGTTTTGCGGGTACTATTTAAAACCTCTCTGGTATATGTGGGACGCTAGCTTCCCACCTGGCCAAAAGCCAGTGAAAAAGCAGAGCGCCAAATTCAAATAAATTACTATAAAAATCAAACTTTCATGAAATCACACATGTAAGATACCATTTTAAAGCTGCACGTGTTGTGAATCCAGCCAACATGTCAGATTTCAAAAAGGCTTTTTGGCGAAAGCAAACGATGCTATTATCTGAGAGTAGCACCTCCGTAAACAAAGAGAAAACAAATTTCAACCCTGCAGGCGCGACACAAAACACAGAAATAAAAATATAAATCATGCCTTTGACGAGCTTCTTTTGTTGGCACTCCAATATGTCCCATAAACATCACAAATGGTCCTTTTGTTCGATAAATTCCGTTGATATATATCCAAAATGTCCATTTATTTGGCGCATTTGATCCAGAAAAACACCGGTTCAAACTTGCGCAACGTAACTACAAAATAAGCTACCTCTAAACTTTGCCAAACTACTTTTGTATTACAATTTTACGTATTTTTAAAAAGTGAATAATCGATAAAATTGAAGATGGGATGATCTGTGTTCAATACAGGAAGAAAAAGCAAGAAGATGCTACCTTTCTGGTCACGCGCCTCTATCTAACAGTACACTTGAATTGACCCTGGTTTTGAACAGGGCTACTTCTTCATTACACAAAGGAAAAACCTCAACCAATTTTTAAAGACTGGTGACATCCAGTGGAAGCGGTAGGAACTGCAAGAAGGTCCCTTAGAAATCTGGATTCCCAATGAAAACCCATTGAAAAGAGTGACCTCAAAAAAATAAAAAATATGAATGTTTTTTCCTCTGGGTTTCGCCTGCTACATAAGTTCTGCTACATCAGTTTCTTTGCAATTTCTCACATGGAATAGCCTTAATTTCTCAGAACAAGAATAGATTGACAAGTTTCAGAAGAAAGTTCTTTGTTTTTGGCCGTTTTGAGCCTGTAATCGAACACACAAATGCTGATGCTCCAGATACTCAACTAGTCTAAGAAGTTTTATTTATTTTAAACTGTGCTAACATACTTGAAAAAGGTTTCAAATTATCAATTAGCCTTTGAAAAGGATTTACTTGGATTAGCTAACAAAATGTGCCATTGGAACACAGGAGTGATGGTTGCTGATAATGGGCCTCTGTACACCTATGTAGATATTCCATTTGAAAAAATCTGCCGTTTCCAGTAGTCATTTCCATCATTAACAATGTCTACCCCATATTTCTGATCAATATCATGTTAATTTAATGGACAAAAATGTTGCTTTTCTTTCAAAAACAATGACATTTCTAAGTGAGCCAAAACTTTGGAACGGTTTGGACTTAGGTGGATTAAATGGCAGAAAGTGTCTTCCTCTGCTTTGCGCTTCCTTTCTTCGTTGGTCCTACGCATTGCCCCACCTTCACGTGGAATGCTCATTTCAGTCTGACTCACCTTCCAGTGCAAGCAATTTATCGATTGTTCATTTTCCCTTGTAGCTTGTTTGCCATTGACTGTTTTATCTATTGAAATGTAGCAGCCCCTTCTGCCAGTAGAGTGACTGAAATGTGTTGTTTTTCTCCTCATAGGGCCACTGTAGAGGAGGTGGAGGGGGATGTCGGGGAACTGGAGTCCAAACTTGACAAGGTGAGTAGGGTCCCGTTTTGGGTTTGGAGTAGGCTTGGGCAGTATACCACACATACAAGGGTATTTAGAAAAAGCCACAGGATGGTTTTTCAAAACTATTTATTTGACCTTTTTTTATATATTAGAATATTTGTTGCTAGCCTACTTAGTCAAGTTGAGCAATATGTTAAATCTGATTGCATACTTCATTTGACCTGTTTATTTTACATTATAAAGCTTACCGTAGTTCCTCAGAACAGTTGAGCCAGTCAGGTGATTATTTTAAAGTAGTCCAGCTGTGTATTTGGTTTAACTTGCTAATTAAGTGGCCGAATCAGTAAGAAGGAGTTTTGTGTTATTAGCGGCTCCTTGTGTACTAGTACGGTAATACCATAAATCCTGGGATGAGAGGAGGACATTAATACAATATAAACATTTGGATACTGCCCAACCCTAGTTTGGAGCAAAGATGATGGAAATCCTATTGTTTGCATTATGAACCACTCCCTGTTTATAAAAACCCTGTGTCTCGGTCCCCTATAACTGGCCTGAGATCAGTACGAGATCACACCGAGTGATGCGGTGAGAGTCTCAAACTGTGAAGCTATGTACATAAGAAAGGTGTGAAGAAATCCCACTGGTAGGTCTATAAAGACCCTGCAGCCAGTTACTGGAGTATTTCAATGGTTTGTTGGTGGAATTTATTTATGGAACTTATTTTTTGCAAGTTCACTCACTGATCCTGGATCTCCTGTGATTGCCACTGCATTGTTCTAGTCTCCCACCCTTTGGTCATCATGTATCTGACTTATTCCATATCCTGGTGTCACTTCCCTGTTGCATTGTAGTGGAAGGATCTGCTCCAGATGGGGTTGGTGTGACAGCAGGGGGGGGGGCTTGAATAGGAGGCTAAAGTTCAGTCTTTTCATAGAAACTAAGCCTTGCCGTTGAGATAGAGAAAGCCCCCCACACAGCCAAGTTGATTATCAAAACAACACAGGCTTTATTGGGCCAATATTAATAAGTCTCTTGAAGCACATTTCCCCTTGGATGTAAAGTAAATAAAATTCAGACAATAACATCCCCTCATTACGATAATTTACTATGGTGATATTGTCTAAATCAGGGATGGGCAATTGGCGGTCCCCCTTTTGTAGACCTGCGGACCAATACAACATTTCTTTTTGGAGGGGGGCGACTCAGTCGGGGTCTCATCTGTACTGTTACACAAGGTGCAATTTCAAATTTGGTTGTGCATCAGCAGTCACTTAAATAGCCCATGTCAGCATTTGTTTTTTAGATTGGTAACTTAGTCTAGCAGCCAGCTATCTAAACATGTAATAAGCATGGTTGAATTACCGACCGGGGTGGGGCCCATTTGATAATTAGTTATCACATTTAAAACTGCAAACATTTGCCTCCACCCTATGACAAATGTGTAGTATTGCAGGAAATGAAGCACGTGAAAGCTGGGGACCTCTTTAAAATAGTGGCCAGTCAACTCTGTTTTCACACACGATTGCGCAATGACTGAGATTATCAGAACATAGGTTTCGCTAAGCTCTGTAGGCTTGGGCGCTCCAACACTGTTCCAGGGGTCCTATGCGCTTAGGCATTTGGCCACTTTAGTTTTGATACAAATCTTATCAAAACATATAGGCCTATGTATGGGCTAGGCTACATGAAACATGCAACTATGATTTTTAATATAGTCCATCAAAACTATTGTTTTTTCACACAATTGCATAGCCTATAGAAATGTTGAGCATTATGGGCTTATAGGATCACTTATTTCATTCCATATATCAACTAGCTATGAGGAGCTGGCTCTTGCTGCGCAACAGGTTACCCTATATTCTGCTCGAACTCTAAATGCCAAGGTTCTCATGAAGTGTTTGAATTTCGATTTAATTTGCATTGATTTCAGTGATTAGAGGGACAATGGAGCACTGAGCACCAGGCCATTAGCAACTGGCCGTTAGCAAGTTGGGTAGGCTACTAATGACCATCAGCGGCATCAGAGCTCGGTTTTGGAGAAGCCTAGTTACCGTGACTCAACGGTCAGGTGGAATATGACTGCGGTCATGACTCGTGACTGCAGGTGTGGTGGTAACGTAGCGACCCTATTTGTGAGCAGCAGTCAATGATGGCAGTAAGGGAAGTGAGCAGCTTTCTTCAGGGGAGAAATGCTGACTAAGCAAAGGTATCACAAGTGTCCTTGAAAATTAGGCATATAAACCGGTCCAATTTCACCTTAAACCACAGAATCTCTACTAAAGGCTCTCACTTTTGGTCATAGACCATGTAATGGAGTGAGGCTGTTTCTCGTAAGCACTAAAGCTATCAGACAGACCATAGCGGAACATTTAGCCTCTCCGCTTCCTTGCTTACTCTTGTGTGGGAGTGCATGAATAAAGTCCAGGGTGTGTTTGTGGGATTACTTAACATTGAATTATGTCTGCCCGCAATGAGTCAAAAAAAAGTGTTAAATGTAGAGGGTTGCTTGTTAGTCTAATTACTGGTAGCTAATTTCTGATGAAGTTATGTTTGCACAAGCAAACAGCTGTTTCATTTTCAAACCTGAATTGTTTTGTTTATGTATCAAACTGCTATCTTTTGTCAGGAACACATTTCCAGTGTTAGAACACGGAACAGTGTCCTAAAGGGATGGCATGGAAAGCAAGCACTATTTCATCCATTAATCACTTCTGTCATCCCTCTCTCTCTCCTCTCTAGCTGGTGAAGCTATGCATCGGGATGATCGATGCCGGCAAGGCCTACAACACTGCCAATAAACAGTTTGTCAATGGAATCCGCGAGCTTGCTGCAAGCTCCACCAAAGATGACGTCATCGAGGTAAAAGAGCTACAGTAACCTAGCTTGAGCTTCGCAAGTCAAAACTGACCGCTTCTACTGTTAGTTGAGGACACCAGCGGTTTTCTATGTCCCTTTTAGGCTTGTGGGGCTCCTCACATTTTTGCGTTGAGTGGCCTGCATTTCCGCTCCTTTGTATATTTCCTTTACTTCCTGGGTCTTGAAGTTCAGCCACAGTGCATTTTTCTGAAAGAATGTCCTTATTGTTGAAAAATTCTCCCTGAAGGCACCATTGTTGCTCAAATGGTTAAAGTGGCATAGCAGCACACGAGCATGGTATTCAACCGGGGTCTGCAAAAAAAGTATATTTTTTATAATTGTCTTCTTTCTAATGATGTCAACTTTATTTCTTAACTCCTAATATTGAGCAAGTTATACTCATTGGAGTCTATGACACAGGCTTTGAAAAAGCACCCATAACTACAGGGCACGACGAAGCTTTCTTGGCGTGGCCATACATTTTTGCCAACAAATAGCTCACCTTTGTTTAACCAGTTAAACGTCGGCATTTAGCGTCAATATGTTTGAATATAAATTTTTCAAGCTAATAGGCTATGTTCCAATTATGTGGGTAGGCCAAAATAATGAAACTATCTACCAAATCTGTCCATTTTAAAATGTTGATTACTTCTCCTTGCCATTATCATTTATCAGATAAGACAAGACGTGAAAATTCTTAACATCTAACATGGGGGTCCCTGGGCAAGAAAAGGTTGAAGACCCCTGCACTAGAGCATTTCCTCATACACATACCTCAGTCACTGTTAGTAGGTTTTACTAGTCTGGAATTCAGTATTTATGATACCCTGTCGCTCATAACGGTGTGTGTCGTTACTAGTTCATACAATAGGACTATTTTACATTGATGGATAGGTGTATAATTTATGGATAATACATTTTACTCTGAGACCAATGATTTACATAGAACTGTTCTATCCCATGTGTCTGTACATATTTATTTACTTTATCTCTGTTTTACACTTGTCTTTTTCCTCCCACAGTCCAGTCTCACAAAGTTTGCCGAGAGTCTGCAGGAGATGATCAACTATCACACGGTAAGGCGACATTTGATGTGAAACAGAACTTGGTGTGCTATACAGTATCTTTTTACAGCCTGAATTTAAAATAGATTACATTGAGATTATAATAATCTGATAATAATAACCCATAATGTCAAAGTGGAATTATGTTTTTAGAAATGTTTACAAATTAATAACAATTTAAAGCTGAGATGTCTTGAGTCAATAAGTATTCAACCCTTTTGTTATGGCAAGCCGAAATTATTTCAGGAGTAAAAATGGACTTAACAAGTCACGTAATAAGTTGCATGGACTCACTCTGTGTGCAATAATAGTGTTTAACATCATTTTTAAATTACCCTGTTCCCCACACATACAATTATGTGTAAGGTCCCTCAGTCGAGCAGGGAATGTCAAGCACAGATTCACCCACAAAGACCTGGGAGGTTTTCCAATGGTTCACAAAGAAGGGCACCTATTGGTAGATGGGTAAAAAAAAAGGCAGACATTGAATATCCCTTTGAGCATGGTGCAATTATTACACTTTGGATGGTGTATCAATACACCCAATCATGACAAAGATACAGGCGTCCTTCCTAACTCAGTTACCGGAGAGGAAGGAAACTGCTCAGGGATTTAACCATGAGGCCAAGGGTGATTTTAAATCAGTTGGAGTTTAATGGCTGTGATAGAAAACTGAGGATGGATCAACTCCACAATACTAGCATACATGACATAGTGAAAAGAAGGAAGCCTGTACAGAATACAATTATGACTTAACATGGATCCTGTTTGCAATAAGACACTAAAATAATACTGCAAAAAAATGGCAAAGAAATGAACTTTTTGTCAAGAATAAAAATATTTTGGGCAAATCCAACACAATACATAACTGAGTACCACTCTTAATATTTTCAAGCACAGTGATGGCCAGGTCATGTTATGGGTATACTACTCATCGGCAAGGACTAGAATGTTTTTTTGGGGGGATAAAAAGAAACGGAATAACGCTAAGCACAGTCAAACTCCTAGAGGAAAACTTGGTTCAGTCTGCTTTCCAACAGAAACTGGGAGACATATTCACCTTTCAGCAGGACAATAACCTAAATATACACTGCAGTTGCTTACCAAGCCGTCATTGAATGTTCCTGAGTGGCCTTGTTACAGTGTTGACTTAAATTGGCTTAAATCTATGGCAAAACTTGAAAATGGCGGTCGAGCAATGATCAACAACAACTTGGTGGCTGAGTAAATACTTTTTTGCCCCACTGTATTTATTAATTTAATGGTTCTCCCATCGATCGGGTTCCCGCCTATAAATATCAGAGCTTTTGGATTGACAAGGATCTAACGCCTAAAAAAAAACATACTGATGGGTTAGTTAAAAAGCAAAGATTTAAAGTGGGCTTTTTTTTTTTTACATAGCCACTACTCTTAAACCTTTGGATGCCGTCTACCATAGCACCCTTCGCTTTTTCACAGGTGACATTTTTAATACTCATCACTGCATCCTGTGTCAAAAGGTTGGCTGGTCCTCATTTAATGTCCCATAGATCACTTCACTATTCCCTTTTTGTTTCCGAGTTACCTAACTTCGTTGTTGAAGTATGAAAAATCAGTTACCAATCCCGTTCACAGGGTTGGTTACCCCTTGAGGTTCCTCGGGTAAAACCACTTTTAGTTTTAATGTGCTTCACTGCTGGAACAACTTGCAAAACTCATTACAATTAGATGTTCAGGTGCTACTCAGGCAGTTTAGGGTGTTTTTAATTGAGGACCTAGTAGCTGAGGACTGTAACTGTCATTTTGTGTTTTGTATTGATTGCTGTTTTGTTTTACATTATATTGGTTGTTGTATTGTTGTGATCAGGGCACCATTGGGAATGAGACCATGGACTCAATGGGTTTTCCCTGAATAAATAAATAAATAATAGTAATACATTAAAAAAGCAATGCTTTCCTAAACTCTAGATCCCTCAAACTCAACTCTGGACCACGAAGCTAGTTCCACTGCATTTTTTAATTGTTCCCCTCTAATCAGGGACTAATATCAACATTGGACACCAGGTGAGTGCAATTAGAACAGGAAGAACATAACACCAGCAGGCTCTGAACCTCATAGGGTAAGAGTTGAATACCCCTGCACTAAAGTCTGAGACCTTGACTCATCACTGGAGAGACCTCCCTAGTCCCTTCTTAGTGTCCTTCTTCCTCTCTATACTCCCTAAACCCCTGAGGGCCACAGATCTAAGACTGTGACTCAACACTGGAGCCTGCAGTGAGATCAGCTGACTGATGGTTATAGTTTGCCATTCAGCGTTAACCCGAGCACATGATCCTTAAAGCACAGAGCCGAATCTGTTTGTCACCAGAGCACGGGCCCTCCAGTCATATTGTCTGGCCCTGCATCAGCAGGCTTAAATCAAATCAAATGTATTTATATAGCCCTTCGTACATCAGCTGATATCTCAAAGTGCTGTACAGAAACCCAGCCTAAAACCCCAAACAGCAAGCAATGCAGGTGTTGAAGCACAGTGGCTAGGAAAAACTCCCTAGAAATGCCAAAACCTAGGAAGAAACCTAGAGAGGAACCAGGCTATGTGGGGTGGCCAGTCCTCTTCTGCCTGTGCCGGGTAGAGATTATAACAGAACATGGCCAAGATGTTCAAATGTTCATAAATGACCATCATGGTCCAATAATAATAATGCAGAACAGTTGAAACTGGAGCAGCAGCACAGCCAGGTGGACTGGGGACAGCAAGGAGTCATCATGTCAGGTAGTCCTGAGGCATGGTCCTAGGGCTCAGGTCCTCCGAGAGAGAGAAAGAAAGAGAGAATTAGAGAGCACACTTAAATTCACACAGAACACAGAATAGGACAGGAGAAGTACTCCAGATATAACAAACTGACCCTAGCCACCCGACACATAAACTACTGCAGCATAAATACTGGAGGCTGAGACGGGAGGGGTCAGGAGACACTGTGGCCCCATCCGAGGACACCCCCGGACAGGGCCAAACAGGAAGGATATAACCCCACCCACTTTGCCAAAGCACAGCCCCCACACCACTAGAGGGATATCTTCAACCACCAACCTACCATCCTGAGACAAGGCTGAGTATAGCCCACAAAGATCTCGGCACAACACTGAGGGCTTCATCTTCGATGTTTCTGATGCTGTGTTCATTCTCACTAGTTAGCAACACAGCATGTCATTATTTAGCTGAAACCAGTAGGCTGTTGTGCTGGTGTGCATTAAAAAAGTACTCCTGAAAGGCCCAAAGTCAGCCCGATCTGTGCTGATTTTTTTAATGTGTTTTGTGAGCCTACCTTTGAAGTAAAGATACACACCCTGGTTAGAGGTGCTAACTTGCAGAACACACACACCATTCCCTGTAAAGAAATTTGTTTCATACACACTTCAGCTTGTAATAATTAAAATGTGAAAAGCTTGTGACTGACTGACTTACCCGGTTGCATAAAGTACTAATCAGTCATGTTTCTCTCCTTATAGATTTTGTTTGACCAGGCCCAGCGATCAGTCAAGACCCAGCTTCTAACTTTTGTGAAGGAGTAAGTAGGTCAAAATGAATGCTCCCTCGTCATATTACTGCTAGTTGTATTCTTTTTTTACACAATAACAATGGACAGTGTCTCTATTCAACATTCAAATGATTTGTGATAGATCATGGTCAAGGACTAAAATAACTAAGGAAGGATATGACATAAATAAATTCACACAGCACAATAGCACAAGGAGGAATCTCAGTCACACAAACAGCACATGAATATGTATGAGGCGAACGGCGGCAATGTATCCGATACGATAAAGGATGGGATGACACATGGTCTGCAACGCATTGTGGAATACTATATTATTTGCTCAGTATTAAAGGGTGTGTAAAAGTACAGCTTCTAAATGTTTCCTAACCTATTAGCTAATGCACCCACATTTTCCCAGACAGTTTATGTAAGAGTTTAAGCCTGCAGGGAAACCTAATTTATTTCATTATGCAGGATTAGCCCGCTGCCTCAGCCTTTGCCCACACCACACACGGGCTAAACTCCTACATCAGCATTCTGCCCTATAAATGAAGAGCTCAAAACCATGTTCCCAAACAATTACTCACTCCTCCTTCTGTGGTCCAAAGGTGTCTTTATTTCACTCAAACAGTACACGCCAAAGAACAAGATGTGGGCACTTGAGTTTAAGTTGTGTCCTTTGTCCCTCCGTTTGGAGTAAATAGTGTCCTCATATCTGTGCCAATTCATTCTAAATGTACAATTCACATTGCGAACACAAGCAAATGATTCAAGCTTTAACATTGTATTCCACTTGGAAGTTGTGTCAGGGTGCATGTGAGGCAAATTTCCAAAAAGTCTTTAATTGCTTTGTCAAATGATACTGCTGGTTACAAATCACCCCCAAAGCCTTTTGTAGACACATTTGTGAGGGAAATTGGATTTTTAGGGCAATTGCTTCCCTTCATTGCGGCGGCAGGGTAGCCTAGTGGTTAGAGCGTTGGACTAGTAACCGAAAGGTTGCAAGTTTGAATCCCCGAGCTGACAAGGTACAAATCTGTCGTTCTGCCCCTGAACAGGCAGTTAACCCACTGTTCCTAGGCTGTCATTGTTCTTAACTGACTTGCCTAGTAAAATAAAGGTAAAAAAATAAATAAATTTAGTCATACACCTAATAAACTGAGAAGACCTTTAAATAGATGATATACTTTTTCCTCTAATTCGCTAGATTGTTTGTTCAATGTTTCCCATTTCTTGTTTTCGGCTTTGTGAGTGGCTTCATTTCACTCAGAAAGGCGAATCAGAAATGGGATCCTTCTTGCTTACCGGTATTTGGGCGATTTATGCGATTGTAGCCACTTGCTCTGGTTGTTTTTCAAACCGTGAAAACCACAAAACCTTCTCTATACAACTCATACAACCAAAACATGACTACAAAGAAACAATTGAATGCCTTTGAGAGAAAGGTCTTATACTCCTGGATTTGAAGTTTTTATTTTATTAGATTGACAAAGATTTAGCAGAGGTGTGACTTCCTCATTATCATACCTGTTTCTTATGTTTCACCTCCCGCCCTTAGGGACCTACGTAAGTTCAAAGAGTCCAAGAAGCAGTTTGACAAGGTGAGCGAGGAGAAGGAGGCGGCGCTGACTAAGAATGCCCAGGTGCCGCGCAACAAGCAGCACGAGGTGGAGGAGGCCACCAACATCCTGACGGCCACACGCAAGTGCTTCCGCCACATCGTCCTCGACTATGTCCTTCAGGTACAGATCCAGGATCAGCTTACTTTAGAAATCCTTAACTTTAGAGTGTTAACATCCTTAAACTGACCTCAGATCAGTTTCTTAGGGATAACTTTATCCTTCTATGAAGAATTAAACACAAACTGAGGTTCACCAACCACGGTCGTGGAAAGCAACATTGGGGTGAATGTTTTTGTTTCAGCCCTGCTCTAAAACTTGGTTCAGCTAATCAAGATTTTGCTGAGCAGTTGATTGATTTAATCAGGTGTGACAGTGTTAGTCTGAAACACTAGACCGTATTCTCCAGGACTAGGGTTGGTGACCACTATTGTTCAGTAGCATTTTACGTATGGTGAGTGGTCTGGCACAAGGGTGAGTTTACCCCCCATTCCAATGTTAAACTTCTTTAAGCATCTTTGAAAGGCTGTAGCCTGAAAGTAAGGCCAACTATCAATTATGTCCGTACAATGCCATACAGACCCTGATTAGAGGCTTAACACTTGGGTATATTCCGTCTACAGGTCCAACACGAACATACATTTTCACGGAGCCTCAGTTTTTTTTCTTCTTCTGATAGATTCAAAGTGTTTTAGGCCTTATAGAATACTATTCTGAAGTTCCTAGCTTGTCAAACCCATATGACTCTACAGTTTGTGCTATGTTCCCCCGATTGCTAAGCTGACCTTTCACATTGGAGAGTAGTCATGTATACAGCCGTACCTTCATTGCCTCGTCTTCTCCTGGGCTGCAATGATGATGAATGGGTCATGTCGGCTGATAAGGGGGCCAGGCAGCTTAGCATTAGCTATAGCTTGGGTTTCATAGTGTTGCTGTGAAGGGGGAAGTGGACTGCATTTACTTGCACATAGGGTTGCACATTTTGGGGAATATTAATAGGTGGAAACTTTCTGTGGGAATTAACAGGAATATATGTGAATTAACAGAAATGTATGCAAATTTATATTAATACCGTTTAAATGTAGATATTTTTTGCATTCGATATATTTACCATATCATATGGAGACAGGGTAAAAATTTTATGTTTCTATCATAAGTATACATAATTGCAAATGATTAAATACTTCCAATAGAAGAAAAAAAAATGTTGCGAATTTAACTTTAATTAAATGAGATGATTCATCACATGGGATGATTTTACTGAACAACAAAAGAAAGGGAATATGGAATGATCCCCAATGATCCATTGCATCTCACAAAAAATGTTTTCAACATACAGTGGGGAGAACAAGTATTTGACACACTGCCGATTTTGCAGGTTTTCCCTACTTACAAAGCATGTAGAGGTCTGTCATTTTTATCATAGGTACACTTCAACTGTGAGAGACGGAATCTAAAACAAGAATCCAGAAAATCACATTGTATGATTTTTAAGTAATTCATTTGCATTTTATTGCATGACATAAGTATTGGATACATACAGTATTGGAACTCTGTATCCAGCAAATGAGTAGATAAAGCATGTCTGGTTGGAGAGGTGAATGCTGGGTGAAGAACATTCAGAGATCTCTTCCAATACACATTGACTGTGAGCATCAGAGGTCAGCATTTCTCTGACTACATTTCTCCATTGAGTCAAAAAATCTTCTGATTCCAGGAGGACCATGAGCTGTTGCTATCGTTATGGTGTCTGATTCATCATTTTCACCTCAAATTGAAGTAGAGAGCCTTTTGTCAGAGGTTGATTGTTGTGAGCGCTGAGGGAACTTTATGCACTTGGCCAGATGATTCTTCATCTTTGTTGCATTCTTCACATATTATTTGGCACAGTATTTGCAAATGTACACAGCTTTTCCTTCATTAGCTTCAGCTAAATGTCTCACATCAGATAGTGCCCCTGGCATTTTCCTGTAAAGATTAGAAAAAAAATGTTAAAAAAAACTAAATACAATTCCATGCACAGATAAATAGTTAAGCAGTTAGATTAAACAACTCCTTTTTAAGATTAAAAAACACTCTTCAGTTAGCAGGCTCAAGCAAGCTAAACCCCACATGGTTGTAAAAACTAACTAGCAGAAATGGTTAACAAGTTAAACATTATTTAAACAGATTTTGCTGTAGGCTACTGTTTACTAGTTAACAAAAACTCATGTATCTCCTATAAAATATATTCACCCTACCCAATATTGTAATCAAAACTTACCAGAAAGCATGTAGTCCTTGGCTCAAACAGGTAGTGTGGGCTCAAGAATCAGCTGTACATGTGATGGAAGAGTGCACTTCACATATGATGGAGGAATGCATGCAGGGGGTTGCAATTCCATTGAATTGGGGATATTTTAACCAAAATATACCACAAGACCTCGAATTGCCTTGTGTATCCCACAAAGTTGTTGAATTTAAGCAAATTTCCCCAAATTCCAGGGCTTAACTCCCCATGGAAAATTTCCTGGAAAGTGTCCGACCCTTTGCAACCATACTAGCATGCACGTTTTACAATAACAGCAGTGTTCTGCAAGGGCTGCCCAATAATTTATCAAAGCCTTCCCCTTGAAGAGGTAGTGCGGTATCGAGCTCGCCTGCTATCAATCAAGTGCTCCGAAAATCTATAAGCCCGGAAAGCAAGGCTGATTTTAAAGGGGCATTCCATTGAAGTTCCACATTTTAATATGTTATTATTTTCCACATGAGAGTCCGCAGCATGTCAACAACAACTTCCTTAGCAGCTATAATGGAACATTTAGATGTTTATCAATTGACATGGACACAGTTCTTTAAGTTGCTCAATGTCCTCTCAACTGCCCAGCCTGAAAACAACCTTCCACTGGTCTCAAACCATTCCGCTTTTGCAGATGTATGAAAGAAAGTAAAAGCATTAGTAGAAGCGAGGAGAGTAGAATTGAGTAGATGCAATACACCTATCCCATTCCTAGGGCCTGCTTCTACCTATCCAGTTCCTACAACATCTATAGTGATGTAGTTCTGGCTAATTATACATTATTCATGATGCCCATTTAATGGGAACCAATTAACTTTAAATGCATTTGAAGTTCATTGGCGTGAACTAGGAGGAGTATTTGATTCGATCATTTCACTAGTACAGTACTCTTTTTCTCAGATACACACACACTGGTGACCCAATCTAACTGTGAGCTTTTCTTTCTACCCACACAGATCAATGTACTCCAGTCTAAGAGAAGATCGGAAATCCTCAAATCGGTAAATATGTTTTTCTATGAAAATAACCATATAAACTTAACTGTTGTTCCCATGTCTTTTGCCTCGTGTACGACGTCTCTGATTGGTATGTTCCTGTCCGTAGATGCTGTCCTTCATGTACGCCCACCTGACCTTCTTCCACCAGGGTTACGACCTCTTCAGTGAACTACAACCTCTCATGAAACAGCTGGGGGGACAGGTAGGGATTTATCCTATTTACTCCCATTAAACTGTAACTCTATCTCCACCTGGCCCATCCGAACGCATAGTGGTTCTTAAACCTCTCCTCGGGGATTCCCAGATGTTTTACAATTCACCTAGTTAAGGGCTTGATGATGATAAGTTGCCAAGTTGAATCAGGTGTGCTAGCACTGGGGGGGGTCCCCGAGGAGATGTTTGAAAACCACTGTCCCCTTAGCGCTACCACACCTGATTCATCTTGGCAGCTTATCATCAAGCTCTTACTCTCTATACAGAAAGGTAAAGCCATGCCAGGCAACGCTTTTCTTCCCTGCCAAGGAGTTGAACTAGGGTGAAAAGTAATTGCTTCGGCCCACAAACCAAACTGTTGTCCAGTATTTTTGCTGGGTGCATACATATATAAAAATGTGCCCTAGTTTAGTTCAGTGGCACTAGGTGGAGCCAACCAACACTAGGCCTGTAGCCAATGATGATGTACTTTAATTGTGTGTGTCATGGTCACTGGTAGCGCTGACCTGATGCGATACTATCATGATCCTTCGGTGCCGATACTGTATGTATTGCAATTTGATATTGCTCACTATATGTCTGCTGCAGAGAGAAGAGAAAGCATGAGAAAACAAGTTTTGATCAGTCAGGCAAAAAAAAGTACTGAAGAGTTATCGGCTCACTATTTAAAAAGATGGAGAACATGCTTTTGGATAAAACAAACTGGAGTTTCAGCTCAGACAACTAGCACTAGCTAACGCTACCCACTTTAGCAAATGTTAATAATTGGCACGAGTTAGGGTGAAATATGGAGTGATATATCGATGTAATATCATCCAAAAAGAATGTAACTATCGATCACCCCCCCCCCCCCCCGCCCAATCACTGGTCAGATATATCACCAGCTTCCTCTGGACCAGGGGGAGTTAAAATAGGGTTGGGCGAAATGGCCAAAGTATCATATCACATATATTTTTTTAAATTGACGGTTTGACAGCATTTTATGTTTTGTGAGTAGTGCGTGACCCCAGGGTGGCAACACAACCATTCTAAGTGATTTCAAAGGGTCTTTCTCCATTCTGATTGTTTTATACTGTTCAGTTCAACTTCAAACTAAAAATGATTTCCTGCATTTTCATACATTTCTACATTTCCTGCACTCATTTGAGATCATTTCCACACTGCCAAGTAGGGCTGCATGATATGGGCAAACAATTTAGGCTTTATTTTTAACCAAATGTTGCAATTGCAAAAAAGAGCAAAACACTTGGGTGAACTGTTGGAATCATGTAAATATAATGATTATTCTAATTCTATAGTTATAATATAATAGTGGGCACTTTAAATAGTGTTTTTTGACATGACACCGAATGAAAATGCCAGGGAGGAGTTATTGTGACAGGGTAGGATCCAAAGTGTTTCCTAGGGACACTATAATCTTTGGCTTCGTTGAATGTTTTCTCTTAGCTACTTCATGCTACTTCATGTAGCTAACATATTCATGCTTCGCATATTCCTCTTTGATTTTAGAAGATACTGTTGCACAAATACTGCACAGATACTGTTGTTCATCCAAGATGGCATAGCAGTTCAGACATCTTTTGTCCTCTTCTTGTCGTGTCCCGTGTATATATATATTTACAACTTTTTTTACATACATTTTTTTAATTTTCCATAAACTCATCTTCAAAACACTCTCCTGCAACCCGCCTCACCAATTTATATTTATAAAAAAGTATTATTTACCTCAAATCTGTAATCCTCCAAGAAGCTAGCCAGAAGCTAGCCAGAAGCTAGCCAGAAGCTAGCCAGAAGCTAGCCAGAAGCTAGCCAGGAGCTAGTCAGAAGCTAATCCAGAAGCTAATCAGAAGCTAGTTCAGAAACTAGTTAGCTTCTTTACTGGCAAATCGTTAGTATTCAGCTAACCACGGTTTGTGGTCATCAGCTATCCTTTAGCTCGAAAATCTATTGCCAGTTTTGTACGGCGCAGCGCAGCTCGGAACGGAACATACCGGACTAATTTTTCTCTCCATGTCCCTGGATTTCAACTGCTAACTCTGGACATTCATACCTGGATTTCACAGCTAGCTAGCTGCTATCCGTGTGACTATCTGCTTTCGTCGATTCCGGAGCAAACATCAATTATTCCGGAGCTAGCCAGCTGAAGAGTTCCATCAATCACTCCTGAGCTGCAGTCACCTATCCGGACCCGTTTTACTGCCTATGCGGAGCCCCACCGGGCCTCCACAACTGGACTGCCGACGTTATCTACCCGAAGGAGTTATCCGGCTGGCTCCTCCGTCGCGACGTTACCTGAACGCCCATCTGCGACCTGCTAAACATTAGCTGTCTTATCGGCTGCTATCTGAATAGACAATCGGACAATTTATTTATTTTTATTATTATTATTATTTTTTCTTCTTGGGCCTCTATAACTATATCTATTGTTTTTATTTTTGTTGTTGTGTGATTTGGATTAATCCCCTCTACCACACGGAACCCCATTAATCTACTGACGGAACGCAAGAGGTGGCTAAGGAACGCAAGAGGTGGCTAATAACAGACCTCCATCCTATGCTAGCTTGCTACCGATGGCCTGGCTAGCTGTCTAAATCGCCGTGACCCCCAACCAACCTCTCCACTCACCGGACCCTTTTGATCACTCGACTAAGCATGCCTCTCCTTAATGTCAATATGCCTTGTCCATTGCTGTTCTGGTTAGTGTTTATTGGCTTATTTCACTGTAGAGCCTCTAGTCCTGCTCACTATACCTTATCCAACCTATTAGTTCCACCACCCACACATGCAATGACATCTCCTGGTTTCAATGATGTTTCTAGAGACGATATCTCTCTCTTCATCACTCAATACCTAGGTTTACCTCCACTGTATTCACATCCTACCATACCTTTGTCTGTACATTATACCTTGATGCTAATTTATCGCCCCCAGAAACCTCTTACTCTCTGTTCCAGACGACTAATTTTTATTGCTTTTCGCCTCACCCTTATTCTACTCCTCCTCTGTTCCTCTGGCGATGTAGAGGTGAATCCAGGCCCTGCAGTGCCTAGCTCCACTCCTATTCCCCAGGCGCTCTCTTTTGACGACTTCTGTAACCGTAAGAGCCTTGGTTTCATGCATGTTAACATTAGAAGCCTCCTCCCTAAGTTTGTTCTATTCACTGCTTAAGCACACTCTGCCATCCCAGATGTTCTAGCTGTGTCTGAATCCTGGCTTAGGAAGACCACCAAAAATTCTGAAATTTTAATTCCAAACTACAACATTTTCAGACAAGATAGAACTGCCAAAGGGGGCAGTGTTAGCCTGCAGAGTTCTGTCCTACTATCCAGGTCTGGACCCAAACAATTTGAACTTCTACTTTTTAAAAATCCACCTCTCTAAAAACAAGTCTCTCACCGTTGCCACCTGCTATAGACCACCCTCTGCCCCCAGCTGTGCTCTGGACACCATATGTGAACTGATGGTCCCCCATCTATCTTCAGAGCTCGTGCTGCTAGGCGACCTAAACTGGAACATGCTTAACAGCCCAGCCATCCTACAATCTAAACTTGATGCCCTCAATCTCACACAAATTATCAATGAACCTACCAGGTACCTCCCCATAGCCTTAAACACAGCACCCTCATAGATATCATCCTAACCAACTTGCCCTCTAAATACACCTCTGCTGTCCTCAACCAAGATCTCAGCGATCACTGCCTCATTGCCTGCATCCGTAATGGGTCAGCGGTCAAACGACCTCCACTCATCACTGTAAAACGCTCCCTGAAACACTTGATGTTCTGAAAGAGCTGCAAAATCTGGAGCCCTACAAATCAGCCGGGCTAGACAATCTGGACCCATTCTAAAATGATCTGCCGAAATTGTTGCCACCCCTATTACTAGCCTGTTCAACCTCTCTTTCGTGTCGTCTGAGGTTCCCAAAGATTGGAAAGCAGCTGCGGTCATCCCCCTCTTCAAAGGGGGGGACACTCTTGACCCAAACTGCTACAGACCTATATCTATCCTACCATGCCTTTCTAAGGTCTTCGAAAGCCAAGTCAACAAACAGATTACCGACCATTTCGAATCTCACCATACCTTCTCTGCTATGCAATCTGGTTTCAGAGCTGGTCATGGGTGCACCTCAGCCACGCTCAAGGTCCTAAACGATATCTTAACCGCCATCGATAAGAAACATTACTGTGCAGCCGTATTCATTGATCTGGCCAAGGCTTTCGACTCTGTCAATCACCACATCCTCATTGGCAGACTCGAGAGCCTTGGTTTCTCAAATGATTGCCTCGCCTGGTTCACCAACTACTTCTCTGATAGAATTCAGTGTGTCAAATTGGAGGGTGTGTTGTCCGGGACTCTGGCAGTCTCTATGGGGGTGCCACAGGGTTCAATTCTTGGACCGACTCTCTTCTCTGTATTCATCAATGAGGTCGCTCTTGCTGCTGGTGAGTCTCTGATCCACCTCTACGCAGACGACACCATTCTGTATACTTCTGGCCCTTCTTTGGACACTGTGTTATTACAACCCTCCAGGCAAGCTTCAATGCGATACAACTCTCCTTCTGTGGCCTCCAATTGCTCTTAAATACAAGTAAAACTAAATGCATGCTCTTCAACCGATCGCTGCCTGCACCTCCCCGCCTGTCCAACATCACTACTCTGGACGGCTCTGACTTAGAATACGTGGACAACTACAAATATTTAGGTGTCTGGTTAAGACTGTAAACTCTCCTTCCAGACCCATATCAAACATCTCCAATCCAAAGTTAAATCTAGAATTGGCTTCCTATTTCGCAACAAAGCATCCTTCACTCATGTTGCCAAACATACCCTTGTAAAACTGACCATCCTACCAATCCTCGACTTTGGTGATGTCATTTACAAAATAGCCTCCAATACCCTACTCAACAAATTGGATGCAGTCTATCACAGTGCAATCCGTTTTGTCAAAAAAGCCCCATATACTACCCACCATTGCGACCTGTACGCTCTCGTTGGCTGGCCCTCGCTTCATACTCGTCGCCAAACCCACTGGCTCCATGTCATCTACAGGACCCTGCTAGGTAAAGTCCCCCCTTATCTCAGCTCGCTGGTCACCATAGCAGCTCCCACCTGTAGCACACGCTCCAGCAGGTATATCTCTCTAGTCACCCCCAAAACCAATTCTTTATTTGGCCGCCTCTCCTTCCAGTTCTCTGCTGCCAATGACTGGAACGAACTACAAAAATTTCTGAAACTGGAAACACTTATCTCCCTCACTAGCTTTAAGCACCAACTGTCAGAGCAGCTCACAGATTACTGCACCTGTACATAGCCCACCTATAATTTAGCCCAAACAACTACCTCTTTCCCTACTGTATTTAATTAATTAATTAATTTTGCTCCTTTGCACCCCATTATTTTTATTTCTACTTTGCACATTCTTCCATTGCAAATCTACCATTCCAGTTTTTGTATTTACTTTGCGACCATGGCCTTTTTTTTGCCTTTACCTCCCTTTTTTCACCTCATTTGCTCACATCGTATATAGACTTGTTTATACTGTATTATTGACTGTATTTTTGTTTTACTCCGTGTGTAACTCTGTGTCGAACTGCTTTGCTTTATCTTGGCCAGGTCACAATTGTAAATGAGAACTTGTTCTCAACTTGCCTACCTGGTTAAATAAAGGTGAAATAAAAAAAAACAACATGCTGATTTATTCACTGGTATTATCTGGCTGTATAGCAAATTACGTTTGCTCTGACTCGGTACATTTATTAGCTAGTTGGCTAGCTAGCCAGCTAACTAGAGATTAGCTTTAGCGGCTATCAAAATTTAGTCCCAACTTGCTAATAAAAGACAAATTAGCTGTTTGCAGATGTAAGGAACACAAACGAATAGTGTAATGATAGAACGCTAGTAAATTTATATTAAGAAGCACATTTAAAGTAGCATCGTTGTCATCAACATTGTTGCATGTGCTGCATTGACCATGAAGACTGAGCGCAAATGTCTCGTGGTCGAGGAACAACAAATGCACTCCTTGAGTGATGGGGCGAGACTAGGTCTGTGTGGAAAGCGGCATGGCGAGAGCGGAGAGAGATGACTCAAGTAGTGAAGTAAACTATAAAAATTGATTTTACACACGGCAAATCACATTTAACCTCTCTAGGGTAGGGGGCAGCATTCGGAATTTTGGATGAAAAGCATGCCCAAATTAAACCGCCTGCTACTCGGGCCCAGAAGATATGATATGCATATAACTGGTAGATTTGGATAGAAAACACTCCAGTTTCAAACTGTTAAAATAGTGTGTCAGTATAACAGAACTGATTTGGCAGGCGAAAACCTGAGAAAAATCCACTCAGGAAGTATTTTTTTGGGGGGGTTTTGTAGTTTTCTATTCAATGCCATTACAGTATCCATTAACTTAGAACTCAATTTGCAGTTCCTATGCCTTCCACTAGATGTTAACCGTCTTTAGAAATTGTTTCAGGCTTGTATTCTTATAAATGAGGGAGTAAGACCAGTCTGAATGAGTGGACCCTGACGTGTCACAGAGCTTTTTCATGCGCAATCCCGAGAGAGCGCATTCCTTGTTTACCTTTTATATTGACAACGTTATTGTCCGGTTGAAATATTATAGATAATTTAGGCTAAAACAACCTGAGCATGGAATATAAACAACTTTTGACATGTTTCTATGAACTTTGCGGATACAATTTGGATTTTTTTGGTCTGCCTGTTTTGACTGGGTTTGAGCCTGTGGATTACTGAAGAAAACGCGCAAAGAAAATGAAGGTTTTTGGATATAAAGAGACTTTATCGAACAAAAGGAAAATTTATTGAGTAAATGAATGTCTTCTGAGTGCCACCATATGAAGATCATCAATTAACAAACTAAACATTCAAATACTGTTATAGAAGGTAAAGTAAAAACCAAAACCGGTCTGTGCATCAATACTGGTATATCGTAAAATACGGTATACCACCCAGTCCTAGTTTAAACAGGGGAAACGTGACCAATCTGCTGCTCCTGTGATGATTATTATCTTAGTAGAGCAGTGGGAATGAGGAAGCTGGAGGGCTGGAAGAGGAATGACAGGGTATTCCCACCCTGGGACTCAGAACGTAGGCTTATTAGTGAAGGAGAGAGCGGTGTGGAGGGGCTACCAACAGGTCTGAGCTTAACGACAACATTATCAGTTTGAAATTGATAGAAAGATAGGACGATTGACAAGGCTTTAGCACTTTTAAGACAATGCCGTTAGTTACGTTGTACTAAGCAAATCAAGCAAAGCTGAAGTTTTTGACGTGTATTATGGCTGACCCCACTTAGTCGACTGGCTGATTGTTTGGTCGATAGGCTGTTGGTCGACCAAGATTTCTTTAGTCGAGCAGTCGCAATTTTCAAAAAAATAAAAAATCATGGTGCACAAGATTGATTTGCGCCTATCTCAGTGGACTAATCCATTGCGGATGACACAGTCCGTCCCTCTAAGACATGTGATACTGAAATTGTATTTGGTTATATTATGTAAAAATAATGGCGCAACACTAATAACGTTTTATAACGTGCTTTCCCCCACGTTGGATATGGTCACTGGTTCTGAAACATAATCTTCAGTGCGCCTTGCAATTGGAGCCGTTCCCTATGTTGCTATGTGCATAATAGCAAAATTAACCAGCATATTGGGATTGAAAACAATCCGGTGAAGGCACCAGCAGTGAGCTCCAAGGTCTTCTCATAATACTAGTCCCGTGCAAATCGACATCCCTGTATATTGAGAGAAATGGCTGAGTTTGACAGGTGTTGCTCACGGTTTGAGCAAGAAAACAATAACTGATAAAGTGCTGCGCATAGCCTATATATGAAGTGCCTACGTACAGTGCTGGACTTGTTGGAATATACAAAAAATATAATTAAAGGGGGCATTTTGAAAGAAACGAACCGCGTCTGAATTGTCCTCAGAAATAACGGACAATCTGGGATAATAATTACGTAACCAACGTTCTCTAGTGATACTAGTCCCGTGTGAATAAGACTTAGCCTAATTGTCTTAGACAATTGAGGAGTGAGCAAACCTCAACTTAATTAGGTCTGTAAATAATAGCCTAACTGTTAAATGTGCCTGGCTTTATAAATCATCCATTTACAGTGCATTTGGAAAGTATCCAGACGCCTTGATTGTTTCCACATTTTGTTACATTACAGCCTTATTCTAAAATGTATTAAATTGATTTTCCCCTCATCAATCTACACAATACCCCATTATGACAAAGCAAAAACATTTTTTTTAGAAATGTTTGTAAATGTTTGCAAATGTATAAAAACTATCACATTTACATAATTATTCAGACCCTTACTCAGTACTTTGTTGAAGCACCTTTGCCAGTGATTACAGCCTTGAGTCTTCTTGGGTATCATGCTACAAGCTTGACACACCTGCATTTGTGGAGTTTCCCCCATTCTTCTCTGCAGATCTTCTCAAGGCTTATCAGGTTGTTGCTGCACAGCTATCAGCTATCAGGTTCAAGCTCTGGCTGGGCCACTCAAAGACATTCATAGACTTGTCCTAAATTCAATCCTGTTTTGTCTAGGCTGTGTGCTTAGGATTGTTGTCCTGTTGGAAGGTGAATCTTCACCCCAGTCTGAGGTTCTGAGCGCTCTGGAGTAGGTTTTCATCAAGGATCTCAGTGCTTTCCCTCGATTCTGACTAGTCTCCCAGTCCCTGCTGCTGAAAACATCCCCACAGCATTGTGCTGCCACCACCATGCTTCACCGTAGGGATGGTGCCAGGTTTCCTCCAGACGTGACGCTTGGCATTCAGGCCAAAGAGATCAATCTTGATTTCCTCAGACCAGAGAATCTTATTTCTCATGGTCTGAGAGTCCTTTAGGTGGATTTTGGCAAACTCCAAATGGGCTGTCATGTACCTCGTCTGGCCACTCTACCATAAAGGTCTGATTGGTGGAGTGCTGCAGAGATGGTTGTCCTTCTGAAACGTTCTCCCATCTCCACAGAGGACCTCTGAAGCTCTGTAAGTGGCAGGCCCTTCTCCCCCGATTGCTCAGTTTGTTTGGGCGGCCAGCTCTAGGAAGAGTGTTGGTGGTTCTAAACTTCTTCCATTTAAGAATGATGGAGGCCACTGTTCTGCAGAAATATTTTGATACCCGTCCCCAGATCTGTGCCTCAACACAATCCTGTCTCGGACCTCGACGGACAATTCCTTCAACCTCATGGCTTGGTTTTTGATCTGACATGCACTGTCAACTGTGGGAACTTATTGTTCCAAATGGTCAGAAAAAATGAATATATTGTAATCTAACAGGAACTGTTTGGCACACATAATACTCATGCAACACCTGCTCCTATACCTTCCTTTTTCTTGATCTCCAGTAGTTTCCACACTTATATCAAATGTCTTCCACAGATATGACTTCCCTTTTCCCTCCTGAGCAACCAGTAAACGTTCCCCCATTTCAAGTTTCTATTTCACATCCTCCCCATAAATGTTCCTGTCGACATCATTACTGTGTTCCGAGTTTGTTTTAACCGATTTATTGATGTGATTATGTTAGGCAATTAAAAAAATATACATTTTATTTTATTTATTTAACTAGGCAAGTCATTTAAGAAAAAAAATCTTATTTTCAATGTTGGCCTAAGAAAAGTGGATTTAACTGCCTTATTCAGGGGCAGAACGACAGATTTTTACCTTATCAGCTCGGGGATTCGATCTTGCAACCTTTCGGTTACTAGTCCAACACTAACCACTAGGCTTCCTGCCGCCCCACCTATAGGTCAGGCCATATTGGTCACATGCATGCAATACTTACATGTTTCATGTAAAGAGAGAAAGTGTATGGAATGTGTTTCCTAAACAATTTAGGGGTTTCAGTGACTGAACCTTTCATGTCAGGAACTGAAAGATTGAAGCGATTGTCTTTCCAAGATGCTTTTAGCCTAGGTTGAATAACGAAATGTATTTATTTTTACACTCAGAAATGAATTAATTAATTTACCATGACTATTCATCAGTCAAATGTCAGAAACAATATGCACACTGTAACTAGTGACTGATTTTCTACTTGATGACAGAGTGAAAGGGAACAAAGATGCACAACCACCACCCTAGTGAGTTGTTTGAATTGTAGTCAGTGGTTGTGCAGTGGGTGAGTCAGAATCACAAGGCCTACTTCTGAATGGACCAGTTAAAGTGATATAGCCTACACATAGAAATAGAATGACCAGAAGGGACTGTAATTCTGTGTTTATGGATATAGGCAAAATACTGTTAAAATCCACTAGAAGCTGTAGTCTTAACGGGCTGGTGGTTATGGAGAAGGGGGAAAACATTTCCAATCCAGCTGCCATTCCAACAACCACCCACTTTCTGCTAAAACGAAACAAAATCTGTCCCTAATTATGTATCTCAGCTCCAGAGGCATCTCGTAATGGGCTTTAGTAGTGGGTGCAGGGAAAGGAAAGGGGAAAGAGGGATACCTCGTCAGTTGCACAACTGAATGTATTCAACCGAAATGTGTGTTCCGCATTTAACCCAACCCTCTGAATCAGAGAAGTACGGGGGGCTGTCTTAATCGATATGCACATCATCGGTGCCCAGAGAGAGGTTGTTGTTGGGGTTAATTGCCTTGCTCAAGGGCGGAACAGCAGATTCGAACCAGTGACCTTTCGTTTACTGGCCTAACACTCCAGGTTTAGTGTGAGTGTAGTTGGATCCTGATTTAGGCACCTTAGAATAATTTATTCCATAGTGTAGGCTTGTCTTGTATGAATTATGAAATTAGGCCTATGCTATGCTGCACTTGTGGCGAATCTGTGCTGTAATTGTGCTCTTTGTTTCAATAAATCCCCAGATTGCCATTAATGTATGTATTTTTCTTAACGTTACTTAGTACGGGGTTAATTGGAGTATAGATTCTGTGGCGTGTTAGCTAATCCTCCTCAGTATATTCATTAATTTATAAGCATGTTGTTTAATAAGTTATATCAGTGAGGTTGTTTATGCTTTAATTTACAGCCCTAGTATTTACTTAGACATTGCATGAAAAATGGTTATTACAAATCGACAACCTACTTTTTGATTCTTTGGGGTTCATTGAAACTCTAAACCTACTGTAAGTAATAGGTTGTTTCTTAGTTAATACCAAGACTAAAACAGAACTGTAAAATAAAGTGTAATGTCCCATAGTTCCCTTAGGTTAGATAATTTCTGTAGGTTGTAATGATACAGGAGTTCCATTAGACACACATTCGCTGCATCCTGGTTCCTTTCTCGACAAATTATCTTTGTTACCAGATAGTGTTTGCTTGAGATGAGATATCATAGATGCTGATTTAGGCTGTTTGCGGCCAAAAATCCTCTGAAGCAGAGACTAGAATTACACTGATGTAGGAAACAAACTCTGGGGTCATCAAACGACCTACTCAAACAGTCTTCAAGTTCCTCAATCTGAAGGAGGAGAGCTCATCTCGTAGTGGAGCAGTTCTTTATCCAAGGGACACATTTATGGGCCAAGTTTTAAAGAGAGCATAGACTACAGACTGCAATATTGCTTTCATGCGTCTAGTGTTTTTAGAATAGTGCTAAATTCAGGACAGCAGATGAGTAGAGGAAGCCACTTCAGATAACCAAGTATTTTGCATATGAACTCTATTTGTAGGGGAAACTGGAAGTTCATTAGCAACTACAGACACAAAAACCCTTACAAACTAGCCTTGAACCCTTTTACTGTAGCTAGAGAGGATATAGGCCTACTGGGGATTGTGGGGGCATTAGGCACAAAACGTACAGATATCTGACTGAAATAGAGGGGGACTACCTGAACTTGTCCAATAAGGAACGGTCATATTCTTTAGACTATTGCAACCTGTTTAAAAATATGGCACACACACAATTGATGCTTTCAAACAATCCTAACCTGTGCTCTGTGTGTTTCAGCTGGACCAGCTGGTGGTTGATGCAGCCAAAGAGAAGAGGGACATGGAGCAGAAACACTCCACCATTCAACAGAAGGTAACACACACACACACAGAAACATGACTCACCTTTTTTGGCACACTTGCGCTATACACTGAGTGTACAAAACATTAAGAACACCTTCCAAATCTTGAGTTGCATCACCACTTTTGCCTTCAGAACAGCCTCAATTCAACGGGACAAGGATTTAAAAAGGTGACAAGCATTCCACAAGGGATGCTGGCCCATGTTGACTCCAATGCTTCTCAAGTTGGCTGGATGTCCTTTGGCACTGGCAGGATAGAGCTTGGGAAACCCTGCTCTAGCTATCCTTGAGCGAGCACACACACACCCTCCCTGTCTCTAGCCTTGGGGAGCTCTGGTTTAAAGCAGTGATTTGACTGAGGTGGATCATTTTCCCTTAGCCATAAAACCTTTCTTATTGCACTCCAACCCATTATATTAAAGGATCAGCCCTGAAACTGGGATTTTCAGAAAGCCTCACCAATATACCCCCAGTTACTCATCCACTTCTGTCCTTCTTCACTCTAATCATAGAAATGGAGAATCTGTCTACTTCTATGAGTACAGCATGTATTGTAATGAAAAAAGTCATTATTAATGACTATCTATAATGTATTTTGTCATTGTATTTTGTCACCCCCTTACCCATTCACTTCTGTACCTGTCTACTCACTCTAATACACACGCTATCATTATATTTATCATTCTATTTCTATGCAAACAGTATGAATGGTAATTCATTATTTCATTAATGATGACTATTAATGGTTTATTTAGCGCTATGAAACATAGAACTTCAACTTACTAATGTGTTGTGAAACACTAGAAGAGTAGAGGAGTCATTGGGCAGGTGTTGATGATGGGATCTCACAGGCTAGGTCCTAAATGGCACCCTAATAAGTCACCGACACACAGGCACACACCATGCTTTATTCAAGTGGGTCGGACGCTTCGGGGCTCACTTACCAAACGACCGGGATACTCGCTACTCTCCCTGTAGTTTTTATAGATGCTCCCCAGCCCGTGGCTGCAACCCATGTGGAATTCCTAGTGTCTGGCATCTTTTAGAACTGCCGATTTGTGGTCACTAAGGCTGCCCTTAAGTCCCTACACTTTTTGGCCCTGATGGAGACATGGATTACCCTAGAAAACACTGCTACTCCAGCTGCTCTCTCGTCATCTGACTGTGTTCGCTCATAATCCGAGAGCATCTGGTCGTGGTGGCACTGGGCTACTAACTTCTCCTAATTGGAGATTTTCTCTTTTTCCTCTCTCTCACCAGTATCTCCTCATTTGAATTCCATCTGGTCACTGTTACTTGTCCACTCAAGCTTAACATTGTTTTTGTCTATCGCCACCAGGTGTCCTTGGAGAGGTCTTGATAAGCTAAATTCCCGACGATGGCTCACCAGTCATCGTACTGGGTCACTTTAAACTCCCGACGCCTTACTGCAATTAATTTCTTTCCAACTCTTTCTTTGCACTCTTTTCAGGGTTTCATGAAAATCCTGGAAAAGTCATAGAATTTTGAAATTGTGTTTTCCAGGCCTGGAAAAGTCTTAAAATCAGAAATGTTTAGGAAAAGTCGATGGATATTAAATCATTTCAGTTCATGTAATTTATTTAGGTACTGTTTTTAAATATTTTATGAATTAAATAAAAATATCAGCCAGAATCAGAATGAGCGCGTCTGTGTTAGCGACTGTGTTAGCGGGTATCACCTGCATGCATGTGTGAGCAGAGACGAGTGGGCCGGTGCTCAAGGAGAGAGAGGTAGTCGGACAATATGTTAGAGAGCAGACTAATAAATAGGTAGCCAATTCAAAACATATCTTGTAGTTAAATGTTTTCGTCATGACCCAAAAATTTCCGCCGACACTTGCGAGTGCGGGTTTGCCTCAGCTGAATAGCCATTTGATCTTTGATATATTAAATGAGTGAATTATTTAAAAAAGCATAAAACGTATTTGGTTGTAATGTTATGTCACAATGTTGTACATCAAGGATGGTCAACCATCCTCCAGGAGAGCTAATGGGTGTGCAGGCCTTTATTCCAGTGCCCCTCTAACATACCAAATTTTAGAAATTAGCTGCTCAACCGGACCTTGATAAAACTGGTTCTGTGTTTGAGCAGAGCTTGATCAAAAGCCTGCACACCCAGTACCTCTCCAGACTGAGGGTAGACCACGTGTTTTATACCGTTGCCTAACAGGTGTTCTACTTTGGGAGGGGAGGGGGGATAAAAGTAATGGAGGGGTCACAAGAGTAAAGGGCAGGGTTTATGGAAAAGTCATGAAGTTCCATTTGTCAAAATGTGTATGAACCCTGCCCTTTACTCTTGTGACCCCTTTCCCAGTCCCCTTCCACTCACAAGGCAGGCAATATGCTTAACCTCATCTTCACAAGAGGCTGTTTGCTTTCTAATCTCTCTGCAACCCCACTCCATGTGGAACACTACTCCTCCAACCCTTCCCACTCGGCCCCTACCTAGATGGTCATGCGCCGCCGCAATCTTTGCTCTCTCTCTCCCACTACTGTCTCCTTCTATCCTATCCTCTTTTCCTTTGGCTTAATCCTTCTCCCTCCTGTCTCCTGACTGCCTCTTCGACAGTACTCCCCTCCCTTTCTGCAATCTTTGACTCCGACTGTCCCCTTTCCTCCCAGCCGGCTCGACCTTCTCCTCTTGCTCCGTGGCTGAGTGACTCACTGTGTGCTTACAGAATAGGGCTGCGGGAAGCTGGGCGGAAATGGAGGATAACTAAACTTCTGTCCTTCTACTCCCCCTTCTGTACCTTCTCTTCCTCTGTATCTGCTGCTAAAGCCACTTTCTATCACTCTAAATGTAAAGCTTCTTTCCACTTTCTCCTCACCTTCTCCCTCCTCCCGCTCTGTGGACGACTTTGTCAACCACTTTGTAGAAAAGGTTAACAATATCCATCCCTCATTCTCTCAGGCTACTGAGCCCACTGATCCCACTCACACAGAACTACCCTACGCCGTGACCTCTTTCTCCCCTCTCTCTCTCGATGATATCCTGTGACTAGTGATGTCTGCCTGCTCGACAACCTCCTCCCTTCTCCAGACCATCTCTGGAGCCCTTCGCCCATTCTTCATCTCCCTCAACTGATCCCTGATATGAAAAACTACAGACCAGTATCCCTTCTTTCTTTTCTTTCCTAAACACTTGAGCATGCTGTCTCTGACCAACTCTTTCGTTATCTCTCTCAGAATTATCTTCTTGACCCTAACCAGGCAACTCACTCAACCGAGACCTCTCTAATCTGTATCACGGAGGCTCTCTGCTCTGCCAAAGCTGACTCTCTCTCATCTGCGACTAAATCTAACTGCTCCCTTTGACGCCGTGAACCATCAGATCCTCCTCTCTATCCTCTCAGGGTTGGGTGTCTCAGGTTCTGCACAATCCTGGATTATACCTGGCAGGTCGTCCCTACCAGCTGGAGTGAAAAGAATCTATGTCTGCACCACGTGCTCTCACTACTGCTGTCCCCCAGGGTTCGGTTCTAGGCCTTATCCTTTTTTCTCTTTACACCCTGGCAAACTTCTCAGCTTGGATGTCGGCCCACCAGCTCAAGGTCAACCTCGGCAATACACAGCTGCTCTTCCTCCTGGGCAGTGTTCATTTTGAAAATCTTTTTAGTCTATCATTTTTCTGCAAAACATCCTATTCTCTCCCAACAGAAGAAATATGAGGATATATCTGGCCATGAATTCCCAAGCCTACATAGATATTAAAGAGCGATGGAGGGGGAGACGTTGCACCTCTGTCACTCGATCGCGGCAGTATCAATGTTCCACAGACGCCGAAGCCACATTGATGTCCAAAAGTAAAACAGAGGCTAATGACTTTGAATGGGAACTAATGAGCTAAAAGCCCAGTAATGTAGTCTGATTCAAGTCCCCTGCTACCAAATGTTTGCATATAGGCTCCCAGGGCCACGTTCAGTTGCAAAACGTTCTCTAACGTTGCAGATAAAGATTCCATGAATAGAGCCAACGTTATTCCTTATTCAACATGTCAGAGGGAGATTTTTGTTTGTTCTACATAGCATATTTATATCTGAACGTACCAAAACATTGCGTCCTGCTGAACGTGCCCCAACAATAACAAGCTAATGAAGTAACAAGCCTGAACAAGGTGACGCCTAAACAAATTTTTAGCAGCCCCGTCCTCAGTTCTTTCGGAAAGTATTCAGACCCCTTGACTTTTCCCACATTTTGTTACATTACAGCCTTTTTCTAAAATTGATGAAATCGTTTTTTCTTCTCATCAATCTAGACACAATACCCCATACTGAGCTCTGCCAGGATGTATGGGGAGCGATACTGCACACCTTTTTTCAAGTCTCTCCAGAGATGGTCGATCGGGTTCAAGTCCTGGCTCTGGCTGGGCCACTCAAGGACATTCAGAGACTTGTCCCGAAGCCACTCATGCGTTGTTTTGGCTGTGTGCTTACGGTTGTTGTCCTGTTGGCTCTGGAGCAGGTTTTCATAAAGTATCTCTCTGTACTTTTCTCCGTTCATCGTTCCCTCAATCCTGACTAGTCTCCCAGTCCCTGCCGCAGAAGAAAACCCCACAGCATGATTCTGCCACCACTGTGCTTCACCGTAGGGATGGTGTCAGGTTTCTTCCAGATATGACACTTGGCTTTCAGGCCAAAGAGTTAAATCTTGCTTTCATCAGACCAGAGCATCTTGTTTCTCATGGTCAGAAAGTATTTTAGGTGCCTTTTTAAGCAAACTCCAAGAGGGCTGTCATGTACCTCTTACTGAGGAGTGGCTTTCTGTCTGGCCACTCTACCATAAAGGCTTGATTGGTGGAGTGCTACAGCGATGGTTGTCCTTTCCGGAGGTTCTCCCATCTCCACAGAGGACCTCTGCCAGAGTGAACATCGGGTTCTTGGTCACCTGTCTGACCAAGGCCCTTCTCCCCCCATTGCTCAGTTTGGCCAGGCAGCCAGCTTTAGGAAGAGTCTTAGGTGTTCTTAACTTCTATTTAAGAATGTGTTCTCGGGGACCTTCAATGCTGCAGACTTTTTTTGTACCTGTGCCTTTTACTATTCCTTCCACCTCATGGCTTGGTTTTTGCTCTGACATGCACTGTCAACTGTGGGACCTTATAGAGACCGTGTAGACCGTTGTAGAAAATTCTCAAGGGTGATCAATGGAAAAAGAATGCACCTGAGCTTTGCAAAGGGTCTGATACATATGTAAATAAGGTATTTCATTTTTTTTTTTTTTTTTATACATTTGCAAACATTTCTAAAAAAACAAACAGTTTTTGGCTTGTCGTTATGGGGTATTGTGTATAGATTGATGAGAAAAAAAATGATAAAATCGATTTTTAGAAAAAGGCTGTAACATCACAAAATGTAGATAACGTCAAGGCGTCTGAATATATTTCGAATGCATATATCTCAAATTTAAAAAAAGGAAACACAATGGATAAGTTTCACTGGAACCTGTTTTTGTACATGAGTGAGTTTGTTTGTTTTAGAGGGCTTGTCTGTGTATGTATCTACATCCAAGTTTGTTTGCCTGTCTGGCCTCTTAGTATGTCTGTCAGTCTGTGTCTGTATGTAAATCTCTTTCCAGCTCTCTTTTTTTGTGTCTGTGTGAGAGTGTGTGCATGTCTGTCTGTGTGTGTGAGCGGAACATGGCAAGCAGCAGCTTGCTCTCCAGCATGAGCAGCACTTCCAGCCAGGAGCCCTCTCATTCGCAGCCCGTGCAAATTTACGCTCATCCTTGTGCGTCTTGCATCCCAGCGCCCTCCCTCTCCAACCCCCTCCCTTTTACTAGATGCTATTTTTATGTTGTCTCACTCCCTCCCTCTCTCTTTCTGCCAGTATGTATCAGCAGTTCTAACCTCTCCTCTTTTTCTTCCACCTCTCTCCACTGTTCCCCAGGCTGCTCTGCAGGTAAGCCTTTTTCCCTCTGTGTATTTCTGTGCTATTTTGGTTCTTTCTGCATGTTGATAGTCTGAAGTAATCATGATATATTATTGACACATACATAACGTGACTGGGTTAAGAGCACTCAGTCTTCGTCACAGGTATGATCGTGTCTGTTGAATTCCATGCATGGCGGCTGTGTTATATACCAGTCATTCATTCACCTAATGTTTTTATGATACAGCATATTGCGACAGTCTAGTCTTTATGCCTTACTGCAAAGGGAATGTGAGAGGCAAGTTTGATATCGGTCTAATTGCAACGTTGCAGAACATTACGAAAATGTGTTGTGCTAGCTGGGATAGGCTGAATCTATAACATACAAGCTAATTGCTCAATTGAAATATTCACCTAGACTCATGTGCATTTCATTTCCTCATGACTGTGTTTTTTTAGAGTGTGCTTAGTATGCCTTATTTCTACCTGTGTGAATTATTAATACATTTCTAGAGGGCTCCATCGTGTTACAGATTGTCCCCATTGGATGGAGGGGGGTTCTAAGTTTAGCTCAAAGTATTAGCTTTTCTGCTTCTCAGAGGAGGAGGAAGTGGATTGTGAACTGCAAAGGGTTCATTTTGGTTTTGTGGTTTGTGCATGCTGCAGGAGAAAACATGAGTCTATATACATACACACACACACTGGGAGAACATGGCTTTCAAATAGAGTCTGTATAAATGTTTCATGCTGGAGCTAATCTGCACGGCGTACGGTTTGTTATTCTAAACCCATTGCGCCAGCCAGCATTGACCTACACACACACACACACACACTCGCATCCCAATGAGTTTGTATGCCGCTGCGGCCTCAGCGGAAGGGGGAGGTGCCAAACTCAGCCAGCAGCAGTGACGAGTGTTGATGAGGAACGGACCGACACGCACACACAGGGTAATGGGGAGGCTTGTTTTGGAGAGAGGGTGGTAGTCCGAGTGTGACAGGGCGGTCACTTGAGATGCTGCGGGAGGACAGCAGAGGTAGCTACCGCTAGCTAGCCATTGTCAAGGTGACTGGGACACCGACAAACACACTGACCTGCTGTCACAGACATTAAGATGAAGATCTTCAGCAGATTCCACTATGTGTGGCATCTGGTGAGTCCGCTGAAAGAAGGGGGCAAAACATGTTTATTTTTAGCTTCATATGGCTCTGTGCCATGGTCATGCTCTCTTGTGTGTGTGTGTGTTCAACTATCTCCAATTGTATGTCATGGAATCAATTGTCTCCTCTTTCTCAGTTTCTCAGCCCTTTCTCAGTCTTCTGGTGTTACTCTTTTAGGAGGTGACAGAGGTTGAACCTTTTCCCGATGGACGCAGCTTTTGTGCGTGGAGGTCCTCCGTATGTAATAATTGATTTTCATTTGCTATTTGGTTTCCATTGACCCCCCCCCCCCCCACCAACTCCCTCCTCTTTTCCCTGCATAACTAGAGTGATGAGGGATTCCATTGTCATGCTGTACATTCATGTGGTTTTCTCATTCTAAAGTATGTCTCCCACGGTTTACCTTCTGACTACAAAGCAATGGTCTGATCCCAGATCTGTTTGTGCTGTCTTGCCAATTCCTTGTCACTCATGGTCCAGTTGTCAAGACAGCCCAATTGGATCTGGGATCAGGCTAAAGAAGCATGGGTTTGACGTCTGCTTACATGTGAGTTCTGAGCTCTGGTTGTTGTCATTACTTGTTTCCTGTTTGACACCTTTATTACCTCCATTCCTTGAAGCAATATGTGATCTGACATGGTTGGATTGATATATGATTCAACCCATGCTTTCACCTATCCAATCTTGTCAGATCATAATTTTTGTTATTTTTTTACAGGTCCACGTTTTGCCCACACAGTCGATTATTGCCTTGTCCTTTGACCGGTTGGGGATTGGATTCTATGTCCCTTGTCTGTCTTGAGTCCTGGCTGTATGGCTGTTTTATAGTTGTATGGCTTTGTGTGTGGGTATTGTGGACAGGATCCAGGTTTAGTGGTGTGTATGTAGGGATGCCATGTTTTTATCCCTGCCCAAAAGTAACAACTATTTTATTCCTCTCCAGGGCTGGGACAGAGGCCTTGAATAATACATACAGCCTAAAAATACATCTCAGAGAGTCTGAGTAGGCTACACACTGTTACATTGCAAAATGATTCCTTAGTTTAAGTGTACTGTACAGTGTACACACTAGGGTAAATTGTTTTATGGTTGGGTGATATTACGATAGTATCATTTATTGACGATGATTGAGAGCCATTGTTCATGGTGAAGACATTGTGATGTGACAGATGATGGGATAGCCTATTTTAACTTGACTGCCGCCCCGCAGTAAAGAACAAAATCTCGCACAGCAGGGCAGCACACAAGTGACATTCTGAGTAATTAGCTTTTTCCTATTTGCTATAACCTATTTCAATAAATATGTTGTATACAGAATGCAAGAGAGGAATGTAGGGTAACGGGGCAGAGAATTCCACCAAAGCAGCGCAAAATGTTGAATCATAAAATATTTTTTCTCTCTGTCGGATGCATGGGCCTTATAGCCTAAACCTATTCATTTTTTAAAATATACTGTGGGGTCTGGAATTTTTGGATCCATTGATAAAGAAGTGCAAAAAAGACTAGAAAATAAATACAAATACTGTATTTGTATGCTATTGTATACTTTATTTTTACATTATTTTATACTTATGCAATTGCTCAGAGAAAGATTTTGTTGAACAAGTAAAACAAAATAAATACAAAAACATCTAAGGGTCAAAATGATTGTATACCCTGCAGAAGGGGAGCTAGCTTGAGGGCCTCGGGTGCGACCGTCCCAAGCACCTGTAATTGCTGATTTTTATTTGTTTGACCGTTCAGGACCTTTAAATCTAATTCCCATGTAAAATAGCCTTTTGAGTGACTAAAATATCACCCATCATATTTTAGGGGATAGCAAATGCTAAATAATTGAGGAAGTATTTTTCTTCTCCCATGACTAACTACCAGGAAGTTTGAAAAGACCGGCTGAGTGGGCGGGGAACTTATATTCTTGAGCTCACAGTTCTTTGAAACTCATGTCAAGAAACTTGGATGCAATGAGCAGTGTTTCAGTATAATCATCTCAAGCAAATTTGGTGATACACAAAGCAAGTCCAGCAACATGGAAATCACATCAATGATGTATTTTTTTTTTGTCTGTAAAGCTCAGAGACAGGATTGTGTCAAGGCACAGATTTGGGGAAGGTTACCAAAAAAATCCTGCAGCATTGAGGTCCCCAAGAACCTGATGGTCACTGACAGAGCTCCAGAGTTCCTCTGTGGAGATGGGAGAACCTTCCAGAAGGACAACCATTTCTTCAGCACTCCACCAATCAGTCCATTATGGTAGTGGCCAGACGGAAGCCACTCAGTAAAAGGCACATGACAGCTAGCTTGGAGTTTGCCTAAAGGCACCTAAAGACTCTCAGACCATGAGAAACAAGATTTTCTAGTTTGATGAAACCAAGATTGAACTTTTTGACCTGACTTTAAAGTGTCACATCTGGGGGAAACCTGGCACCCTTCCTATGGTGAAAGCATGGAGGTGGCAGCATCATGCTGTGGGGATGTTTTTCTGCTGCAGGGACTGGTAGACTAGTCAATATCGAGGAAAAGATTAACAGAGCAAAGATCAGAGATGCTTAATGAAATCCTGCTCCAGAGTGCTCAGGCCCTCAGACTGGGGCAAAGGTTCACCTTCTTACAGGACAACGACCCTAAGCAGCCAAGACAATGCAGGAGTGGCTTCGGGACAAGTGTTAATGTCCTTGAGTGGTCCATCCAGAGCCTGGACTTGAACCCGATCGAACATCTCTGGTGAGACCTGGAAATACCTGTGCAGGTGCTTCAAGCTTGTAGCGTCATATCCAAGAAAACTCGAGGCTGTAATCGCTGCCAAAGGTGCTTCAAAAAAGTACTGAGTAAAAGGGTCTGAATACTTTCCAAATGCACTGTATACAGTTGAAGTTGGAAGTTTACATACACCTTCGCCAAATACATTTAAACTCAGTTTTAATGTAAGAATTCACTGTCTTAGGTCAGTTAGGATCCCCACTTTATTTTAAGAATGTGAAATGTCAGAATAATAGTAGAGAGAATTATTATTATTTTTTATTTTTTCATCACATTCCCAGTGGGTCAGAAGTTTACATACACTCAATTAGTATTTGTTAGCATTGCCTTTAAAATTGTTTAACTTGGGTCAAACATTTTGGGAAGCCTTCCACAAGCTTCCCACAATAAGTTGGGTGAATTTTGGCCCATTCCTCCTGACAGAGCTGGTGTAACTGAGTCAGGTCTGTAAGGCCTTCTTGCTCGCACATGCTTTTTCAGTTTTGCCCCCAAATTTTCTATAGGATAGAGGTCAGGGCTTTGGGATGGCCACTCCAAAACCTTGACTTTGTTGTCCTTAAGCCATTTTGCCACAACTTTGGAAGTATGCTTGGGGTCATTGTCCATTTGGAAGACCCATTTGCAACCAAGCTTTAACTTCCTGACTAATATCTTGAGATGTTGCTTCAATATATCCACATAATTGCCCTGCTTTATGAAGCCATCTATTTTGTGAAGTGCACCAGTCCCTCCTGCAGCAAACACCCCCATAACATGATGCTGCCACCTCCGTGCTTCACGGTTGGGATGGTGTACTTCGGCTTGCAAGCCTCCACCTTTTTCCTCCAAACATAACGGTGGTCATTATGTCCAAACAGTTCTATTTTTGTATCTTCAGTACGATCTTTGTCCCCATGTGCAGTTGCAAACCGTAGTCTGGCTTTTTTATGGCGGTTTTGGATCAGTGGCTTCTTCCTTATTGAGCGGCCTTTCGGGTTATTTTGATTATAGGACTCGTTTGACTATGGATATAGATACTTTTGTACCCGTTTCCTCCAGCATCTTCACAAGGTCCTTTGCTGTTGCTTTGGGATTGATTTGCACTTTTTGCACTAAAGTACGTTCATCTCTAGGAGACAGAGCACGTCTTCTTCTTCCTGAGTGGTATGATGGCTGTGTGGTCCCATGGTTTTTATACTTGCGTACTATTGTGTGTACAGATGAACGTGGTACCTTCAGGCATTTGGAAATTGCTCCCAAGGATGGTGGAGGTCTTGTGGAGGTCTACAATTATTTTCTGAGGTCTTGGCTGATTTCTTTTGATTTTCCCATGATGTCAAGCAAAGAGGCACTGAGTTTGAAGGTAGACCTTGAAATACAGTGCCTTGCGAAAGTATTCGGCCCCCTTGAACTTTGCGACCTTTTGCCACATTTCAGGCTTCAAACATAAAGATATAAAATTGTATTTTTTTGTGAAGAATCAACACCAAGTGGGACACAATCAAGAAGTGGAACGACATTTATTGAATATTTCAAACTTTTTTAACAAATCAAAAACTGTAAAATTGGGCGTGCAAAATTATTCAGCCCTCTTAAGTTAATACTTTGTAGCGCCACCTTTTGCTGCGATTACAGCTGTAAGTTGCTTGGGGTATGTCTCTATCAGTTTTGCACATCGAGAGACTGACATTTTTTCCCATTCCTCCTTGCAAAACAGCTCGAGCTTAGTGAGGTTGGATGGAGAGCATTTGTGAATAGCAGTTCTTTCCACAGATTCTCGATTGGATTCAGGTCTGGACTTTGACTTGGCCATTCTAACACCTGGATATGTTTATTTTTGTTTAACCATTCCATTGTAGATTTTGCTTTATGTTTTGGATCATTGTCTTGTTGGAAGACAAATCTCCGTCCCAGTCTCAGGTCTTTTGCAGACTCCATCAGGTTTTCTTCCAGAATGGTCCTGTATTTGGCTCCATCCATCTTCCCATCAATTTTAACCATCTTCCCTGTCCCTGCTGAAGAAACGCAGGCCCAAACCATGACGCTGCCACCACCATGTTTGACAGTGGGGATGGTGTGTTCAGGGTTATGGGCTGTTGCTTTTACGCCAAACATAACGTTTTGCATTGTTGCCAAAAAGTTCAATTTTGGTTTCATCTGACCAGAGCACCATCTTCCACATGTTTGGTGTGTCTCCCAGGTGGCTTGTGGCAAACCTTAAACAACACTTTTTATGGATATCTTTAAGAAATGGCTTTCTTCTTGCCACTTCCATGAAGGCCAGATTTGTGCAATATACGACTGATTGTTGTCCTATGGACAGAGTCTCCCACCTCAGCTGTAGATCTCTGCAGTTCATCCAGAGTGATCATGGGCCTCTTGGCTGCATCTCTGATCAGTCTTCTCCTTGTATGAGCTGAAAGTTTAGAGGGACGGCCAGGTCTTGGTAGATTTGCAGTGGTCTGAAACTCCTTCCATTTCAATATTATCACTTGCACAGTGCTCCTTGGGATGTTTAAAGCTTGGGAAATCTTTTTGTATCCAAATCCAGCTTTAAACTTCTTCACAACAGTATCTCGGACCTGCCTGGTGTGTTCCTTGTTCTTCATGATGCTCTCTGCGCTTTTAACGGACCTCTGAGACAATCACAGTGCAGGTGCATTTATACGGAGACTTGATTACACACAGGTGGATTGTATTTATCATCATTAGTCATTTAGGTCAACATTGGATCATTCAGAGATCCTCACTGAACTTCTGGAGAGAGTTTGCTGCACTGAAAGTAAAGGGGCTGAATAATTTTGCACGCCCAATTTTTCAGTTTTTGATTTGTTAAAAAAGTTTGAAATATCCAATAAATGTCGTTCCACTTCGTGATTGTGTCCCACTTGTTGTTGATTCTTCACAAAAAAATACAGTTTTATATATTTATGTTTGAAGCCTGAAATGTGGCAAAAGGTCGCAAAGTTCAAGGGGGCCGAATACTTTCGCAAGGCACTGTACATCCACAGGTACACCTCCAATTGACTCAAATGATGTCAATAGGCCTATCAGAAGCTTCTAATGCAATGACACAATTTTCTGGAATTTTCCAAGCTGTTTAAAGGCACTGCCAACTTAGTGTATGCAAACTTCTGACCCACTGGAATTTTGATACATTGAAATAAACTGTCTGTGAACAATTGTTGGAAAAATGACTGACTTGTGTCATGCACAAAGTAGATGTCCTAACCGACTTGCTAAAACTATAGTTTGTTAACAAGGGTGGAGTTGTTGAAAAATGAGTTTTAATGACTCCCAAGCTAAGCGTATGTTAACTCCTCTACTTCAACTGTATGAATGTACCGTACCAGTCAAAGGTTTGGACTCACTCATTCCAGTTTTTTGTTGTTGTGCTATTTTCTAATAGTGAAGACATCAAAACTATGAAGTAACACGTATGGGATGATGAAGTAACCAAAAAATTGTTAAACAAATCAAAATATATTTTATATTTGAGCTTTTTGCCTTGATGATAGCTTTGCACTCTTGACTGCTTTTCCTTCACTCTGCGGTCCAACTCATCCCAAACAGCGGCAGTTAGCCTAGTGGTTAAAGCGTTGGGGCCGTAACCGAAAGGTTGCTGGATCGAATCCTTGAGCTGACAATTTAGTTATCCCACTGTTCCCCGGTAGGCCGTCATTGTGAATAAGAATTTGTTCTTAACTGACTTGCCTAGTTAAATAAAGGTTAAATTACAAAACCCCTTCTCAATTAGGTTGAGGTCGGGTGAATGTGGAGGCCAGGTCATCTGATGCAGCACTCCATCACTGTGTTTTGGGCCATTGTCCTGTTGAAAAACAAATGATCGTCCCACTAAGCGCAAACCAGATGGGATGACGTATCGCTGCAGAATTCTGTGGTCGCCATGCTGGTTAAGTGTGCCTTGAATTCTAAATAAATCACTGACGGTGTCACCAGCAAAGCACCCCCATACCATCACATCTCATCCTCCATACTTCACGGTGGGAACCACTCATGCGGAGATCATCCATTCACCTGCTCTGTGTCGCACAAAGACACTGCATTTGCATCCAAAAATCTCAAATTTGGACTCATCAAACCAAACAACAGATTTCCACTGGTCTAATGTCCATTGCTCGTGTTTCTTGCCCGAAGCAAGTCTCTTCTTCTTATTGGTGTCTTTTAGTAGTGGTTTCTTTGTTGCAATGGTACCATGAGGTCTGATTCACGCAGTCTCCTCTGAGCAGTTGATGTTGAGATGTCTGTTACTTGAACTCTGTGAAGCATTTATTTGGACTGCAATCTTAGGTGCAGAGGTAACTTCTGGGTCTTCCTGTCCTGTGGTGGTCCTCATGAGAGCCAGTTTCATCATGGTTTTTGTGACTGCACTTGAAGTAACTTTCAAAGTTCTTGACATTTTCCGGGTTGACTGTTTCATGTCTTAATGTAGTGATGGACTGTCATTTCTCTTTGCATAGTTGAGCTGTTCTTGCCATAATATGGACTTGGTCTTTTACCAAATAGGGCTATCTTCTGTATACTAACCCTACATTAAGAAGGAAATAAATTCTACAAATTAATTTTTAACAAGGCATAAAAAGGAAAACCCTTGACAAACTTTTGAGTAGGTAGGTAGGTATCTGCTGAATCGCAGAGCGCCAAATTCAAGTTAAATTACTAAAAATATTTAATTTTCATGAAATCACAAGTGCAATATAGCAAAACACAGTTTAGCTTGTTGTTAATCCACCTGGCATGTCCGATTTCAATAAAGCTTTTCGGCGAAAGCATACCAAGCGTTTATGTAAGAACCTCTCTCTCAGTAGACAAAATATTACAAACAGCTAGCAGCCAAGTAGATTGGTCACGAAAGTCAGAAAAGCAACAAATTTAAATCGCTTACCTTTGATCTTCGGATGTTTGCACTCACGAGACTCCCAGTTACACAATAAATGTTCCTTTTGTTCCATAAAGATTATTTTTATATCCAAAATACCTCCATTTGTGTGGCGCGTTATGTTCAGAAATCCACAGGCTCGAGCGCAGACGAAAATTCCAAATAGTGTCCGTAAAGTGCGTAGAAAGATGTCAGATGTTTTTTTTATAATCAATCCTTTTTACAATATATAATCGATAATATGTCAACCGGAATGTAGCTTCTTCCATAGGAAGTTGCGCATGAAAAACTCTGCTGGCACCCAGCCATCCACTGACGCGATGGGTTCTTTCTCGCTCATTTTTCAAAATAAAAGCCTGAAACTGTCTAAAGACACTTCACACCTTGAGGAAGCCATAGGAAAAGGATATCCTTTGCAACACATATAACATATCCTTTTAAATGGAGGCAATCATCCAATGGAACAGAGCTTTCAGGAAAAACAGCACTTCTTTGTTGGATTTTCCTCTGGTTTTCGCCTGCAATATCAGTTCTGTTATACTTGCAGACAATATTTTGAGTGTTTTCTATCCTAATCTGACAGTTATATGCATATCCTAGTTTCTGGGCCTGAGAAATAGGCAGTTTCAAATGGGTACGTTTTTTAGCCAAAAAGCCAAAAACAACACTCAAAGTTAAAGGCTCAAAATGGATAGAAACAAAGATTTTTCTTCTGAAACTCAAGTCTATTCTTGTTCTGAGAAAGGAAGGCTTTTCTATGCGAGAAAATGCTAAGAAAGATCTCGTTCAATGCTGTGTACTACTTCCAGTACAGAACAGTGCAAACTGGCTCTAACCAGAATAGAAAGAGGAGTGGGAGGCCCCGGTGCACAACTGCGCAAGAGGACAAGTATATTAGTGTCTAGTTCGAGAAACAAATGCCTCAAGTCTTCAACTGGCAGCTTCATTAAGTAGTACCAGCAAAACACCAGTCTCAACGTCAACAGTGAAGAGGCCATTCCGGGATGCTGCCCTTATTTTAGAAATGAACATGAAATTCACTGGCAATACCTCTTGTGGACATTCCTGTAGTCAGCATGCCAAATGCATGCTCACGCAAAACTTGAGACGTCTGTGACATTGTATTGTGACAAATCGGCACATTTTATAGTGGCTTTTTTGGGGGCCCCAGCACAAGTTGCACCTGTGTAATGATCATACTTATTAATCAACTTCTCGATATGCCACACCTGTCAGGTGGATGAATTATCTTAGCAAAGGAGAAAGGCTCACAAACAGGGATGTAAACACACCTGTGCACCAAATTTGAGAGAAATAAGCTTTTTGTGGACAATTTTGGGGATCTTTTATTTCAGCTCATGAAACATGGGACCAACACTTTACATGTTGCTTTTCTATTTTTGTTCAGTGTCGTAGCTGGCTCATTTTGCCTCTTGACTTTCCCCTAACCCTGGACCAAGTTTTGGAAACCCTGCTTTAGAGCATAAATACCATCTGGGATATAAACATGTTTGTCCCACCGAAATAAGCTACTACCGCACTATTCATTAACTGTGCGATCGAAAGCACCCCATTTGACCGTCATGTGTCATGCTGCTAGCGGCACCCCTCGACAATATTCCGCTGAAAAAGCAGCGCGCGAAATTCAAAAATATTTTGCATTAACAAGTGCAATACACCAAATGAAAGGTAAACTTCTTGTTAATCTACCCATCCTGTCCGATTTCAAAAAGGCTTTACAGCGAAAGCACAACCTATGATTATGTTAGGTCAGAGCCGAGTCACAAAAACACACACAGCCATTTTTTCCAGCCAAAGAGAGGAGTCACAAAAAGTAGAAATATAGATAAAATGAATCACTAACCTTTGATGATCTTCATTAGATGACACTCATAGGACTTCATGTTATACAATACATGTACGTTTTGCTCGATAAAGTGCATATTTATATCCAAAAATCTGTTTACATTGGCGCGTTAAGTTCAGTAATGTTTTGCTTCCAAAACATCCAGTGATTTTGCAGAGAGCCACATTAGTTTACAGAAATACTCATTATAAACATTGATACAAGATACAAGTGTTATTCACAGAATTAAAGATATACTTCTCCTTAATGCAACCGCTGTGTCAGATATCAAAAACGCTTTACGGAAAAAGCAAACCATGCAATAATCTGAGTACCTTGCTCAGACAACAAATCAAGCCAAACAGATATCCGCCATGTTGGAGTCAACAGAAGTAAGAAATAGCATTATAAATATTCACTTACCTTTGATGATCAGAATGCACTCCCAGGAATCCCAGGTCCACAATAAATGTTTGATTTGTTTGATAAAGTTAATCTTTATGTCCAAATACCTCCTTTTTGTTCGCACGTTTAGCCCAGTAATCCAAATTCATGACGCACGACCACTAGGAGCAGACAAAAAGTCAACAAGTTCCGTTAGTCTGTAGAAACATGTCAAATGGAGTATAGACTCAATCTTTAAGATGTTTTTAACATAAATCTTCAATGTTCCAACCGGAGAATTCCTTTGTCTTCAGAAATGCAATGGAACTTAAGCTAACTCTCCGGTGAATGCGCGTGGCCAGCTCGTGGCTAGTTCGTGGCTCTCTGCCAGACCACTGACTCAAAGAGCCCTCATTCCCCCCCTTCACAGTAGAAGCATCAAACAAGGTTCTAAAGACTGTTGACATCTAGTGGAAGCCTTAGGAAGTGAAATTTGACCCCATAGACACTGTATTCGATAGGCCAAGAGTTGAAAAACTGCAAACCTCAGATTTCCCACTTCCTGGTTGGATTTTTTTCAGGGTTTCGCCTGCCATATGAGTTCTGTTATACTCACAGACATCATTCAAACAGTTTTAGAAACTTTAGTGTGTTCTATCCAAATCGACTAATAATATTTATATATTAGTAACTGGGACTGAGTAGCAGGCATTTTACTCTGGGCACGCTTTTCATCCAAACGTGAAAATGCTGCCCCCTATCCCAAACAGGTTAACGTTTCAATTGCTAAACATGATCACATTATATAGGTAACTTCTGATCATTGCATAGCCTACGTGATAAGAAAGTAACAGTTTACAGGGAGATGCACAAAAATAGGTTTTGGTGCAAAACCAGTTGCCGGTGCTCCAAACTCTTATACATGTTTCTTCTTTTACTGGTGATCAGCAACAATCAGTAGGACATCGCTAACCCAATTTATTATAAATAAATAAATGTGCTCATCAACCGTAAATCATCTGTGTCTGGTTATTCATATAAGCATGTCTTTAGATTAAGTGATGGAGGACATAGGACCATCATCACACTTGAGTTAGGGAATTGTCGCATTCAAAACAACTGGGAACTCAGAGTTTGGTGCGTTCAAGACAACAGGGACCTTGAAAAAAAAACGAGCTCCAACTAGGGATTTGTTTTATTTTTTTACTTGTCATCCAACTTAGAATTCCAAGTCGGCTCCTGTATAAACAGAGTTATGGTAATGTGGCTGTATTGTCTTTCATGAGGTCACAAACATGAAACAAAACGGACCGGGTCGTAGCTGGCTTCTCCACCGACCGTTTACACATTCTTTAAAAAATGGATATTGTTCAGTTCTCAAGTTCTGTGATGTCGAAGAAGTTCCTTTGTTCTCTCTGTGTCTCTTTCTGCATGAGCAGGAGGAAAGAATCTCCTCCAGGAATTTACGACCTGAGGTAACAGAACCTGGGTGTAGGAGATTGAGAGGAGGAAGCCACTCACTATACCCAAAGAGGGCCACGTCATGACAGTCTATACAAGCAAGTCAAACACCCATGAGTCCAAATCTACTCCACATCTCCAAATCATAAAACTCATGTCATATACAGTGTCAATATTTATGATCTCTGTTTGTTACAAAATGACATGTCGTCATAGCCTGGGTTCTGAACAGAATGAGCCTATGAAGGACATTTGCTTCAGCACACGCACCTGAATGCGCTCATGACTACTTTCTATGGATTACGATCTGTTTCTCCGAATTACCTTGTGAAAGCCTAACACTGTAAGATCGTATGTTGACAAGAGATCAAGCTTTCAAATCATGCACACATTACCCAGATTATGATTTATAATGTACAGAAATGGTGTGCATGGCAGGGATGCAGGGTTGTGTTCCAAAATAAATAACTACAAGTGTGCTTGCTCTAGGTCCTCAACGATACAGCTCCGAGAGCTCAAAAAAGTACCTTATAGTTGAAGATTTCTTTGTCAAGTGCATTGAAATTGCTTCGAAACTGCACACTTTGAAGTGGTTTATGGCCACTTGGAGACACCAGTTATTCGTCTCACTCAAACCCTTGTAATTTTCTTTGTCTTATGCTGCACCTTCCCCTACATTTTTCATGCTACTGAATGTATCCAGAGAATTTTAAGATTTCGTTATCAACAAATGTTGCGAAAAGTACAGTAAATGTAAAATGCACAAAGTGAACCGTGTAATATTTGGATCCAGACTTGTCAGGTAAACTGTTGTGTACTCACCTTTGGTTAAAAACAAAAAATCCCATTATCTCCAAACTGTTCCCTATCAATTGCTACCATGGATGCATTTTCATATTTGTTATGTAAGAGACATTTCAATTTAGCTCTATACATGTAGGCCAATTCCCACGAGTGCAACGTGTTAACACCCACCGTAGCAAAACGGGCATTTCTTATTAAACTAGCTCAGGTGGTACCTCCTTGTTCTGGACCCCAGGTGTGTGGCTCAGTGGCACAGAGTACTGAGTCACTCATCGTCCTCAACTGGCCACCCACAGTGAATCAGGATCAGACTGTTTCTGTTGACCCTCCTGACTGACTCTCTCTTGCAGGACTTCTCGAATGACGACACCAAGCTGGAGTACAATGTGGACGCAGACAATGGCATCGCGATGGAGGGCTACCTGTTTAAGAGGGCCAGCAATGCCTTCAAGACATGGAACAGGTCAGCTGCAAGAAATTATGCTCTTTCTTATTTCCTCCCTCATTCTCTGACATTCCCTCTTTTTTTCTCTCTCTCCTTCTGCCCCTTGTCTCTCTTTATCGTTCTCCCCCGTTTCTCTCTTTCGCGCTCTCTCTGCCTTCACCTTCCCCCCCCTGTCTCTTTCTGGTCAAGCTGATATGTCCCCTAGCACAGTTTCACAAGTGCACTAAACTCCACAATACATGTTCAGTATGTAGAACATGCATGGAAAAAATAATCTTTATGACCTCTAACTGTATGGTGATTATGGTGGAGAGGTGATAATTCTCTGTTTAGTATGAATCCGCCCAGGGCCCTAGTCAGCCAGGTGGGAAGGATGGAGGGAGGTAGGGATGGTGAGAGGGAGGGATTCAAGCTGCTGAGGCGGCGTCTCCATGGCGATCAATAGTGACATGTGACGTAGTCAACTGACACGACGGGGAGCGCTGCCTGATTGGCGCATGGCTCTGTGTGCTGCATGGAGTTAGCAAGTAGACCTCCAGCTCTTTATTTTCCTGTAGCCTCCAAAGCCATTCCCTGTACTGCAAGATGGAGGTCTCTGGAACCATGCCTTTTGAGAATAACTTGTAATATCTACTCAACTATTTCTCTCAGGCAAACAATTGGGTTTCAAATGTTACAAAGTTAAATGTTACCACACACACAACTTTTCCCCCGATATTTTCTGTCAAACCATGACAAACAGCATAGTTTTCTAGAATAGGAATCCAGGATTTAAAAACCATATCATAATCTATATATTTATATTTAATTAAATCTGTAACCATTTCAATTTACTTTCTTAACTAACTTGTTTCTCTGACTACTGAGAATAGTTGGAATGCTTGCATGCATTTCAGAAGTCAACCTTCAGCCTCTGAGATAAATGCAATAAATTGTGTCACCCATTTACCTGTGACCGTGACTGCTGGTGTGATCTCCTTTCAGGCGCTGGTTCTCCATTCAAAACAATCAGTTAGTTTACCAGAAGAAATTCAAGGTAAGTCCGATGACTCCAGCAGTGGCCCAAATGGCACCCTATTCCCTATAGGCCCTGGTCAAAAGTAGTGCACTTAATAGGGCCATGTTCTGTTATAATCTCCACCCGGCACAGCCAGAAGAAGACTGGCCACCCCTCAGAGCCTGGTTCCTCTCTAGGTTTCTTCCTAGGTTCTGGCCTTCGTAGGGTGTTTTTCCTAGCCACCGTGCTTTGCATGCTGGTTGGAGTTTTAGGCTGGGTTTCTGTACAGCACTTTGTGATATCGGCTGATGTAAAAAGGGCTTAATAAATCAATTTGATTGATTGAAATAAATTTGATTGATTTAGGATGCAGACTCCAACTGTACCACCCACCATCAAATATACACTACTGTTCAAGTTTGGGGTTTGGGGTCACTTAGAAATTTCCTCAACTGGCAGCTTCATTAAATAGTACCCGCAAAACACCAGTCTCAACGTCAACAGGGAAGAGGCGACTCCGGGATGCTGGCTTTCTAGGCAGAGTTCCTCTGTCCAGTGTCCTTTTGCCCATTTTAATATTTTTATTGGCCAGTCTGAGATATGGCTTTCTCTTTGCAACTCTGCCTGAAGGCCAGCATCCCGGAGCCACTTCTTCACTGTTGACATTGAGACTGGTGTTTTGCAGGTACTATTCAATGAAGCTGCCAGTTGAGGACTTGTGAGGCGTCTGTTTCTCGAACTAGACACTAATGTACTTGTCCTCTTGCTCAGTTGTGCACCGGGGCCTCCCACTCCTCTTTCTATTCTGGTTATAGCCAGTTTGCACTGTTCTTTAATGGGAGTAGTACACAGCCTTGTGCAAAATCTTCAGTTTCTTGGCAATTTCTCGCATGGATTAGCCGTCATTTCTCAGAACAAGAATAGACTGACGAGTTTCAGAAAAAAGTTATTTGTTTCTGGCCATTTTGAGCCTGTAATCGAACCCACAAATGCTGATGATACAGATACTCAACTAGTCTAAAGAAGGCCTGTTTTATTGCTCCTTTAATCAGCACAAAGTTTTAAGCTGTGCTAACATAATCACAATATAGTTTTCTAATGATCAATTAGCCTTTTCAAATTATAAACTTGGATTAGCTAACACTACGTGCCATTGGAACACGAGTGATAATGGGCCTATGTAGATATTCCATAAAAAAATCTGTCGTTTCCAGCTACAATAGTCATTTACAACATTAACAATGTCTACACTGCATTTCTGATCAATTTTATTTTTTCAAAAACAAGGACATTTCTAAGTGACACCAAACTTTTGAACGGTACTATACATGTTTCACTTCCAGCCAATATTCCCCTTACATTTTTTATGTACTGAAGTAGCGTTGAATAAGGAGCACAGTTAACAGATGATGAGTTTGTGGAATGTGGAGGAAAACAATTCACTCTGCTGCTGGTTACAATGTGAAATCAGTCTATGCAGTGTTGTGAAGCATTTCCATTTGCGCATGTGTGTCAGAGTGCTGAGTGTGTGTGTGTTGTGCATTGTAGTGTGTTCGTTTTACTAAGACTGTGTGTTCTCCTTTCCCAGGATAATCCCACAGTGGTGGTGGAGGACTTGCGGCTATGCACAGTCAAACACTGTGAGGATATCGAACGCCGCTTCTGCTTTGAAGTGGTGTCCCCCACCAAGTGAGTACACACACACACAATATAATGCACATACAGTTGAGGTCAGAAGTTTACATACACTTAGGTTGGAGTCATTAAAACTCGTTTTTCAACTACTCCACAAATTTCTTGTTAACAAACCCTAGTTTTGGCAAGTCTTTTAGGACATCTATTGTGTGCATGACACAAGTAATTTTCCCAACAATTGTTTACAGACAGGTTATTTCACTTATATTTCACTGTATCATAATTCCAGTGGGTCAGAAGTTTACATACACTAAGTTGACTGTGCCTTGAAACAGCATGGAAAATTCCAGAAAATGATGTCATGGCTTCTGAAGCTTCTGATAGGCTAATTGACATCATTTGAGTCAATTGGAGGTGTACCTGTGGATGTATTTCAAGGCCTACCTTCAAACTCAGTGCCTCTTTGCTTGACATCATTGGAAAATCAAAAGAAATCAGCCAAGACCTCAGAAAAAAAATTGTAGACCTCCAAGTCTGGTTCATCCTTGGGAGCAATTTCCAAATGCCTGAAGGTACCACATTCATCTGTACAAACAATAGTATGCAAGTATAAACACCATGGGACCACGCAGCCCGTCAAACCTCTCAGGAAGGAGACGCGTTCTGTCTCCTAGAGATAAATGTACTTTGGTGCGAAAAGTGCAACTCAATCCCAGAACAACAGCAAAGAACCTTGTGAAGATTCTGGAGGAAACCGGTCCAAAAGTATCTGTATCCACAGTAAAACGAGTCCTATAATCGAAATAACCTGAAAGGCCGCTCAGCAAGGAAGAAGCCACTGCTCCAAAACCACCATAAAAAGCCAGACTACTGTTTGCAGCTGCACATGGAGACAAGGATCATACTTTTTGGAGAAATGTCCTCTGGTCTGATGAAACAAAAATAGAACTGTTTCGCCATAATGACCATCATTGTGTTAGGAGGAGAAAGGTGGAGGCTTGCAAGCCGAAGAACACCATCCCTACCGTGAAGCACAGGTGTGGCAGCATCATGTTGTGTGGGGGTGCTTTGCTGCAGGAGGGACTGGTGCACTTCACAAAATAGATAGCATCATGAGGTGGGTAAAATTATGTGGCTATATTGAAGCAACATCTCAAGACATCAGTCAGGAAGTTAAAGCTTTGTTGCAAATAGGTCTTCCAAATGGCCAATGACCCCAAGCATACTTCCAAAGTTGTGGCAAAATGACTTAAGGACAACAAAGTCAAAATATTGGAGTGGCCATCACAAAGACCTGAACGCAATCCTATAGAAAATATGGGGGCAGAACTGAAGAAGCGTGTGCGAGCAAGGAGGCCTACAAACCTGACTCAGTTTCACCAGCTCTGTCAGGAGGAATGGGCCAAAATTCACCCAACTCATTGTGGGAAGCTTGTGGAAGGCTACCCGAAACATTTGACCAAAGTTTAACAATTTAAAGGCAATGCTACCAAATACTAATTGAGTGTATGTAAACTTCTGACCCACTGGGAATGTGATGAAAGAAATAAAAGCTGAAATAAATCCTTCTCTCCACTATTATTCTGACATTTCACATTTCACATTCTTAAAATAAAGTGGTAATCCTAACTGACCTAAAACAGGGAGTTTTTACTAGGATTAAAAGTCAGGAATTGTGAAAAACGGAGTTTAAATGTATTTGGCGAAGGTGTATATAAACGTCCAACTTCAACTGTGTATATAGTGCATTTGGAAAGTATTCAGACCTCTTCCATTGTTCCACATTTTGTTATGTTACAAAAAAATTATCATCAATATACACACAATCCCCCATAATGACAAAGCGAAAACAGGTTTTTAGAAATGTATTTTTTTTAAACAACAAAAAAAACAGATACATAAGTAGCCAGACCCTTTGCTATGAGACTCGAAATTGAGCTCAGGTGTATTCTGTTTCCATTGATCATCGTTGAGATGTTTCTACAACTTGATTGGAATCCACCTGTTGTAAATTCAATTGATTGGACATGATTTGGAAAGGAGCACACCTGTCTATATAAGGTCCCACAGTTGTCAGTGCATGTCAGAGTGAAAACCAAGCCATGAGGCTGAAGGAATTCTATGTAGAGCTCAGAGACAGGATTGTGTCAAGGCATAGATCTGGTGGGGAAGGGTACAATTTTTTTTTTGCAGCATTGAAGGTCCCCAATAACACTGTAGCCTTCATCATTCTTAAATGGAAGATGTTTGGAAGCACCAGTACTCTTCCTAGAGCCTGCCGCCGGGGGGGGGGGGCCTTGGTCAGGCTCTTTTGCAGCACTCCACCAATCAGGCCTTTATGGTAGAGTTGCCAGACGGAAGCCACTCCTCATTAAAAGGCACATGACAGCCCACTTGGCATTTGCCAAAAGGCACCTAAAGCACTGACCATGAAAAACAAGATTCTTTCGTCTGATGAAACCAAGATTGATCCTTGATGAAAACCTGTTCCAGAGCGCTCAGGACCTCAGACTGGGGCGAAGGTTCACCTTCCAACAGGACAGCGACCCTAAGCACGCAGCCAAGAAAAGGCAGGAGTGTCTTCAGGACAAGTCTCTGAATGTCCTTGAGCGGCCCAGCCAGAGCCTGGACTTCAACCCGATCTAACATCTCGTAGACACCTAAAAATAGCTGTTCAGAGATGCTCCCCATCCAACTTGACAAAGCTTGAGAGAATCTGCTGAGAAGAATGGGAGAAACTCCACAAATACAGGTGTGCCAAGCATGTAGCGTCATACCCAAGAAGGCTCGAGGCTGTAATCACTGCCAAAGGTGCTTCAACGAATTACTGAGTAAATGGTCTGAATACTTATGTGAATGTGGTATTGTTTTTTACATTTGATAAAATTTCTAAAAACATTTTTTACCTTTGTCATTATGGGGTATTGTGTGTGGATTTATGAGGGGGAAAATTATTGAATCCATTTTAGAATCAGGCTGTAACATAACAAAATGTGGAAAAAGTCAAAGGGCCTGAATACTTTCCGAATTCACAGTGCCTTCAGGAAGTATTCACGCCCCCTTGACTCCTTCCACATTTTGTTTTGTTACAGCCTGCATTTAAAATGGATTAAATTTAGATTTTCTTTTGTCACTGTCCTATACCCAATACCCCATAATGTCAAAGTGTAATTATATGTTTTTCAACATTTTTTACAAATTAATGAAAAACTGAAATGTCTTGAGTCAATTACTATTCAAGTTGAGGATGAGTCAACAACATTGTAGTTACTCCACAAAACGAACATAATTGACAGTGAAAAGAAGGAAGCCTGTATAGAATAACAAATATTTTTTTAAATGCATCCTGTTTTGAAATAAGGCAAAAACTGCAAGAAATGTACTTTTTGTCCAGAATTTGGGGCAAATCCAACACAACACATAACTGAGGACCACTCCTCATATTTTCAAGCATGGGTTTATTTTCAAGTGTCATGTTATGGGTATGCTTGTCATCGGCAAGGACTAGGGAGGTTGTTATGATAAAAAGAAACTGAATGGAGCTAAGCACAAGTAAAATTCCATCAGATCTTGGGAGATAAATTCACCTTTCAGCAGGACAATAACCTAAAACACAAGGCCAAATATACACTGGAGTTGCTTACCAAGATGACATTGAATGTTCCTGAGTGGCCTAGTTACAGTTTTGACTCAATTTTCAGCCAGGTGTACAAAGTTGTTAGACTTACTCAGAAAGACTGCCAAAGGATATTTTAACATGTATTGACTCAGGGGGTTGAATACTTATACTCATGAATACTCAGTATATATTAGTGGTATTTTTAATTGTATTTTTCCAAATTTTATTATTTTTATCCACTTTGACAGAGAATTTTGTGTAGATCATTGACCAAAAAAAATCACACTTTGTAACACAGCAAAATGTGAGAGAGAGAGAGAGAGAGAGAAATATATATATATATATATATATATTTCTTGGTTGTCCCTCCCCTCTCAGGAGCTGTATGATGCAGGCGGACTCTGAGAAGCTGAGGCAGGCCTGGATCAAAGCTGTCCAGAACAGCATTGCCACTGCCTTCAGGGAGCAGGGAGAGGACGCTGAGGTGAGTCACCACACACTGGCCTAACTTATGCAATCAATCCATTATCTCAATGTCAGGCCGAAAATAATCAGACATACCTCATAGACAAGATATGTGAACAAAAATAAAGGATATCCCTCTAGTGTGCTGCAACCCCTCCGGGTGTCTGTGCGTATCTGTCTTGCTTGACAAATCTGTGGTCTGTGACAATAGGCAATAAAGTAATCTTCTTCTAGAGAGTGTGTGTGTGTGTCTTGTGTATAACATCATGTACTCGACTTTCCACGCCAGAAGCTGGACCGGAAGTCTTCCACGTCGACTGGCAGCCTGGAATCAGGCGGCGAGCCCAAAGAGAAGTCACTAAAGGGGGAGAGTGCCCTCCAGAGGGTCATGGTCATTGGGGGCAATGCCTGCTGCTGCGACTGTGGCCAGCCTGACCCTCGCTGGGCCAGCATCAACCTGGGCATCACCCTCTGCATCCAGTGCTCCGGAATACACAGGTACATTCCTATCACTGCAAATACTACACACCAAGGCACTACTGTATACAAGTACCAAACTTCATATGTATTCACCAACGTACTATACCGAAGTACCATCAAGATGACACTGAGATAATACTTTGGACTTATCTTACCATGTTATTATAAAGGTACTATACAACAAGGTACTAGACTGGTGCTATACAACAGTACAAATGTTCAATGTTTTTTTACTAGATGTGAATAACAATACAAAAAATCAAAGGCTCTGCAAATTTGGCCCCAAGTACATTTTGGACTGTAGACTTACTGACTGTATACTCCCACCTTGTGGCCACAGCACACATTACACCCTTGATGGACCAGCATGTAATGCAAACAACACAGCCTTTGAAGCTGTGTGGAGTCATTTAGTTATTTTTAGACAATATCATTGATGTATGAGTTGCTAACAGACTATCTCCATCTGCAGGAGTCTGGGGGTCCATTTCTCCAAGGTGCGCTCGCTCACCCTGGACTCATGGGAACCGGAACTACTCAAGGTGAGAAAAGAGAGAGTGGGAGGAGGGTTTGCCTAACAGATGGGCCTAAATGTGTCCACATGCTTCCCAGACGAAACAGTTCGGAACAGTTCCTTCATATATTATGACAACATTTTGTGACATTTTTGTCTATGCCCCTTTGCCGGTGATTGGTCAACAGTAGGGATTCTTCAATAAGGTCTTTATGGTCATTCAATTGAGAAAAACTGCACCAAACAGATGTAAAAGTGCATGAATGACAGATTTCTTAAGTCATTTTAGATTAATTCAGACTTTTGAGGAAGTGTATACTGGCTGTGGCATCTCAAAATCGACAAACAATACTATTGCTGCTTTTCTTCTTGTTTTTCAAGCGAAGTTCTTTTAAGGGAGTATGCAAGGACACTTGTTTGGCCAGCTGAACTGAAGCATGCAGAAGCCTTAAGGCAGCTCACATACTTAAGTGTGTCTTTCAGACTTTCACTCTTTTACATTCATTGGTGACAAAAAAATGCTCAAATGTAATGGTTACAGATTGCAGTGGACTTCGCGTCATGACTTTATGGCTGCGTTTACACAGGCAGCCCAATTCTGATCTTTTGTCCAATTATTGAGGGGGAAAATCTGGATTTGGTGGCCTATATAAACACAGCCAAAACGTCATGATTTAACAGATTTTTTATATGGCAGAATTTTACATGGCTGACTTTGTCACATTACATTAGATGTGGCATGTTGTCCTCTGAATGTGCTGGTTAATTTTGACACAGTAACTTTATTCCTTGTTTGTGTGTGTGTGGTACACAGCTGATGTGTGAGCTGGGGAATGGGGTCATCAACCAGATCTACGAGGCTCGGAGAGAGGAACTGGGAGCCAGGAAGCCAAGGCCAGCAGACCCCAGGTACGGTACTGCAACGTCTCTGTCTACCATCATGGAGACAAGGGGGGGTGGTTAACATTAACCATTGGTTTGGCCATTGATTGGATTGATTGATGATGACGAATATCAACATTAAAAGGGCAAATACATGGCACTTGCAACTTTAGAGTTGTGGATTATTCCTCCATGAACCTCATTAAATAAACACTGTACAGCTCGTCGATTTGGATAAAAGCATCAGAAAAATTACATTCTATTTCTATTAAATAAATAAAGGGTAGTCCCACATAAGTAGCAAGTGTGCAATAGTATTGCTCAAAGACTGCCTTCTTTCCTTGAGTTGCCAGATTGGTGTAATTTGATAAATTCACTCTCAAGATTGCTTTCCGTCTTTGCCTGGGTAGCCAGATTTGTTCAATTTGTTGAATTCACTTTCGCTCTGCATCCCATGTTTTTCCCCAGGCAGGAGATCGAGGCCTACATCAGGGCCAAGTACGTGGACCGACATTTCGTGCGGCGCCCGTCTGACGAGGAGCTGCGCTCCAAGGTGGTGTCCCTGTCCAAGCAAGAGAAGAGGCTGAGCAGCAGTTCGGAGCACCTGCCTCCCCGGCCGCCCCCACCCACGCCCAAACTCCGGCCCGCCTCCAATGTCTCAAGTCAGTCAGGTAGGTGTCAACAAGTCCCGGATCCAGTCTCTTAAAGGTGCAGCACAAAAACGCCAATCATAGCACCTGTTCTTCTTCCTCTTTGATTTTACGCTTGCAAAGACCCCATCCCTCTCAGTCCTCCAAAACAAAAACATTAGGGCCTGTTAATGTTATTACTATTGACCAAAAATACAGTACCAGCTATGGAGTTTGCCTTTTAAAGGTACGGAAACAGAATTGCGCTACACTAGTATAATAGAACAACACCATGTCATGCTCAGGACACACAAAAGAAGGCACCTTCTCTCCCATCTTCACCCTTTTTTGCTCTCTCTCTTTGATGTAGCCTAGCCTGTAGTCTAACTGCTTGTATCTTGCTTCTATCCTCTCCTTTCATTCCCTCTCTTCCCCACCCTCCTCTGGCTGCTCTGTGCTTCTGGACTAACCCCTTCCCCCTCCGCTGCCTTTTATTCTTTCCTGCCTACCCTTCCACCTCGTGCCCTTTACTCTCCGACACCATCCATTGCCCTTGCCTAGCTGCCACCAAGGGCTTGGAGGCCCGCCGTGACTCTCTCTTCTGTCCAGACGAGCTTGACTCGCTCTTCTCCTACTTTGACACCTCCGCAAAGCTTAGGAGCAGTAAGTACGGCTCTGTGTGTTTCGCTCTCCACCTCCCTCCTTCGCTCCCTCCACCCATCTGTACTCACCGCTCAGGCTGTCGACTAATACCCATTCCATCCCCCTCACACAACCCCTCTAAATGGATAGTGCAGTCATCTTGAATGTATTGGTGTGGAGCATACCATGTGTTCCTCTCAGGGTTGTCTCATCACGTGGTTGTGGTCAGTGACTTGTTTATGGGTTATTGTGGCTGTGGGGTCAGCCGGGAAATGGCTTCACTGGGTGTGGCGGCCAAAGTGCTCTGAATTCTCTAACCACTTGGTTGAAGTTGGTGAATGTGTGTGCGCTGCTGTGCTGTTGTATAGTGACTGTGAGTGATTGTGACTGTTTGGTCCCCCGCAGTAAGAAGTGCGGACAGTGGCATCCAGAACAGTGCTGATGGGAGTAGGGAGATGCTGGCCACCATCCCCTCCACGAACAGCTTGGCTGAAGCAGGTAAGACACATACACACCAGCCTGATGAGTCTCACTTGTACCCAGCATATAGTGAAATATAGCTAGCTGTTCAATAGCCCTATACATGTGCACACATTGAAACTAGAACACCATACATTATTTAAATGTATTCCTGATTTGCCATGACAAACAACAATTTACACCTTGATAACCCTTTTACTCCCTCTCTCTTTTTCTACCCCACCCCTAGAAGCTGCCGAGGCACCTCCCATGACTATGCCTGCCACCCTGCCCCCTCCGTCGCCCTGTAAGGTGGTGGTGATATTCTCGGAGCCCAAGGAGTACTCCCCGGGACTGCAGCTGTACTGGGCCTCATGTGCCTGCAGCCTGCCTGACATGGCCGAGGCCCTGGCCCATGGAGCGGAGGTCAACTGGGTCAACACCGACGACGATAAGAGGACCCCGCTCATCATGGCTGTGCAGGGGGTGAGGTGGATGGATAGGATACTTGAGTATTGTGGACAAAATCAAATCAAATTTATTTGTCACATGCAGATGTTAATGCGAGTGTAGCGAAATGCTTGTGCTTCTAGTTCTGACAATGCAGTAATAACCAACGAGTAATCTAACCTAACAATTCCAAAACTACGACCTTATACACACAAGTGTAAAGGGATAAAGAATATGTACATAAAGATATATGAATGAGTGATGGTACAGAACAGCATAGGCAAGATGCAGTAGATGGTATTGTGTACAGTATATACATATGACATGAGTAATGTAGGGTATGTAAACAAAGTGGCATAGTTTAAAGTGGCTAGTGATACATGTATTACATAAAGATGCAGTAGATGATATAGAGTACCTTATATACATATACATGTGAGATGAATAATGTAGGCTATGTAAACATTATATTAAGTAGCATTATTTAAAGTGGCTAGTGATGTATTTTACATCAAATCCCATTATTAAAGTGGCTGGAGTTGAGTCAGTGTGTTGGCAGCAGCCACTCAATGTTAGTGCTGGCTGTTTAACAGTTTGATGGCCTTGAGAATAGAAGCTGTTTTTCAGTCTCTCGGTCCCTGCTTTGATGCACCTGTACTGACCTCGAATTCTGGATGATAGCGGGGTGAACAGGCAGTGGCTCGAGTGGTTGTTGTCCTTGATGATCTTTATGGCCTTCCTGTGACATCGGGTAATGTAGGTGTCCTGGAGGCAGGTAGTTTGCACCCGGTGATGCGTTGTGCAGACCTCACTACCCTCTGGAGAGCCTTACGGATGTGGGCGGAGCTGTTGCCATACCAGGCGGTGATACAGCCCGACCGGATGCTCTCGATTGTGCATCAGTAGAAGTTATGAGTGCTTTTGGTGACAAGCCGAATTTCTTCAGCCTCCTGAGGTTGAAGAGGCGCTGCTGCGCCTTCTTCACAACGCTGTCTGTGTGGGTGGACCAATTCAGTTTGTCTGTGATGTGTACGCCGAGGAACTTAAAACTTACTACTGTCCCATCGATGTGGATAGGGGGGTGCTTCCTCTGCTGTTTCCTGATGTCCACAATCATATCTTTAGTTTTGTTGACGTTGAGTGTAAGGTTATTTTCCTGACACCACACTCCGAGGGCCCTCACCTCCTCCCTGTAGGCTGTCTCGTCGTTGTTGGTAATCAAGCCTACCACTGTAGTGTCGTCCGCAAACTTGATGATTTGAGTTGGAGGCGTGCATGGCCACGCAGTCGTGGGTGAACAGGGAGTACAGGAGAGGGCTCAGAATGCACCCTTGTTGGGCCCCAGTGTTGAGGATCAGCGGGGTGGAGATGTTGTTGCCTACCCTCACCACCTGGGGGCGGCCTGTCAGGAAGTCCAGTATCCAGTTGCACAGGGCGGGGTTGAGACCCAGGGTCTCAAGCTTGATGACGAGTTTGGAGGGTACTATGGTGTTAAATGCTGAGCTGTAGTCGATGAACAGCATTCTCACATAGGTATTCCTCTTGTCCAGATGGGTTAGGGCAGTGTGGTTGAGATTGCATCGTCTGTGGACCTATTTGGGCGGTAAGCAAATTGGAGTGGGTCTAGGGTGTCAGGTAGGGTGGAGGTGATATGGTCAGGCATGGGGAGTGTGTGTTAAATGGACTGTTCCTTTTCTAAACATCTGTCACCTGTATGCGTGTGTAAATTTGCATTTCATTCCTATTATTCCAGGGCTCTTTGGTGACCTGTGAGTTCCTTCTCCAAAATGCGGCCAACGTGAACCAGCAGGACGCCCAGGGCCGAGGACCACTTCACCACGCCACCATCCTGGGTCACACTGGGTCAGTCTCCCCCTCACACTACTTACCACTACCACATTGTACACTTTTTTACTAGGCCCATTAAAGGACCCATACAATGACTGCTCTTATAGAGTAGACAGAGGCCTGTACAAAAAAACAGCTCTAGCATTAAGTCTGTTATTCCTAGACGATTTCACTTGGCTTAATAAAATTATACTGCTTCTTTGACTCCATATCAGTCATCTGAACTTTTTTTTGTGTTTTGGTTTAGATTTTTTATTTATCCGTTATTTTACCAGGTAAGTTGACTGAGAACACGTTCTCATTTGCAGCAATGACCTGGGGAATAGTTACAGGGGAGAGGAGGGGGATTAATGAGCCAATTATAAACTGGGGATTATTAGGTGACCATGATGGTTTGAGGGCCAGCTTAGGAATTTAGCCAGGACACCGGGGTTAACACCCCTACTCTTACGATAAGTGCCATGGGATCTTTAATGACCTCAGAGTCAGGACACCCGTTTAACGTCCCATCCGAAAGACGGCACCCTACACAGGGCAGTGTCCCCAATCACTGCCCTGGGGCATTGGGATATTTTTTAGACCAGAGGCAAGAGTGCCTCCTACTGGTCCTCCAACACCACTTCCAGCAGCATCTGGTCTCCCATCCAGGAACTGACCAGGACCAACCCTGCTTAGCTTCAGAAGCAAGCCAGCAGTGGTATGCAGGGTGGTATGCTGCTTAAAGCCATTATGTCGAGCCTCCGCTAAGGCGGTTTGTAAATTATTTGACCATAATAGACCAGGGTAGTATTTGAGGTTGTTTGAGGATTGTGGTGACCCAAGTTGACAGTCTATGATCTTAGTTAATGTTGGGCTAAAATTTATTGGTTCCTTTTGAATTTCTTTCTCCAATACAGACAAGTGTGTTTATTCCTGAAACGAGGAGCCAATCAGAAAGCGGCAGACATTGAAGAGAAAACGCCACTATCCATGGCAGTGGACGCTGCCAATGCAGACATCGTCACATTGTGAGTGTTGTGCCTGTTGGCCTTTATTAATAGAATATATACAGTATAATGGATACCTGTAACCTTTAAATAAAAGCTAACATTCTGTGTTTGCATCATTAAAATTGTATTGTACACAGGTTGGCAAAAGATGAAAGAATTAAGTGACTGTTCTTTCCCCATATCAATCTCTTAACTTTTGTTAAAATCTCGCTCCCCCCTCCCTTTTTTACCAGGTTGCGATTGGCCAAGATGAATGAGGAGATGCGGGAGGCGGAGGGGCCCTACATGCAGTCAGGTCAATATTCCACCAACAGCCCCACCGAGATGCAATACAGGAAGTGCATGCAGGAGTTTATTAACCTGCAGCTGGATGAACCCTAGAGACAGTAGAGCCCCAATAGACAGACAGGAGTAGCATCATATGTTTCATAAGCAGACATTTGATGTCCTGTATTGTTGTTCAATACCTCTATGAAGACTCAGGTCAGCCAGGTGGTAAGCTAAGCTGCATCTTGTGTCTGGAGAAAGGTGCTAGACTTTTATTTACATGACCGGGGTCAAAGCCATTAGCCGTAGAGCCAGTGTTTTGACTACTGAACAGCTGAAGACTCGCTGCTCCTTTGAAGTCGTGGCTGTTGTTGTCTGATGCGTTCCAACTTTCAAACAGCCATGTCTTTATTAGTTGCAATGTCTATTCAAAGAGAACTTGCAACAGAGGTCGTCATGACTATCAAATAGCAGTCACATCAGGCAATAATCCTGACTTTTTGAATGACAGTTTTGACCATCAGACTGTTGAGTAGCTAGCAGTGTCTTGCCATGCACCAGGTGTGATTATTAGTGATTTACCTTAGGGAATATTTATATGCGTATTCCTGATATGCTTATGCAATATTTCAGTGTGTTACATGCTTGTATGTTTCCCACAGTGAGTCTTAAACTCCTGTGTAAAAGACCTTGTCTTGTTTGACATTTTTATCGTTACAATGAAGTATCAATCTTGGCACATTTCACGTATGAATTTTACTTTTGTGAAATTGAGTTCGGAAAGAATCTATTTTAAAACAACAATTGGATCCATATTTAGCATACAAATTGTTGTAAATGATGTATTGTACATACATTTCTATATCATAACAGTATTAAGCAGAATAGGAAGTAAGGTTGAGAGAGATTCTCTGAAGCGGTAATGTAAAACAACACTGGGTTGAGTGCTGTAGCTTCTGTGCTTGCGTCCTTGTATGAGTTTTTTTGTATTGTATGGTATTTTATACACTGGTTTTAATTATGAAGCTCTGATTTGATTTTTAGTCTACCTGGTTACAGTATGATGCCTGTCAAAATTGAACATTTTCCCCCACTTGGAATCCTGTTCTATGTCTGACCTTTGACAACATTAATTGACTGTCCTTAATGTTAGCTGACACTATTTAGGGTGCGAATTTAAGATTAGACAAGGGATATCAAGATGGTAGAGGGCAGTAGTATAGAAAAGTATCCATATTTACAGCATTTTACCACATGCTAGTTATATAATTACCTTACAGTGTGAAGCACACTCGAGTATTGTTGGAAAATAATGAATGAAATGTACCCCTCTTTCATCCTTCATCTCCCCGCTCTCGTAGTCTGTGCCCCTGGCAATGCCTCCGGGCCAGATGGGTAATTTAAACAGGACTAAAAGCACTTTCATCAGACTGCTCCTAGAAGTCCATATAAGACTCCCCTTAGCACTTACTGAGTACTACTGTACCCTGGCCAAAGGGGATGGATATCAGCTGAGAGAGAATACAGACTACACTGTGTATCCAGTCAGCCATGTCACTGTATGTTGAGCAGGTTGTCTGATATATGTCAATGGTGGTCTCATGTACCATGTAGTCCTTCTCTGTGACCAGCCAGTGTGTGTGAGTGTGCACTGATGAGATTGAGTATCAGTTAAAAAAGTGATTTTAATGATTGTGATGAATAGCGCTGTTCCTGAAAAGTTTTGTCTAAAGGCCCTTTGTATGTCGGATTCAGTTTGACGATTATCACGTCACACTGTGCAATGTTACCAAATTGGCCACGTCAGTAGACGTAGGCTACATCAACTGCATCGGTGTATTTGATCTGCGCATGAACCAGCACACTGCTTTTCCGCGAGTGAAGTGAGTTCGGAAAAACTGGAAGTATGCCAACTTTATATGTCCAAACTCAGAATCAAATAGGCTTTCCCAAAATAAAATGGACGCTGTGGTAGAACGTTTATTTTGATTGCCGATTTTCTGCCGATTGCGTGCATTTATCAAAATCCCATCAGGTAGCCTGATTTCAGATGTCATGTAAACAAGATTATTAGGGAAATCGCATGCACAGCATGTACATGTTTAAATAAAACAATTATATTAATCATTAGTGCTGGCTGTGTTCCTATTGGTCTGTCAGCGTGGATCGGCTCGTAACACCAGCCACACTACAGGATAAAGGCAAAAAACTTGTACTGAGCCTACGACCGCACGTAGTGGTACTTAATTGGCAGACCCTACGAGCCAAGACGTCTGACAATCGTTTACGACCTAAGAATTTGCCCACGACTTGGAAACTTTGTCGGTGGCGACAAAATCATGACATAAGATTAGTAAAATCGTACTGTCTGGAAAGGCCTTAAGGCTGGAGTTTGCAGTGTGAGTTTGACAGGGTAAGGAAACAACTTGTGCAATTACCTCTGGTGGCCACAAGAGTGTTGCATTTAGAAATCCCCCCCCATTCACTGAATGAGTGGAATATACTGAGGGCTAACAGTTGCATTTGAAAAGCAGCCTAGGTAACAGCATGTTGCTCTTTGGACTTGACGTAATGTAAGCTACTGGATATTGTTCCTCCATTTCAAGTGTTTGGCAATTTCTCACTATGTAGATTCAGTCAATGACCATAGATTATTGGACCTGTAACAAGGATACTTGATTGAATATGATTGTCCACGTACCGTTTTCTTCAATATAACTTCTGTCATGCTTTAAAAATGCGATGTGAGTGATTATTATTGCCTTAAGGTCAAGAGCAAATACAGTAGTGTTGATTACAAAGACAATGCTTTACACTTTGTTAGTGAAGGAACCTGAAGTGTATGAACGTGTTGTAGGGAAGGGATCCAATTGAAGTGTGGAACGAGGCTGTCTTGTTACTTAGTCTTTCTTGAACTTCACGTTTCTTTGTTCTGTACTGTTCTTTTTTCCTCTCTCCTCCCAAGAGTTTGCCTTTCTTCTGTTCTCTTGTTTCTTTTGGGTGATGAGGCAAACACAGCTGTATTTTTGTACATAAATCCTGCACTTTAAATACAATACAGTTGCTAACAAAAATTAATCTTGTGATAATTTTTTCCCGCATCACAATTCACTGCAAAGAGAGGGCTCCTTACCTTGGTATTGCTTCAGGCCTTCACACTGCTCAAACATTGTGGTGCTGCTTCTTTCTTTCATTCTGTCACCGCTTTCTCTCTACTGAGCCACAGTGACACTAACAGGTATGGACAACTTTCTATATTTCTTTCCCTCGCTCTTCAACCCCCTCACCTGTATCATGTGCATGCATGTCTGTGACAACCGTTTGAGCTCTCAAACTTTCCTTCCGCAGTCTTGCATTGTATTATACAATAGCAACTTGTTTTCTCCTCTGTAAGTCTCTGCTAGTCTTGTACTTACACTGTAATAGTTTACTTTGTACTTGCAGGAGATGAAACCTACCAAGACATTTTCCAGGACTTTTCCCAGATGGCGTCAAACGACCCGGAGAAGCTGAACCGCTACCAGCAGTACGACTCGCAACAGAGGCCATGAGGGAGGGAGATGCTACAACTCAGGAGGACCCACTTGGAAGTGTGCAGATAGGTCCGGAATTCTAACGGGGTGTGCTCAGCACCAGTATCAGAAGGTCGTTTCTCCAGAACCTCAATGGCGAAGGTGTCTGTCATAGCGCTTTTTATTGGTTTTCATGATCTACATTTTTACCCCTCGAGTAAAAAATACATTTCAATGTGGTATTTTGGTAGCATGTTTTCATAGCATTGATCTATTGTATATTAAGTTACAAGCGAGATTCATTATGTCACAATGTTAAACATTAAGGTTAATGGTCATCCCCCAGGTAAACATATCCTGCCATCTTACTTAATTGCACAAGGTCCCACTTTCCTAGTCTTAAGTCAAAGTTTCACTGCAAACATCAGTGAAGTGTGAGTCGATGTACAGTGCACGTTGCTGGTTTGTCACTCTTCCGATAAAAGCCCATAAATGTGGCACATGCAAAGATTGATAGTGGGTGATTTTAGGTGTAAAAATGTATTGTCAGATTCTCCATGTTTGACACCAGACTAGTTATCTGTTTGTGAGGGGATTGGGGGGTAGTCAGTAGTGTTTTTGTTTTGTTGTGTAGGGGAAAACAAGCCGTATGTTGTTTAAGAGTATCATTTCATATTCAATCTCATGTTGGGATTGAACCCGGAAGCCAGCCGCACCAATGTGTTCGGAGGAAACAAGTCAGCGTGCATGCACCCGGCCCGCCACACGAGTCTCTAGAGTGCGATGGGACAAGGACATCCCGGCCGGCCAAACCCTCCACTAACCCGGACGATGCTGGGCCAAATGTGCGCCGCATCTCAGTAGTGACGCCTCTAGCACTACCTTAGACCGCTGCGCCACTTGGGAGGCCCTGTGTTTGTCTGTTTCTATATGTTCATGTTTGAGTTTAAGTACCCGCTGTTTCTGAAATGCTCACTATTATATTTCAAGCTCAAGTATTTTTGCCTCCTGTTCATTGGATAGCAAAAAACACCACCTACAAACAATCAGTGTAGATGAGGTGACCGGTAACCTTTTACTGTACTGGGCAAAATCATGGTCACCTTAAACAAAAGTATATGCCTCATGGTTATGGGCTTTAAAAAAAATACACCTGTACCATGTCAGAGTTTAAAAGTATGAAATTGTGTTTGTGTCCCAATATTTAACTTTATATACACATCACAGAAGACTGAAATATAACGAAACTGTTTGAGATACCAGATTTTTGTTCCGAATTATGAAAGCAATTAACATTCCACCCATGAGGCCAAAGATGCTTTTGGTCATAGACTGCAGGAAAGTGCCACAGAAGGATTTCTAAGCCTTGAGACATGGATTGCCATTGAGGGTGAATGGGCAAGACAAAAGATTTAAGTGCCTTTGAATGGGGTATGGTAGTACTGTAGGTGCCAGGCGCACCGGTTTGAGTGTGTCAAGAACTGCAACGCTGCTGGGTTTTTCACACACAAATGTCCAGTGTGTATCAGGAATGGTCCACCAACCAATCACTGTGGGCTGTGGGAAGCAATGGAGTCAACATGGGCCAGTATCCCTGTAGAATGCTTTCGACAACTTGTAGAGTCCATGCCCCGACAAATTGAGTCTTTTCTGAGGGCAAAGGGGGTGCAACTCAATATTCTGTCGATACATACTACTGTCAATCTTTTTGGCATTGCATTTACAATACGAAGAGCTCTTCAGCCCATTATACCTGGTGCTAACATACTTTCTGTGTCCGTATCAGCTCCACATTCTGATTATGCCCACATTTTTATACCTGCCAAAATGTGATCAAATTTTCATGACTACCTCTGGATGTAACATTTCTTTGACTCTCACCTGTAAAAACCCGCCCACTGAGCTTTCATCCAACCAATCAATTCATCCCTGACTGTCTGGAGGTGGTCAGGAAGATCTGTTCTTTAAATTGTCTATACCTGTCTAAAAATGTGGGCACAATCAGAATGTGGACAAGATCAGGACATGTTATGTGCAGGTATAAACGGGGCTATACTTAATACAACATGGGATATCTCTTGTACAGATTTTGTATATGCCTACGTTAAATATAAAGTAGTGGTACCAGAATAATTAAATAAGCTCTTGTAAATGCTGTTAATTTTCTTATTGTCTTTTTATATTTTATCTCCCTATACCACTCATATGTATACTATCCATGTAATTAAGGACTATATTATATTAACTGCAGATAGTGGACTGAAAATGTATTGCTGAATGTTGAATTGTTTGTTTGCTTTGTCAGATTGATTTTATAAATACATTTTCCGTTGTGATTTTGTCTTAATGAATTTCAACAACAATTACAGCAATAATTAAGGAATTTATTATACACAAAATTGAGTTTGGCTACCATATTAAATGTCCTGTCCTCATTTTATCCCTGATACATTGATGTTATCGGATCCTTCTGAGAAATGTCACCCACTCTCTTCCAAGCAGAGTCCTTACCTCATGAAGGATTTATGTTCCTCCATGGAAGGCGGGCGAATACAAACAATGCATGCGTCTCAGCCGCACCAGCTGTCCTTACAGTGATGTCACAGAGAAAGGATCACCACGTCAGCAACAGTGAACATACAGGTAACTGCCAAAATAAAGGAAATAATTTAGTAAATTAGGGATACAAAGTATATTGAAAGCAGGTGCTCCCACACGTGTTTCCTGAGTTAATTAATCAATTAACATCCCATCATGCTTTGTCATGTATAAAAATGCCCAGTTGCCCATTATTTTTTGCTGAGAATGGCTAGAAAAAGAGCCGACTTTGAAAGAGGGGTTTCAAAGGAGCATAGGGGGTTTAAAGGGTGTGTCAATATCCAGCTCTCAACATAATTGAAAAACTACATTTATTCATTCATTTTTTATTTAACTAGGCAAGTCAGTTAAGAACACATTCTTATTTAAAATGATGCCTACCAAAAGGCCTGCGGGGACGGGAGCTGGGATTATAAATAGGACAAAACACAGCACACCATTAAGAGACCTAAGACAACGACATGGTACAAACATTGGACACAGACAACACAAAGGGCAAGAAGGTAGCGACAATAAATCACGCAAAGCAGCCACAACTGTCAGTGAGAGTGTCCATGATTGAAGAGATTGCATAAAACTGGCCGGTTGAGTGTTGCATCAGTTTCCAGTCACAAGCTGCAGCGAACTGAAAAGGAGCGACCCAGGGATGTGTGCGCTTTGGGGACCTTTAACAGAATGTGACTGGCAGAAAGGGTGTTGTATGTGGAGGATTATGGCTGCGGGAGATATCTCGGGGGAGTGAGGCCTAAGGGTTTAATACGTAAGCATCAACTAGTGGGTCTTGTGACGGGTATACAGAGATGACCAGTTTACAGAGGAGTATGGAGTGCAGTGATATGTCCTATAAGGAGCATTGGTGTCAAATCTGATGGCTGAATGGTGAAGAACATCTAGCTGCTCGAGAGCACCCTTACCTGCCGATCTATAAATTACATCTCCGTCATCTAGCATGGGTAGGATAGTCATCTGAATCGGGGTTCGTTTGGCAGTGAAAGGGGGGTGATTACAATAGAGGAAACCCAGTCTAGATTTAGCTTTAGCCTGCAGCTTTGATATGTGCTGAGAAGGACAGTGTACCATCTAGCCATACTCCCAAGTACTCGTATGAGTTGACTACCTCAAGCTTTAAACCCTCAGAGATAGTAATCAGACCATGGGGAAAGCTGCATTCTACCGAACCACATTACCTTTGTTTTAGAGGTGTACAGAACAAGGTTAAGGGCAGAGAAAGCTTGTTGGACACTAAGAAAGCTTTGTTGTAGAGCATTTAACACAGCTTGCCCCTCCCTGGCTGTTGAGTATAAGACTATCATCTACATATACATGGATGAGAGAGCTTCCTACTGCTTGAGCTATATTGTTGATATAAATTGAGAAGAGCGTGGGGCCTAGGATTGAGCCTTGGGGTACTCCCATGGTGACAGGCAGTGGCAGAGACAGCAGATTTTCTGACTATACACTGCAATCTTGAGAGGTAGTTAGCAAACCAGGCAAAAGACCCCTCAGCGACACCAATACTCCTTAGCCGGCCCACAAGAATGGAATTGCCTAGCGTATCAAAAGCTTTGGGAAAGTCAATAAAAATAGCAGCACAACATTGCTTAGAATCAAGGGCAATGGTGACATCAAGGGTCTTTAAGGTTGCAGTAAAAAATCTATAACTTGATCAGAAACCAGATTAGGAATCCTGACTTAATGAAGTGGTGATTAAAGAGCTCAGCCATGTGCTTCCTATCAGTAACAACCACATCCTCAACTTCAACCTTAAAGCGTCTTCGACAGAGGCCAGTTCATGAAGGCTTGCTCATTAAAGTTTCTTAGCAAGCATCTATGACAAATCAGGACAGGTCGTTTCACTGAGCAGCCATTACGAACACAGGCTGTAAAACAGTGATCACTAAGGTCATTACAGAAAACTGATACCTATCAGGATTATTTGTGAGGATAACATCAAGAAGAGTAGCCTTTTCTGGGTGTTTGGAGTCATGCCTGACTAGACCAGGCACACGTTTGCCATCGCGCGCATGTTTATTTTGTCTATCCACAGCAGACGCAACTAGGACACGCAGGTTGAAATATCAAAACAAACTTTGAACCAACTATATTAATTTGGGGACAAGTCGAAACACATGAAACATTCATGGCCAATTAGCTAGCTTGCTGTTGCTAGCCAATTTGTCCTGGGATGTAAACATTGGGTTGTTATTTTACCTGAAATCCACAAGGTCCTTTGTAGATTTTTGACCCATTTCGTTTTCTCTACTCTGACAATTAATGCACAGATAAAATGGGAAACCTAGTTAGTTTCTAGTAATCTCTCCTCCTTCAGTCCTCTTCTGTGGACTTTATATGGCGGTTGGCAACCAACTTTAAGTTGTATTATCACTACCAACTGGACTGGAGTGTGGGTCTCAATCTAATATTTTGGAGCCTGACTTAGAGGACACACAAGCAATTTGGATGAAATTATTGAATAACGTGTACATTTATTTTATAACGCGAGCGGTGTGGTCAGCATGTTATGGGAGATTCTTGGAGCGGCACCTGAGATAGCCTTTTCCACCACCGTCAACAAAACACCAAATAATGGAATTTCTCGTGGAAGAATGGTGTCGCATCCCTTCAATAGAGTTCGAGACACTTGTAGAACCTATGCCTGGGGTGTCAAACTCATTCCATGGAGGGTCTCGTGTCTGCAGGTGGTTACTTTCAATTAAGCCCTAGACAACCAGGTGTGGGGAGCTCTTTACTAATTAGTGACCTTCATTCATCAATCAAGTAAAAGGGAGGAGCAAAAACTCACACACTCGCTCCTCAGTGGAATGAGTTTGACAACTGTAATCTACGCCAAGGCTCATTGAAGCTGTTCTCGTGGCTCGTGGTGGCACAATGCCATTTTAAAGACACTTCCAGTTGGGGTTTCCTTTACTTTGGCAGTTACCTGTACATCCCTGATGGCTTACCCACTTAAATAATTACACTTCTTTTATTTCACCTTGTGCAATAATGTAAGGCATCCAGTCCTCTATTCCTCTGAGCTATGGTGTGTCTAGTCTGTTCCAAAACCATTGTCCTGGAACACATCACAATATGTACTGCTATCCTGGTCACATAACTGTATGTGCTATTGGCAATGGAATTCCATCTGCTGTGTAGGCCTGTTACTCATAGTTCATTTTTTGGTACTGTATGTAAAAATTAAAAAAAGTTTAAAAATAAAGAATAAATCACATTTTGAAAAAACAAAACCAGAATTTGTTAGCCTGGGGAAACAGTTATTTAAGAGCATGATACCATAATGCAGACTCAGCCTGTATAGATGTACCTGTCGAGCTCTAGACACAGTTTGTGGTGGTAAGGCCATCTGTCCAGTCTGTACCCAGCCACAGGTCCTAGATCCTAGGCTTTTTTTTGGAGAAGTCTGCGCTCGGCTCCCCTGCAGAGAGGCAGAGGGCCGCTGCTGGAGACGTTTCCTCTCCATAAAAGAGAAATGTGCACAAACGCAAAGAGGCCAAGTTCCATTAATGTCACTCACCCAGTCACAACATCCAAGGGTCTCCTCGGTACACTGAGCCTGCCAGGGACTACAGCTATCTGGGCAGAGACTGGCTCGACACACTCAGTTTTCCACCACAAAACACCAGAAAATGGCAAAAAAAAAGTAGAACCAGCTCAACGCATTTACACTGATTTTACTAGAAGATGTTCAGTGTTTCTTTTGAAACACAAATAATCATCTCCGCAAATGATTTTGTCAAAGCTACATAATAAGTATGGCTTTACAATGATGGTAAACACTTCTGGGGTTAAGTGGGTTAAAATCTAAATAGAATTCAGAGAGACATGCTAAAATGCAGAATTCTGGCACTTTAGCAAATTTGTATACATATTAAAAACAGATTCAATTGAATTTTACATGTGGTCTATATTAAAGGGCACTTCATTTAATATAACAGGCACAAAAGGGCCTCATTTCATGGAACGACCCTTTTATACAACACTGCAGATTATACACTCACACACACAAACACACTTGTACACTTAAGCTTACTTTTGCTCTTCAAACATGCAAAAAAGGAGGATCCTTTACCCCTCAGGATAAAGCCAACTGTCACAAGACTAGGTAATAACTTACTGGAACCAGAGGCCTCATAGACAATGACTTGACAGGACACAACTCCCGCTCAGACCTTGATGTATCCATCTCATTAGCAGTAGGCCTCAGTTCTCTTCACCTCTAACTCCCAAGACCCACAGTTCAACAAGCAAACAGCACTAACGGGTAGACTGCTCATGAGTTCACTCTAGTTAGGGTTTCATATTTTGGAATGGGCTTGTGAGGGGAATCCAAACAGTCCTGCCTGTATTTTCTAAATGCTGATGATGAATGGACGGCCAGGATGACTAGACATCGTGTTGCAGGCATTCTTTCACACCGCAAATCCTTCGTCCACCACACTCCCTGACAAAGAGGGGGGATGAAAAGTGGAGGACGTGTAGAATATTATACAGTCCTTCCATCCCCTCTTCTTCTCACTTGCTACTTCATTCGGCAGTTCAGCTGTTTATGTCTAGGTTCCCAGAATGGGCCGGCACTGTTGCCCCTCTCGTTTAGAGGAGACTTTTTATGAGAGAGGGCTTCCCGTAGGCCTGTCCTTCACACCCCAGTGAGGAGCCAGCGGTCAGCCTTTCCAGCGGGCTGCTCCAGCTAGGAAAATTGAGTCCACTCATCACAGGTCTGGCCTCCAGCTGTTCAGAGGATCCCAGAACACCCCTCTCTGCCAGGGGTGGGGAACCCAAGCTGGAGAGAGTGAAGGCTGGCAAGTCTAGCCCTAGTGACATCCCTCCTTTGGGTCAATCATCTTTTACCATACAAACTTTATGGAAGTATGTAATATCATGGCCAGGTTTTCATACTTGTTCTGTGAGGTATGGAATTCATGCTTATGTTTAGATACACTACATAACCAAAAGTATGTGGACAGTTGTTCATCAAACATCTCATTCCAAAATTATGCACATTAATATGGAGTTGGTTCCCCTTTGCTGGAGTTGGTCCACTCTACTGGGAAGGCTTTTCACTAGATGTTGGAACATTGCTGCGGGGACTTGCTTCCATTCAGCCACAAGAGCATCCGTGAGGTTGGGCACTGATGTAGAGCAATTAGGCCTGGCTCGCAGTCGGCGTTCCAATTCATCCCAAAGGTTAGGGCTCTGTGCAGGCCAGTCAAGTTCTTCCACACTGATCTTGACAAACCATTTCTGTATGGACCTCACTTTGTGTATGGGTCATTGTCATGCTGAAACAGGAAAGGGCCTAGCCCAAACCATGAAAAACAACCCTAGACTATTATTCCTCCTCCACCAAACTTTACAGTTGGCACTATGCATTTGGACAGGTAGCATTCTCCTGGAATCCACCAAACCCAGGTGGCAGAGCTCCAGAGTTCCTCTGTGGAGATGGGAGAACCTTCCAGAAGGAGAACCATCTTTGCAGCACTCCACCAATCAGGCCTTTATGGTAGAGTGGTCAGACGGAAGCCACTCCTCAGTAAAAAAGGCACATAACAGCCCACTTGGAGTTTGCCAAAAGGCACCTAAAGGACTCTCAGTCCATGAGAAACTATATTTTCTGGTCTGATGAAACCTAGATTGAACTCTTTGGCCTGAATGCATAGCGTCACATCTGGAAGAAACCTGGCACAATCCCTACGGTAAAGGATGGTGGTGGCAGCGTCATGCTGTGGGGATGTTTTTCAGTGGCAGGAACTGGGAGACTAGTCAGGATCGAGGGAAAGATGAATGGAGCAAAGTACAGAGATCATTGATGAAAACTTGCTCCACAGTGCTCAGGACCTCACCCCAGTCGAACAGGACAATGACACTAAGCACACAGCCAAGACAACGCAGGAGTGGCTTTGGGACCTGTCTGACTGTCCTTGAGTGGCCCATCTCTGGAGAGAACATCTCTGGAGAGATCTGAAAATAGCTGTGCAGCGACGCTCCCCATCCAACCTGACAGTTCTTGAGAGGTTCTGCAGAGAAGAATGGGAGAAACTCCCTAAATACAGGTGTGCCAAGTATGTACCCAAGAAGACCCGAGGCTATAATTGCTGCCAAAAGTGCTTCAACAAAGTACTGAGTGAAGGGTATTTTGCAACAAAACTATTTTTTGCTTTGTCATTATGTGGAGATTGATGAGCGAAAAAAATCCAATTTAATCCGTTTTAGAATAAGGCTTTCACATAAAATGTGGAAAAAGTAAAGGGGTCTGAATACTTTGAATGCACTGTAAGCCCTTCATAAACAAGGGAAAGCTAGCTCGCGTGAGCACAGCCACTCTTGTGATGCAAACTAGGCCGTAACCTCCAGTGAAAAAGCTCCAGGTTAAAGAAGAGCACTGAACTCAGTTGCACGTTTATTGTAACTGGGGATAAAGTAAGTATGCATGGCTCAATTTTGTTTTCATGTGAAGAACACTAGCCAAGTCCTTCAGAAGAAATGATGATGCAGGCATGCAAACAAACCTCAGCATGATGAGCATGCAGTTTCGTGCTATCATCACTTCATGATGTGTCATCTCTTCATGTTTTTCTTGATGATGTCCGATGCACTCTGCCCTCTAGTTATCAGAGATACCAGGCCACATCAGCCAAGATCCACAACATCCCACCCCATCTCAAGTCATCAACCAGGTCACACCGTCAAGAGGAGTCAAAACAGTCTGCCCTGTCCAGAGTCCCATGAACCACCTACACGTCACTTGCTGGCCCATAAGTCAAGTGAATATGCTGGGACCCTACATTCAGCTCCATAGCCACACACTCAATTTCACAACCCTCCTCTCCGAAGAATACTGGCCCATGCTGATCTGGTGGGTCTGCTCGTTTGCCTAAACAACATGAGTATGCTGTTGAGCCACCATCCTTTCATCGACACTTACTCACCAATGTTCCAGCAGATGGTGACTACACGGGCGAGAAGGTATGCACAGTGCTACTCTTTCCTTCCATTTCTCCTCCCCTGCCCACATTTGTTTGTCAGTTTGGTGACAGGCACTGGATGCACCGGTCTACTGCCTGCCCATAACTTCTCCCCAGGGTTCACAGCTTGGCCTGGCTGGACACAACCTCAGAATTATTTTTTTCCGCCTTGTATGGTGTTGTGATTTTGGCCCCATAACCCACCAATTTTAGAAAAGGCCGATTGTTGCTCTGGATATTGATTCATAAAGACAAGTTCCTGGTTTAGAACTTGGTTACAGGAAGAGTTCATGAAGTCACAGAACAAGGTCATGGTTAGAGGTGATATAGAATTATAGAACCTATAGAATTATTCCATGTGGCAATACTGGGGTTATAAAAAGGTTGATTACTTAAGTGATTACGGAGATTGTTTGTGTGCACACGTCATTACTCTGTTCAATTACTTGGTCAGACAAGTGAGCGCCAAGGACAGGATGTTGAGGCAGAAGAAAACAAGCAAAGCTGAAATAAACATTAAAGTCAATGTTAACTATTTAAAATGTATGAGTTTCTTCCAGGAATTGAGATGATTTTCCACTTTTTCCCCCCCTAAATCTACAATATCCCTCCCGCATAGAACAGACATTCGGGAACGTTGGCAGTCTGCTCATCTTTGGGAAACAGGGTGGAGAGAAGGCAGGCGCATAGTGTGACTAAACATTTCCTCCTGTCAGTTGGGGAGTACAGGGTGTTATAGCGTCCTGTGTTGTTTGAGGTTAGGTATACCCCTCAAACCCACAATTTGGCCCATGTGACTAGCTCAGTCTATAAATAGAACAGACTTTCGATAGTCCAGTTGTTAAGGGAGGCATCTCCAATCTCATTAGTTGTGTATTCCAAGATGGTGAATGATGATAGCAACTGTACCTCAAAAAGAATAGAGACCGGATTCACATGAGTAAAGATTTAGGAATGAGGAACTCTCACTCTCAATAAAAGGCTATTATGAAGACATCCATGACTCAATATCTGGACCAAAAACACTGGTAATATTACTGACAAGCCATTTCATTAATGGGATTTGACGAGTAGCACTGGACTTTTCCACTAGTTTTTATGGATACAAATTTAAGTACCAATACTTTTATCCCCAGAGTTCCATATCATGCAGAAAAACTGCCCATTATTATCATTTCCCAAAAGCTTAACATTCCCTCCATAATAAACATGCATTTCAGTCGTTCCTCAAAAAGAGTGCCTTTTGAATCCCTTTGATATTTTAAGTATAAACTGTGCTCCAATATTGCATTTTAAAAGCCTGTTATATTACATGAAGTGTCCATTAAAATAGACCACATTTAGAACTCAATAAATCAAAATTCAGCATTTTGACATGTCCCTCCGTGTACCCTCTGACTTCTAATAAGATTTCAACCCATTTATTCAGGTTTTCACCATCATTGTAAAGCCCTAGTTATATTGGGGATTTGACTGTCATTTCTGAAGACGATTATACATTACATGTGATTAGTGTGGCATTTACGTCCGTCCCTCAACGAGCTGACAGACGTTTTGCACTGTTTCACTATGGCTTTAGTCATCAATCTAGCAATAGGGTAATATTTTATTAATGTAGTAGTGTTCCCCCACCCCCTAGAAAGCTATGACCTATGGCTTTCACCTGGAATTGTTCATTCACATCTGAGAAGAAGAAAAAAAACTTTTCAACCCATATAATCTAGTACATAAAAGATGTGATAAAATATTTTTTTTTGGGGGGGGGGGTGAATGAATAAGCATTTCATACTTTAGAAAATGTCCATATATAGTTAATCTGTTTCAGGAACATCTACCTAAAATATTTAACCTTTTACTTTACCAAACATACATTAGTGATAGTCAATCTGTGAACGTCTAAATCAACAATTGAGCCATTTAAACAGCGTGCGTCCCTCCTATAGACAAGGGGAGAAAGGCTATGTAAAGAGATCCATTTTGTCATTCTGAGCATATGAAATGTGTCTGCCTCAGACGTAAAACTTCCGGCGCCGACAGAGATGGCCACCTCGCTTCGCATTCCATACTATGCAGTATTTTTTTTTTTTTTTACAAATTATTTCTTACATTGGTACCCCAAGTAATCTTAGGTTTCATTACATATCGTCAGGAGGAACTACTGAATATAAGAGCAACATCAACTCACCATCATTACGACCAGGAATACGACTTTTCCAATGCGGATCCTGTATTTTGCCCACCACCTAGGACAATGGATCGGATCCCAATCCCAATCTGATTCCACGCTTCAAGACTGCTTCGATCACGTGGATTAGGGTATGTTCCACATTGCGTCCAACAACAACATTGACGAATACACTGATTCGGTGAGCGAGTTCATTAGAAAGTGTATCGGCGATGTCGTACCCCCTCAACTATTAAAACATTCCCAAACCAGAAAACATGGATTGATGGCAGCATTCGAGCGAAACTGAAAGCGCGAACCACTACTTTTAACCAGGGCAAGGTGACCGGAAACATTACCGAATACAAACAGTGTAGCTATTCCCTCCGCAACGCAATCAAACAAGCTAAGCGTCAGTATAGAAACAAAGTAGAGTCGCAATTCTCAGAAACAAGAGGTATGTGGTAGGGTCTACAGTCAATCACAGATTACTAAAAGAAAACCAGCCCCGTCGCGGACCAGGGTGTCTTGCTCCCAGACAGACTAAATAACTTTTTTGCTCGCTTTGAGAACAATACAGTGCCACTGACACGGCCTGCTAACAAACCTGCGGACTCTCCTTCACTGCAGCCGATGTGAGTAAAACATTTAAACGTGTTAACCATCGGAAGGCTGGAAGCCCAGACGGCATCCCCAGCCGCGTCCTCAGAGCATGTGCACACCAGCTGACTGGTGTGTTTACGGACATATTCAATTAATCCTTATCCCAGCTGCTGTCCCCACATGCTTCAAGAGGGCCACAATTGTTCCTGTTCCCAAGAAAGCTAAGGTAACTGAGCTAAACGACTACCTCCCAGTAGCACTCACTTCCGTCCTCATGAAGTGCTTTGAGAGACTAGTCAAGGACCATATCACCTCCACCCTACCTGACACCTGAGACCCACTCCAATTTGCCTACCGCCCCAATAGGTCCACAGACGACGCAATCGCAACCACACTGCCCTAACCCATCTGGACAAGAGGAATAACTATGTGAGAATGTTCATCGACTACATCTCAGCATTTAACACCATAGTACCCTGGGTCTCGACCCTGCCCTGTGAAACTGGGTACTGGACTTCCTGACGGGCCGCCCCCAGGTGGTGAGGGTAGGTAACAACATCTCCACCCCGCTGATCCTCAACACTGGGGCCCCACAAGTGTGCGTTCTGAGCCCTCCCCTGTACTCCCATCACCCACGACTGCGTGGCCATGCACGCCTCCAACTCAATCATCAAGTTTGCGGACAACACTACAGTGGTAGGCTTGATTACCAACAATGACGAGACGGCCTACAGGGAGGAGGTGAGGGCCCTCGGAGGGTGGTGTCAGGAAAATAACCTCATACTTAACATCAACAAAACAAAGGAGATGATCGTGGACTTCAGAAAACAGCAGAGGGAGCACCCCCCCCCCCTATCCACATCGACTGGACAGTAGTGGAGAGGGTAGTAAGTTAAGTTCCTCGGCATACACATCACAGACAAACTGAACTGGTCCACCCACACAGACAGCATTGTGAAGAAGGCGCAGCAGTGCCTCTTCAACCTCAGGAGGCTGAAGAAATTTGGCTCGTCACCAAAAGCACTCAAACTTTTACAGATGCACAATCAAGAGCATCCTGTCGGGCTGTATCACCGCCTGGTACGACAACTGCTCCGCCCACAACCGTAAGGCTCTCCAGAGGATAGTGAGGTCTGCACAACGCATCACTGGGGGAAAACTACCTGCCCTCCAGGACACCTACACCACCTGATGTCACAGGAAGGCCATAAAGATCATCAAGGACAACAACCATCCGAGCCACTGCCTGTTCACCCCGCTATCATCCAGAAGGTAAGGTCAGTACATGTGCATCAAAGCAGGGACCGAGAGACTGAAAAACACCTATCTCAAGTCCATCAGACTGTTAAACAGCCACCACTAACATTGAGTGGCTCCTGCCAACATACTGACTCAACTCCAGCCACTTTAATAATGGAAATTGATGTAAAAAATGTATCATCACTCGCCACTTTAAACTATGCCACTTTTATGTTTACAAACCCTAAATTACTCATCTCATACAGTGTGGCAAAAAAGTATTTAGCCAGCCACCAATTGTGCAAGTTGTCCCACTTAAAAAGATGAGGTCTGTAATTTTCATCATAGGTACACTTCACCTATGACGGACAAAATTAGAAAAGAAATCCAGAAAATCACATTGTAGTATTTTTTATGAATTTATTTGCAAATTATGGTGGAATAACGGCAGAACTATTCTCAGTAGAAACATCGAACATTTATAAATCATAGTGTGAAAGCAGGTGAGCTGGTTTTACTCTTCTTTAACATTTTCTGGTGGGAAACTGAGCTGATCGAGCATATCACGTCAACCCTGCCAAGCTAGCAATGAGGACCCAGCCCAGAAGCGGCCCTTTTCCAGCAAACTGGATGTAGTCTATCACAGTGCCATCCGTTTTGTCACCAAATTCCCATATACTACCCACCACTGCGACCTGTATGCTCTCATTGGCTGGCCCTCACAACTTATCCGTCACCAAACCCAATGGCTCCAGGTCATCTATAAGTCCTTGCTAGGTAAAGCCCCGCCTTATCTCAGCTCACTGGTCACCATAGCAACACTCACCCATAGCATGCGCTCCAGCAGGTATATTGCACTGGTCATCCCCAAAGCCAACACTTCCTTTGGCTGCCTTTCCTTCCAGTTCTCTGCTGCCAATGAATTGCAAAAATCTCTGAAGCTGGACTCTTAGATCTCCCTCTCTAACTTTAAGCATCAGCTGTCTGAGCAGTTTACAGATCACTGTACCTGTTCACAGCCAATCTGTAAATAGCACACCCGACTACCTCATCCCCATATTATTACTTACCCTCTTGCTCTTTTGCACCCCAGTATCTCTACTTGCACATCATCATCTGCACATCTATCACTCCAGTATTAATGCTAAATTGTAATTATTTTTGCCTCTAGGGCCTATTTATTGCCTACCTCCCTACTCTTCTACATTTGCACACACTGTACAATGATTTTTCTATTTTGTGTTATTGACTGTATGTTTATGTGTAACTCCGTGTTGTTTTGTCGCACTGCTTTGCTTTATCTTGGCCAGGTCGTAGTTGTAAATGAGAACTTGTTCTCAACTGGCCTACATGGTTAAATAATGGTGAAATATATAATTTTTTTAATTCCGGGGGGCCGGAACTGATTGAAATCGGCCCAGAACCGGGTGTCGGACTCAGCCCGGAATCAAAATGAATGACTGCCCAGAATCGGCCCATGTACATCGGGACGTTTCCGTTGACCGGAATTCAGCCGACTTTGCCGGCATCTTACCAGAGTCCCCCCAGAAACGGCCCGATGCAAATTTAAGCAAATGTATACAAAATTACCCAATTTAGTAATTTTAAAAATTACTATTGTACATATAAATTATACCCATCCACAAAAAAAAAACATTTCGTTTCGGAGGAGACACCATACACCTGGTGACCGTGTCAGCGTGCATGAGTCTAGCTCGCCACAGGAGTCGCAACAGCGCGATGGGACAAAGACATCCCAGCCGGTCAAACCCTCCCCTAACTCTGACGAAGCTGGGACAATTGTGCGTCGCCTCATGGGTCTCCCGGTTGCGACCGGCACAGATCTTGAACCAGCATTTGCACTGCGACACAGTGTCTTAGACCGCTGTGCCACTCTGGAAGTTCCTTCCACAAAGTTTGTAATGCTTATCAATTGCCTTGCACGATGTATCAAAATACTACACAGGACTAAAGAATTTAATTTAAATGCTAATTGTATTTTTTGACCACAGAAACAATGAGAAAATAAATAAATGTTAATTAAATAAAGCAGCCCATGTAATCATCTGCCAGAGAGTAGCCCCAATTGGCCCGAGCCCCAAGTAATACCTCTGGGCCAGATAGCCCTCACCAGAATCGGCCCGAGCCCCAAGTAATATATACAGTTGAAGTCGGAAGTTTACATACACTTAAGTATGAGTCGTTAAAACTTGTTTTTCAACCACTCCACAAATTTCTTGTTAACAAACTAGTTTTGGCAAGTCGGTTAGGACATCTACTTTGTGCATGACATAAGTAATTTTTCCAACAATTGTTTGCATACAGATTATTTTATTTATAAATCAATGTATCACAATTCCAGTGGGTTTACATCCACTAAATTGACTGTGCCTTTAAACCGCTTGGAAAATTCCAGAAAATGTCATGGCTTCTGAAGCTTCTGATAGGCTAATTGACATAATTTGAGTCTTTTGCAGGTGTACCTGTGAATATTTCAAGGCCTACCTTCAAACTCACTGCCTCTTTGCTTGACATCATGGGAAAATCAAAAGAAAATCAGCCAAGACCTCAGAATTTTTTTTTTGTAGACCTCCACAAGTCCTTGGGAGCAATTTCCAAACGCCTGAAGGTACCATGTTCATCTGTACAAACAATAGTAAGCAGTAACATCATGGGACCACGCAGCCGTCATACCGCTCCGGACGAAGACGGTCTCCTAGAGATGAACATACTTTGATGCGAAGAGTGCAAATCAATCCCAGAACAACAGCAAAGGACCTTGTAAAGATGCTGGAGGAAACAGGTACAAAAGTATCTATATCCACAGTAAAAACGGGTCCTATATCGACATAACCTGAAAGGCTTAGCAAAGAAGCCACTGCTCCAAAACTGCCAGAAAAAAGCCCGACTACGGTTTGCAGCTGCACATGGGGACAAAGATCGTACTTTTTGGAGAAATGTCTTCTGGTCTGATGAAACAAAAATAGAACTGTTTGGCGATAATGACCATTGTTATGTTTGGAGGAAAAAAATCCCAACCGTGAAGCACGGGGGTGGCAGCATCATGTTGTGGGGGTGGTTTGCTGCAGGAGGGACTGGTGCATTTCACAAAATAGATGGCATCACGAGGGAGTAAAATTGTGCGGATATATTGAAGCAACATCTCAAGGCATCAGTCAGCAAGTTAAAGCTTGGTCGCAAATGAGTCTTCCAAAAGGACAATGACCCCAAGCATACTTCCAAAGTTGTGGCAAACTGGCTTAAGGACAACAAAGTCAAGGTATTGGAGTGGCCATCACAAGGCCCTGACCTCTATCCTGTAGAAGAGTTTGGGGCAGAACTGAAAAAGCATGTACGAGCCTACAAACCTGACTCAGTTACACCAGCTCTGTCAGGAGGAATGGGCCAAAATTCACCCAACTCATTGTGGGAGGCTTGTGGCAATGCTACCAAATACTAATTGAGTGGATGTAAACTTCAGACCCACTGGGAATGTGATGAAAGAAATAAAATTACTCTACAATTATTCTAACATCTCACATTCTTAAAGTGGTGATCCTAACTGACCTAAGACAGGGAATTTCTTCTCTGATTAAATGTCAGGAATTGTGAAAAACTGAGTTCTGAGTTTAAATGTAGTTGGCTAGGGTGTATGTAAACTTCCGACTTCAACTGTACATTTGGGCAAGATAACTCTCACCGGAATCGGCCTGAGCTCAATCCCTGCATCCTAGCCTTAAGTAATACTGCCGGAGGCAGCCCAGACTCGAGCCACATGACTCTCAGCCTGAATCGGCCCAGATCCACTGTGCTAGCTGGGTTTTACAATTACATATTTTTGAAGCTTGCATTCAATTGCCACCCACTGTTGCACACAACAAGCTTCCATTCCCTGTCACAAGGGGATTTATTGGTGATTTAAGGTTAAATCATCAACCATGTTAATTTGGCACTAAGTATTTTTTTTACCTCTTCATGGGAAAACATTATTTTTTTTATGAAGGTGAACATGTGCTCTTTATGACAACATTAAAATTAGGTGAAATATACAGTACCAGTCATAAGTTTGGACACCTACTCATTCACAGGTTTTTCTTTTTCTTTTTTTACTATTTTCTACATTGTAGAATAATAGTGACGACATCAACACTATGAAATAACACATATGGAAACATGTAGTAACCAAAAAAAGTGTTATCTAAATATATTTTCGATTTTTTTAAGTAGCCAGCCACACTTTGCCTTGATGACAGCTTTGCACACTCTTGGCATTCTCTCAACCAGCTTCATGAGGCAGACACCTGGAATGCATTTCAATTGCCTTGTTAAAAGTTAATTTGTGGAATTTCTTTCCACACTTACTTCATTCATTCTGGCCCAGTGACATTTCAAGAGAACTCATCTCTTCCCCAGATGGCAATGGAATAAAGAGGGCACATTTTATCAGCAGCCACTCATTAAATACAAATTACCTTTAAGTCTTAACAGTTGCTTCTCATGTTAAATATCAAACGTTGCCTCCATACCCCCAACTGGAATCCCACAGTCTTCCATATAAACAAATAAAACCAAAACCAACTGGGGAAATATAAATACCCTGTGCCAATTAGAAACAGCCTCATTTAGTTAGTTGTCTTTCCATCAAGTGTTAACAGCTTGCATTATGCAGCCAAAAACCTCACTTGTGATGTCTGTTTTTATTAATTAGACCTGTATGTCTAAGCGTAGGTGAGTATATCCTTGTAAATTCAATGTGACTGTGTGTATCATCAAGCCCTTGATATGGTAAGGAATAAGCTAAACTGGGCGGAATAATGGCAGGCTGTGGCGGCCCGGCTGATGAGGAAAAACTGCTGAGAGAATGTAAACCAGCCTATATGTGTAGGATTAGAGGGATTACGCTACGTACACGCAGCACATGCAGGAACAATATATATATATATATATATATATATATATTTTAAATTTTATTGTACTAACAGAAAATTAGACCATTTAACAAGATAATGTAAAACATTCCCTGTCTGAAACAGGTGGCCAGGACAGGAACGTGTAAAAGAGGGACGGAGGGGGGACAAAGTAATGCATGCTGGGATGTCAAGATTCTTCCTGTAGAAGCCTCGTAACGCCACCTGTGGAATAGAAAGGCCAGAGCAGTTAGAAGGATACGACCTGAATAGGCTGCGTTTGATCACAAAACACCTAATTCGTTGCTTGTTTTTACAAGAAAGTTATGGTAATTAAGGCCTATCTATCTATCTTTATATCTTTATTAACCCTTCTCCTACAATGTCCGTCCCTGTGGAAATCTAGAGATGTTTTTTGTTGTTGCATGGGCTGCATCTCAATCCACCACATCCGCCGATATCACCCTTCCGCATCTGCTGCAAAAGGTGGCAGTGCTAGACTGGTCAGACCATGAGACGTCCCAAAAACCGGTCTTCTCACAAAAAAGTCTAAAGCGTCCAAACGGTTTGGCCTACAAACTATTATGAGAATTCCCATGAACACGATGGTATTCTCCATTTTGCTCTAAGACCCCCACAAGCGTCACTGGACTCTTCTGAAGTCGGTTCAGCCAATCTGCCAACTTCTGTCTGTAGTGTCTGAACAGTTTGGGTTACACACTAATCTCTCACGAACACGTGCATATCAGTTGTTTTGTTCTAGGACGCCCACCACCCCCACAATACTTGTGTGAAGGTCCCCTGTACCAGTTTAAAAAAATGAATTTAAGTATATATGGAGATGGGTTAAATAAATATATATAAATACAAATAGCTTCCTGATCTTTGTTATATCTCAGATATAAGACAGACACTTCAGAACAATTTATTTTGTTTTATTTGGGACAATCTGTTCTTCCAAAAGTGCTGTTTGAATGAATGCTTATGAGCCTGCTACTGCCTGCCACCACTCAGACTGCTCTATCAAATCGTAGACTTAATTATAACATAATAACACACAGAAATACGAGCCTTAGGTCATTAATATGGTAACATCCGGAAGCTATCGTTTTGAAAACAAAACGTTTATTCTTTCAGTGAAATACAGAATAGTTCCGTATTTTATCTAACGGGTGGCATACATAAGTCTAAATATTCCTGTTAACATTGAAGGTTGTGCAATGTATGTCATAATTACGTATAATTCTGGCAAATTAGTTTGCAACGAGCCAGGGCCCAAACTGTTGCATATACCCTGACTCTGGCGCAATGAACGCAAGAGAAGTGACACAATTTCCTGAGTTTAATATTGCCTGCTAACCTGGATTTCTTTTAGCTAAATATGCAGGTTTAAACAATATATACTTCTGTGTATTGATTTTAAGAAAGGCATTGATGTTTATTGTTAGGGTACATTAGTGCAACGATTGTGCTTTTTTCGCAAATGCGCTTTTGTTAAATCATCCCCCGTTTGGCGAAGTTGGCTGTCTTGTTAGGAAGAAATAGTCTTCACAGTTCGCAACAAGCCAGGCGGCCCAAACTGCTGCATTTACCCTGACTCTGCTTGCACATCAATGCAAGAGAAGTGACACAATTTCCCTAGTTAAAATAAAATCACGTTAGCAGGCAATATTAACTAAATATGCAGGTTTAAAAATGGCGTTGATGTTTATGGTTTAGGTACACATTGGTGCAACGACAGTGCTTTTTTTTGCGAATGCGCTTGTTAAAATCACCCATTTGGCAAAGTAGGCTATGATTCCATGATAAATTAACAGGCACCGCATCGATTATATGCAACGCAGGACAAGCGAGATAAACTAGTAATATCAACAACCATGTGTAGTTAACTAGTGATTATGTTAAGATTGATTTTTTTATAAGATACGTTTAATGCTAGCTAGCACCTTACCGTGGCTCCTTGCTGCACTCGCATAACAGGTAGTCAGCCTGCCACGCAGTCACTTCGTGGACTGCAATGTAATCAGCCATAATCGGTGTCCAGAAATGCCGATTGTTATGAAAACTTGAAATCGGCCCAAATTAAATTGGCTATTCCGATTAATCAGTCGACCTCTAATCAACATATGCATATCTGTATTCCCAGTCAAGTGAAATCCATAGATTAGGGCCTAATGAATTTATTTCAATTGACTGATTTCCTTATATGAACTGTAACGCAGTAAAATCTTTGAAATTGTTGCATGTTGCGTTTATATTTTGTTCAGATTTCTTTTCCTTTCTTTTCCTTAAATGATGCTTTTCAATATGATAATTTAAAGATTTTCATTATGACAATTAATTAAGATGTCCACTGTGGTGTGTATTTCAAATCCTCTTACATGCAGGGCAGGAGCATTTCTAATCCCAAAAGGCATGACACTATCTAAATGCCCTAATTTGAAAAACATTTTTTTTTTACATGTTGTACAAGCCCTTCATGTGAAGTAATTGGGACCAAGACAGACATAAGTGTGCTGATGGCCAAAACGGACAAAACAATCTATCTCGGCTCACTGTTTGCTGTGCAATTACTGCCATTACAGATGGAGGGTTTGCCCTCAGGGAAAATGGCAGTATTGTTCACATTCCATATGCACTGATGGGTGCGAGCCAGGTTAGGCATGGGAACAAAAACCCAAAGACCTGCACTGTACCATTATCTCTCTCTGCTATGGGGCAGAGCCACTCTGTCTGGGACTGCCTCACTGCTCTGTATAGCAAATTACAAGGTAATATTAAATATTCAGGCAGCTTGATCCTGAGAAAGTTTGAGGGTAAGAATGGTCACTGTATGTACCACTAGGCTACAGATCCAATGGGGTTGCGTTTCTAAAATATTTGAGCAATGTGACCCATCTACAGCTTTTGGTCAACAACACCGGTTTCTAACCAGCACCCACTCTTTCAGAGAGAACCCATTACGAATTACCTGCGAACCATCAATGGATCCAGATCCATCATTTGATAAACACTGGTGTAAAACACATACATACCTTTTTACCCGGAGGGCGTTCACTCATCGATGTACTCAAAGGACTCAGGGGCCTCTGGCTCCTGTTCCTCCTCCTCGATCTTTGGGCCGTGGGCGGAGACGGACTCCACCAGCTCCTCATCTTCCTCACTGGTGTCTTTCATGATGATGATGCCACCAGTGTGCAGCTGAAGACAGACAGTGGACATGGACCAATGGCATGAGCAACTGTAGGCTGTTTGACCAATGACGAGCGTCTTTTTGATCTCAAGGGCGGTGTCGTGCTGTGTTAACACCCAACACCTTGTCTGCCTCCCCGACTGATCAGTACACCCCATCAAACATCACCCACCTGCCCCACAATAATCTCAACTCAAGAGAACACACTGCACCTCATACTGTTTAAATCTCACCCACTCTCCACTGTCAACACTGACTAGCAGGCTTATGCAATAATTGGACACATTTGACAAGGTTTCACCGAAGGCTCATGTCTACGTAAATCTCTGAAGCCGAGAAGTGAGTGGAGATCTCTCAAAACGATCCACAGACGAGGTGATGGATAACAGTGAAGGGATTTATCGTGGCTGCAAGAAACAGGTATTTTTTCAGTCTCTCGGTCTGCCTGTGAGGATTTTGAGATGGTTGCCTCAGTCATACACAGCATTTCAGGTCCACACTAAAGCGCCTGGCATGGTGAGCAATGCACAGGCTTGATTCTAACGCCTACATTATCACTGGGCAGCTAAGCTAACACTAAACTACTTACAGACCACACTACAAGGTCTTTGGAACTGATTGCCTTCTATGGAACAGGTGAAATTAAATAGTTACGATATGGAGGGACATTCTGTCGGAGGCACACCCTGACCCCGCAACAATAGATTAAGCAACAATACTCCCAAGTGGTGCAATGGTCTAAGGCACTGCATCTCATGGCAAGAGGCATTAAGGCACTGCATCTCATGGCAAGAGGCATCATTACAGTCCCTGGTTCGAAATCAGGCTGCATCACATCCGGCCGTGATTGGGAGTCCTATAGGGTGGTGCACAATTGGCCCAGCGTCGCCGGGGTAGGCCGTCATTGTAAATAAGAATTTGTTCTTGACTGACTTGCCTAGCTAAATAAAGGTTACATTTCAAAAAAATACCTCTCAAGGTTGCATACAAAAAACAAAATGTGTAATGTTTTAGAAGATCGACGAGAGCAAAGAGGCACCTGTGTCACATGATATTACCCACGATGATTGGTCTTAGCTCGACTTGTGTTGATTTTACACGTAACCAGACAATGCTCCTTGTTATAGGAGTGGGATTACGTTAAGTGTGCGGGTGACTGCATAATGCATACATCTCATTTTATTTATTGTGGAAACCTGTCAACACTTTGCGCGGTGCCAGAGTTCAGTGGTTTAATGCCGGCAACGTTAAGACTCAGTGGGTGATGATAGGGGTCAGATATACGGTCCAAAACCAAACAACCAAGGGTTATAAATCTCAGACTGAATAGAAATAAAAGATGGCTGATAAAAAGACAGCTTCATTGCTGGACCCAGAAACACACTTAAAAAAAAAAAAAAAAAATTGCAAACACACACCAACAGTACGTACCGGTTTGAAGGGCTGGTAGCGGCACGTCTCGGGCATGTTGAGCACTTTGAGCTGGGCGGGCATCACTCTGGCTGGGTTTTCCATCAGCTGGAAGTTGGGCTCGGGCTCCTTCTTCTTCTCTTTCGCTTTCTCCTCATCTTTCTTCTCCTTCTCAGCCTCCTGTACCTCCTGAGAGTCCAACAAACCCAAACAATGCTAAGCGTTTTCCCCTCCTCTTCCTGAGGAAAACCCATGACTCAGTGACTACAAAATGCATTGGATGATACAATAGATGTCAATGACCGTAACTCCGAAATAAAGTGGGCTTTTCATGTCACACGTTTCCCGACAACCGAAGTTTCAACTCTGGAAGATGTGTTGATTTTGAGATGTGTGATACATACACCTTATCTGTTGCACTTGGTGGACAGTGATTTGTTAGGCTATTTGCAGCGCCCCGCGCAAGACAATCTCACTGTTCGGCTATCCAAACAATACAACAAACTCCCCCTCTATAAGACACTGTGTCAGGTCTGAGTTATTGAATGGTACAAGGTCCTGTGAGGGGAGCAACATGAAAATTAAGTTCCTATTACAAGCTTCTTTGGCCTGCCTTTTTTTAGTGGGTGACTTTCCATTTCTCTGAAATGGACACACTTTCTTTTGGTCAAGTTAGTGTGGCAGAGGTGGGGAAACTATTGTTATCCATCAATAATGATCAGCCACCAGGTATAGACAACCTTGATGACAGCTGTATTGCTACCCCTATTTGCTATATATTTAACCAAAATCTAAAGGAGTGTGTCCACAGGTGTGGAAGGAAGCTAATTTCACTGCCCAAAAAAAACAGCAAAGCACCTGTTGCTGGCTCTAACAGCCACCCTATCAGTTTGATGTCTGTTCTTAGTAAACTGATGGAGAGAATTGTGTTTGACCAAACAAAATGCTATGTTTCAGAGAACAACTACTGACTTTCAACATGCATATAGATAAGGGCATTCAACTTGTACTGCATTGACAGATGATTGGTTGAAGTAAATGGATAATAAGATGATAGCTGGAGCTGTATTGTTAGATTTCAGGGTAGCCTTTAATAATATTGGCTTTACATCACCTGCCATCACATGGTTGGAGAGTGTTCGTCAATTGAAGTTCTTAGAACATCAGATATGTACAGCACTCTTAATTTTTTACAAATGATTTGCCACTGGTCTTACGCAAAGCTAGAATGAATCCACACAACATGTCAGCACCTACAGACAGTGAGCTCACTGAAATTTTAAATAAGGAGTTAGTCAGTATCAGCATAGGTGATTAACAATAACTTGGTATTAAATACATATAAAACTAAAAGCATTGTAAACTCAGCAAAAAACAGAAATGTCCTCTCACTGTCAACTGCATTTATTTTCAGCAAACGTAACATGTGTAAATATTTGTAGGAACATAACAAGATTCAACAACTGAGACAAACTGAACAAGACTAACAGAAATGGAATTATGTGTCCCTGAACAAAAGGGTGTGTGTGTGTGTGTGTGTGTGTGTGTGTGTGTGTCAAAATCAAAAGTAACAGTCAGTATCTTTAATTTTTATTTTACCTTTATTCAACTAGGCAAGTCAGTTAGGAACAAATTCTTATTTTCAATGACAGCCTAGGAACAGTGGGTTAACTGCCTGTTCAGGGGCAGAATGACAGATTTGTACCTTGTCAGCTCTGGGATTTGAACTTGCGACCTTCCGGTTCCTAGTCCAACGCTCTAACCACTAGCTGTGTGTGGCCACCAGCTGCATTAAGTACTGCAGAGCATCTCCTCCTCATGGACTGCACCAGATTTGCCCATTCTTGCTGTGAGATGCTACCCCACTCTTTCACCAAGGCACCTGCAAGTTCCTGGACATTTCAGGGGTGGAATGGCCCTAGCCCTCACCCTCCGATTCAAAGATCCCAGACGTGCTCAATGTGATTGAGATCCGGGCTCTTCGCTGGCCATGGCAGAACACTGACATTCCTGTCTTGCAGGAAATCACACACAAAACAAGCAGTATGGCTGGTGGCATTGTCATGCTGGAGGGTCATGTCCGGATGAGCCTGCAGGAAAGGTATCACATGAGGGAGGAGGATGTCTTCCCTGTAACGCACAGCATGGAGATTGCCTGCAATGACAAACAGGCTAAGTCCGATGACGCTGTGACAAACTGCACCAGACCATGACGGACCCTCCACCTCCAAATCGATCCCGCTCCAGAGTACAGGCCTCGGTGTAACTCTCATTCCTTCAACGATAAACACGAATCTGACCATCATCCCTGGTGAGACAAAACTGCCACTTGTCAGTGAAGAGCTCTTTTTGCCAGTCCTAATCTGGTCCAGCGTCGGTGGGTTTGTGCCCATAGGCAACGTTGTTGCCGGTGATGTCTGGTGAGGACCTGCCTTACAACATGCCTACAAGCCCTCAGTCCAGCCTCTCTCAGCCTATTGCAGACAGTCTGAGCACTGATGGAGGGATTGTGCGTTCCTGATGTAACTTGGGCAATTGTTGCCATCCTGTACCTGTCCCGCAGGTGTGATGTTCAGATGTACCGATCCTGTGCAGGTGGTGTTACACGTGGTCTGCCACTGCGAGGACGATCAGCTGTCCGTCCCGTGCCCCTGTAGCGCTGTCTTAGGCGTCTCACAGTACGGACATTGCAATTTATTGCCCTGGCCACATCTGCAGTCCTCATGCCTCCTTGCACCATGCCTAAGGCACGTTCACGCAGATGAGCAGGGACCCTGCGCATCTTTCTTTTGGTGTTTGTCAGAGTCAGTAGAAAGGCCCCTTTAGTGTCCTAAGTTTTCATAACTGTGACCTTAATGGCCTACCGTCTGTAAGCTGTTAGTGTCTTAACGACCGTTCCACAGGTGCATGTTCATTAATTGTTCATGGTTCATTGAAGAAGCATGGGAAACAGTGTTTAAATCCTTTACATTGAAGATCTGTGAAGTTAGTTGGGATTTTACAAATTATCTTTGAAAGACAGGGTCCTCAAAAAGGGATGTTTCTTTTTTTGCTGAGTTTATTTGGTTCAAAATATTATCCAAGAACTAACCCTCAACTGGAGTTGTGCATAGGGCTGTTGCGGTGACCGTATTACCCCCACACCAGCTTTCACGAGTCATGTAGGCAGTCAAATTCGACGTGACCGCTTAGTCACGGCAAATCGGCTTCTCCAAGCTCTGATGCTGCTGATGGTCATTAGTAGCCTACCAAACTTGCTAACTGCCTGGTACTCAGCACTCTATTGTCCCTCTAATCACTCTGACATTAATGCAAATGCAATCGAAAATCTAATCAAACACTTCATGGGAACCCATGAGCTCATGTTGCGCAACATTTCTATAGGCTATGCAATTGTGAGAGAAACAGAGTGATGGACAATAAAAAAAAATAAAAAAAAAGAGGATCCCAACAGCTTTCTATATGCTAGGCCTAATATATTTATTTCTCAACTTTCCTAATATTAAGCACATTGCTTATCTTTACAACAGCCTACCTGGCTGGCATGAAAATGAACTATGGGAAAGCCTCCTCCATTACCTATTTAAGTGCATAGATGACATGCATTTTTTCCCACTGCCCCTGTTTCGAGACAGGTGCATGATAATGGTCCATTCTAAATCAAAACAAATTTCACACATATTATTTAGTATATGTAAAGACAATATTAAATCAACAATAGTCTGGTGGGTGACAATATTAGCCTGTCATGTGAATTATATATTATCACTTGTGAACGACGCCCAGCATAAGGCAAGAAACAAAGCCTATTTCTTTTTACTTTTCAAATCAGTCACAAACCTCATGGAACCTAGCCCATAGGCCTATATATGTTTTTGATAAAGTGGCCAAATAAATAAAAATTTTGCACATTTATCCGCTTTTTCAAGGGGTGTAGAACCTAACTGGCATAAATAAGCAGCACGTGAGTTTCAAGTTTGGTGAAAATAATTTTATAATAATGTGAAGAAATAGCCTAATAGTTTATCAACATTTACAGCTGAACATTCTGCATCAGCCACATTGCGTTAAAGTTTTTGTTGATGCTAGTAGTAATTATCGCATCCCACAACTGTCCCAGGCTATGTTTGTAATATTTATTTCTCACACAGAATAGGTCAACTTTTGTACTATGGGGGATAGTAGACTGACAAAGGCTAGTGCTTTTGCTGTTCGTTAGGCCTACTCATCTTGTTGGCCGACGAAAAGTAAAATGTGGACCGTTCTTCCAATATCTTCAATATGCACTTCGGAATTAGGTAAGGATGCACGCAGTTGCATCCCCAAATTGTGAACGAGAGACTAAGCTCCTGTCTCAGCCTCCAGTATGTATTCTGAAATAGTTTGTGTGTCGGGGGGCTAGGGTCATTCTGTTATATCTGGAGTATTTCTCCTGTCTTATCCGGTGTCCTGTGTGAATTGAAGTATGCTCCCTCTAATTCTCTCTCTTTTGCTTTCTCCTTCTCTCTTCTCTCGGGGGACCTGAGCCCTAGGACCATGCCTCAGGACTACCTGGCCTGATGACTCCTTTCTGTCCGCAGTCCACCTGGTCATGCTGCTGCTCCAGTTTCAATTGTTCTGCCTGCGGCTATGGAACCCTGACCTGTTCACTGAATGTGCTACCTTGTCCCGGACCTGCTGTTTTGGACTCTCTACCGCACCTGCTGTCTCTTCTTAACTCTGAATGATCGGCTTTCAAAAGCCAACTGACATTTACTCCTGAGGTGCTGACCTGTTGCACCCTCTACAACCACTGTGATTATTATCTGACCCTGCTGGTCATCGATGAACATCTTCTGTTATAATCTCCACCCGGCACAGCCAGAAAAGGACTGGCCACGTCTCAGACTGGTTCCTCTCTAGGTTTCGGCCTTTCTAGAGAGTTTTCCCTAGCCACAGTGCTTCTACTTCTGCATTACTTGCTGTTTGGGGATTTAGGCTGGGTTTCTGTACAGCACTTTGTGACATCAGCTAATGTAAAAAGGGCGTAATAAATGCATTTGATTTGATTGATTAAGTGTGTAAAGCCTGCGCAAATAAAACAAAGCAGAGCTCATGCCTTTCAAGCAACTTTTTTCAAATCATCATTCAAGTTGCATCATGCAGCCTTGCAGTGTATTAAAAATCAAAACATATAGCCCAACGTTTGTAGAACAACTAAAGTTACATTAATAACTCTAAATTAAGCATATAGGAGTACCTATTTCTTTGTTAACCGCTCAACAAAAGAATAGCTGCATGTGAGCACTCCCTCAAATCGTTTGGAGAAAATATTGTTTCTATTTTATTCAGCTTTGTTCAATTGTATTCTTCATACTATAAAATAATGCCACGGAATTCTAAGCAAAGCTTGTCTGCTAAATTAACTTGTTTAGCCCACAGCCATATGGCATAGCCAGATCAGGACAAAACATAAGGACGACTCAGAGTATGCTATTCTGTTCTGAAATAGGCTACGTTTTTTTCCTCGACCCAACTAAAACAAATAATGGATTTATTGTGAAGGTGTAGGCTATATTACATTTATTAGACATCGGTGTGTGGAAGGCTGTGTGTGGAAGCCAGGAGATGCTAAATGTGTTTGTTAATTAACATAATTTACAGTGAGACCGACAGTTATTTACTTGACCATCACCGGCTAAAGACATTTTGTGACCGCTACAGCCCTAGTTGTGCATAACGGGTGTAACCATTGAGCAAATTGAGGAAGCTAAACTCCTAGATATAACATTGAATGTTCAATTATATTGGTCAAGTCATATTAACAAATTTGTTGTGAAGATGGGAAGGGGTATGTCTTATCAAAAGTTGACACAAATCAACTGTACTAGATGTTAAGGCTCTGATCTGTCCCATTTTGATTACTGTCTGTTAATATGGTCAAGTGCAGCAATGGAAAACTTAGTAAAGTTGCAGCTGGCACGTCTTGCCCTTAACTGCACACACAGAACTAACATTCATGCCAGTTTTCATGAGAAATATTACTGCAATGAATATTCCAGATTGTCTACATAATCAAAGAACATTCAGCTCAGACAACCACACATAGCCCACAATACATGCCACCAGGGGTCTCTTCACAGTCCCCAAGTCCAAACAGAATTCACGGCAACATACAGTATTATATAGAGCCATGATCGTACGGAACTTCCTTCCGTCTCCAATTACTCAAGAAAACAGCAAAATTGCCTTAAAAAAACAGATTAAATATCTAAATGGTATGGCAGGGACTGAGAACACACACAAATGCATGCACACACAATTGTTTTATGCATTGTTTGTATAATTGTTGTTCAGTATTGTTTGTATTTTACATTTCTGTGACTGTCCTCGTCTATCAGTGCATCAGCGTTTTGTTACTCGTCATGTTTTGCATTTTTGTGGATCCCAGGAAGAGTAGCTGATGCTTCTGTAAAAGATCCAAATAAACAAACAAACCTTGTGGCACTTATCAGTACCTGACCTGTCATTCTATGTATGCCCTCCCGGTGTTACCTATCCCTGCCTCATCTGTTCCCTGCCCAGGCCTCTACCATGCATGTGTGGAACCGGCTGCTCCAGGAAGCCCTGCACTGTCTGACGCTAGTGGGTGCAGCGACTCGTATCAGCACACCTGTTTGTCTGTGTGTGTGTTTACTGCAGAACAAACACTCCCATACAGTGTTTGTGTGAGAAAATGGCTAAACTAAAACACTGATATAACATAAGGCCCTTCTCGTTAACCTTGATGACAGCAAGCCCAATCAATCAAAATAAGACGATCCAACTTCGCCTCAGATCGCAAAGCCATTCCTCAACGAGGACATGAAACCAAACATGGCGATAATGCCCTGTGGTCGACATCCTACTAAAAGCAATACTGGTGCATAACGGTACACGTATCAGTACCGTTCGGTACTGGGACCTCGGTTCGATCTGCACTGTGAACCCACATTTTTTAATTTATACAGTACCAGTCAAAAGTTTGGACACACCTACTCTTTCAAAAGTTTATTTTTTTCCTCTTTTTTTTCTTTCTACATTGTAGAATAATAGTGGAGACAAACTATGAAATAACTCATATGGAATCATGTAGTAACCCAAAATAAAAGTGTTCAATTAACCAAAATATTTGTTTTTATATTGAGATTCTTCAATGTAGCCACGCTTTGCCTTGATGACAGCTTTGCATTCTCTTGGAATTCTTTCAACCAGCTTCATGAGGAAGCTTTTCCAACAGTCTTGAAGGAGTTCTCACATATGCTGAGCACTTGTTGGCTGCTTTTCCTTCACTCTGCGGTCCAACTCATCTAAAACCCTCTCAATTGGGTTGAGGTCTGGTGATTGTGGGGGCCAGGTCATCTGATGCAACACTCCATCACTCTCCTTCTTGGCCAAATAGCCCTTACACAAACTGGAGGTGTGTTTTGGGTCAATGTCCTGTTGAAAAACAAATGATAGGCCCACTAAGCGCAAACCAGATGGGATGGCATATTGCTGCAGAATGCTGTGGTAGCCATGCTGGTTAAGCGTGCCTTGAATTCTAAATAAATCAGCAACAGTGTCACCAGCAAAGCACCCCCTCACCATCACACCTCCTCCATGCTTCACGGTGGGAACAACAAATGCGGAGATCATCCGTTCACCTACTCTGCGTCTCACAAAGACACAGCGGTTGGAACCAAAAATCTCCAATTTGGACTCACGAGACCAAGGGACAGATTTCCACCGGTCTAATGTGTTTCTTAGCCCAAGCAAGTCTCTTTTTCTTATTGGTGTCCTTTTGTAGTGGTTTCTTTGCAGCAATTCGACCATGAAGGCTTGAATCACATATTGAGATGTGTCTGTTGCTTGAACTCTGTGAAGCATTTATCTAGGCTGCAATCTGAGGTGCAGTTAACTCTAATGAACTTATCCTCTGCATCCTCTTTCCTGTGGCGGTCCTCATGAGAGCTATTTTTCATCAAAGCACTTGATGGTTTTTGCGACTCCACATGAAGAAACTTTCAAGTTTTTAAAATGTTACGCAATTGACTGACCTTCATGTCTTAATGATGGACTGTCATTTCTCTTTGCTTATTTGAGCTGTTCTTGCCATAATATGGACTTGGTCTTTTAACAAATAGTGCTATCTTCTGCATACCACCCCAACCATGTCAGAACACAAATGATTTGCTTAAACGCATTAAGAAGGAAAGAAATTCACAAATGAACTTGACAAGGCACACCTGTTAAATAAAATGCATTCCAGGTGACTACCTCATGAAGCTGGTTGAGAGAATGCCAAGAGTGTGCAAAGCTGTCATCAAGGCACAGGGTGGCTACTTTGAAGAATCACAAATATAAAACATTGTTTAACACTTTTTTTGGTAACTACATTATTCTATATGTGTTTTTTCCAAATTTTGATGTCTTCACTATTGCGGGTCCTTTTCCAACATATATATATTTTTTTACTCTACATTGTTGGAAAAGGACCCGCAAGTAAGCATTTCACAGTTTGTCTACGCCTGTTGTTTATGAAGCATGTGACAAATACAATTTGATTTGTTTGGTGTATTCCAGCTGGGTGAGTTAGTCACATCAGTGGAGAGAGGGGCTGTGGGACCCTGCCAATGCTGAGAACTAGCTGCTCCTTAAAGGGATAGTTCCCTCATTTCATAATAACTGCTACTTTAAAGGGAGAGTTCACTCACATTTTAATTTATCGTTTTCTTACCTTTGAAATGGTCTTCTCTGCAGTAGTCGGAACTAGAAGCACAGGCATTTCGCACCACTCGCATTAACATCTACTAACCATGTGTATGTGACCAATAAAATGTGATTAGATTTGATTTAGTCTATGTGCCTGGACATGACTTCTGAGGTAAGAAATTGATAAGCAGTTTATGGATTTGGAGTGAACTACCCCTTTAAAGAGCCCTGGTACCGGGCCCAAAACGTCTCAGACTGTGGTTCAGGTCTGTGAACCATTAGCACCTCACTATCAATTACACGGACCGTTCCTCAATAGGCTGTTCAATATGAGCAGAGCTCTGTTTGGTACGGGGGCTACAGGATTCTTGCTTGAGGATAGTTGAAAACAACTACAAAGAAACTAAGACTACATTTGAAGTTAAACAATAAAATAAATAATAGAAAGTGGTCTCGCCATCGTAAAAGGATGGGTTTTGTTTCCACACACTCACCACTTCCATCTTATCCTCCTCTTTCTCCTTCCTCTCCTTTTCCTTCTTCTTAGCCTTGGCTGTGATGGAGAGAACAGCAGTAGACACCTTTCATGGAGAAAGAGGGAGTGAGAGACTAAATGAAGGGAGTATTGCAAAGAAAGGTAAAACAATACTTTAGGCACTGAGGCCGATCAGAAAACTTCTTAGAACGCCTGAACCACAAAATACCCCATTTTTCTATTACGTTAAAATAACTTGGTCTCAGACTGTGAACATGGTAATGAAATTAAAATGAGACAAAAAGGGACACTAATAACAAAACCCTCCAAGAAATTGATCTCGGCTGAGGAAACTTCATTCAGAATGGCAGCATTCAGAGTAGCAGCAAATATGACTTCAACTGATCAAAACAATGTGACATCCTTTCGCCATTGGGGAACTCTCACCTTCTCCTTCTCTTTCTCCTTGGGCACCTCCAGGGCCGGAGGGTAGGCAAAGGTGGAGGGCTTACAGTTGGAGCGGTATTGTACCTTGGGCATCTGGATAGGGGGGGAGTGTGGTCAAACACCAAAAAAAAAGCAATGATTGTAAAGTCCGACCCATCACTCATTGAAAAAGGATGTTCCGTTTGACTTATTCATAGACTGGTTTGACAACAAGAAACGCTGAACACACCACCTTCCTTTGGCCACATTGATACGAATACCACTCAACATTTAAACAAAAATGAAAAAGCTATTGGTGAGCATAGTAGTTACGGTGTGTGTGTGTATGTATGTATGTGTGTATGTTTACGAGCGCATTGAGCGTTGTATCTGAAATGCGTTTTCATGGAAAGTCAGCTGTAAATAATACAAATGATTTATTTCACAGGAACAAAACAGTATAGCTCCTACTCTCTTGTCGTCAATTGATAAAGCCCACAGGAAATTAATGTGTTAACATTTCCCGTCAAATTCTTAAACAGCACCATATAGGGAGCCACCACTGACCAGAGAGGCTTTCATTTAGTTTGTTATGTCATAACTCACTTCTGTTCTCTGTAGGGTGGTAAGTATGAGAGGGAAGGGGAACATAAAGTGCTTCTCTGGCTGTCAAAGCAGTGGGTGACTTCACCTGCGATAAAAGGCTGGCATGGAATGGCATGGCTGCAGTAGGGTGGCGGCAATATGAGTGCTGGTAAACAACGTCTTCTCCTTAAGGCGCACAAAGCCACCACGCACAACTGCTGATCTGGGCAACTGCTAAGGCTGGAACAGGTGGAGGCAGGAGGGATCATTGTCTACAGTGCCTTGAAAGTATTCATACTCCTTGAAAGTATTCATACCCCTTGACTTATTCTACATTTTGTTGTTTTACAGCCTGAATTCAAAATTAAATAGATTTTTGTTTATCTACACACAATACCCCATAATGACAAAGTGAAAATAGACATTTTTGCAAATTTATTGAACATGATATACAGAAATATCTCATTTTCAGTACATAAGTATTCACACCCCTGAGTGAATAATTTGTAGAAGGACCTTTGGCACCGATTACAGCTGTGAGTCTTTCTGGGTAAGTCTCTAAGAACTTACCACACTGGGATTGTGCAACATTCTCCCATTATTATTTTCAAAATTCTTCAAGCTATGTTGAATTGGTTGTTGACCATTGCTAGACAACCATTTTCAGGTCTTGCCATAGGTTTCCAAGTAGATTTAAGTCAAAACTGTAACTCCTGCACTTAAAAACATTCATTGTTTTCCATTATTGTGCAGCCACCACTATGCTTGAAAATATGGAGAGTGGTACTCAGTAAAGTGTTGTATTGGATACGCCCCAAACATTACACTTTGTATTCAGCACAGAAAATGAATTGCTTTGGCAAATGTTTGTAGTATTACTTTTGTGCCTTGTTGCAAACAGGATGCATGTTTTGGAATATGTGTATTATTTAAAGGCTTCCTTTTCATTCTGTGTCAGTTCAGTTAGTATTGTGGAGTAACTACAATGTTGTTGATTCATCCTCAGATTTCTCCCATCACAAGCCATGAAACTCTAACTGAGTTAGGAATACCTCCTGTATCATTGTAGTGATTTGATACACCATCCAAAGTGTTATTATTAACTTCACCATGCTCACAGGGAGCATATCCAATATGTTTTTTACCCATCTACCAATTTGGTGCCCTTCTTTGCGAGGCATTGGGAAACCTCCCTGGTCTTTGTGGTTGAATCTGTGTTTGAAATTCACTGCTCGACTGAGGGCCCTTACAGATAACTGTATTATAGGTCTACCCACTATGATTTTTCAACGCCGATACCGATTAATTGGCCAATTTTTTAAATGTATTTGTAATAATGACAATTACAACAATACTGAATGAACACTTATTTTAACTTCATATAATACATCAATAAAATCAATTTAGCCTCAAATAAATAATGAAACATGTTCAATTTAGTTTAAATATTGCAAAAACTAAGTGTTGGAGAAGAAAGTAAAAGTGCAATATGTGCCATGGAAGAAAGCTAACTTTTAAGTTCCTTGCTCAGAACATGAGAATATATGAAAGCTGGTGGTTCCTTTTAACATGAGTCTTCATTATTCCCAGGTAAGAAGTTTTAGGTTGTAGTTATTATAGGAAATATAGGACTATTTCTCTCTATACCATTTGTATTTCATATACCTTTGACTATTGGATGTTCTTACAGGCACTTTAGTATTGCCAGTGTAACAGTATAGCTTCCGTACCTCTCCTCACTCCTACCTGGGCTCGAACCAGGAACACAATGACAACAGCCACCCTCGAAGCAGCGTTACCCATGCAGAGCAAGGGGAACAACTACTCCAAGTCTCAGAGCGAGTGTCGCTTGAAACGCTATTTGCGCGCACCCCGCTAACTAGCTAGCCAATTCTCATCACATCGTTACACCAGCCTAATCTCGGGAGTTGATAGGCTTGAAGTCAAACAGCAGAGCTGCTGGCAAAACACACGAAAGTGCTGTTTGAATGAATGCTTATGAGCCTGCTGGTGCCTACCATTGCTCAGTCAGACTGCTCTATCAAATCATAGACTTAATTATAACATAATAACACACAGAAATGCGAGCCTTGGGTCATTAATATGGTAGAATCCAGAAACTATAATCTCAAAAACAAGACGTTTATTCTTTCAGTGAAATACGGAACCGTTCCGTATTTTATCTAACGGGTGGCATCCCTAAGTCTAAATATTCCTGTTATGTCATAATTAGGTAAAATCCTGGCAAATTAGTTCTCAATGAGCCAGGCGGCCCAAACTGTTGCATATACCCTGACTCTGCGTGCAATGAACGCAAAAGAAGTGACACAATTTCACCTGGTTAATATTGCCTGCTAACCTGGATTTCTTTTAGCTAAATATGCAGGTTTAAAAATATATACTTCTGTGTATTGATTTTAGGAAAGGCATTGGTGTTTATGGTTAGGTACACGTTGGAGCAACAACAGTCCTTTTTCGCAAATGCGCACTGCATCGATTATATGCAATGCAGGACACGACAATACGCCATGTTTATGTGTTGCAAGACCAACCCATGTAGTAAGCTCCAGCATAAAGAGAGTCATGCGCTATTGAATTTTCATACCGGAAGGAGAAACACATATTACGCATTGCATTGTTCGGTGAACGCGCAGATTCAGCTGTTTATATATCAATCATTATGGCGACTAAGTCAAGTCTAGATATACAGATGTACACACAACTTTAGAATAAATTGATTGGGAAGGTGAGAGAGATTGTTGTTGTAGGACGATTCATTTAGCGATTGTGGAGGAATATTTTTTGAACTGGAGAGGACATCGTTTTGGACTGGTAAGTTCTTATCATGCTAATGCCCTTGTTTGAAATTAATAATATAAAATATTATTTGTGATTTTTTATTTATTTTAGAATTAATATATAAACATTTAATGTCATGAAATGTGAGATGCGTGTGTCTGCCGCCTCACCCCAACCCACACGAAATAGCCTATTTGAGGCTGTTGAGGAGAGGGCAGGACCACATCAATGGCCAAAGTGAAATGGAGACAGTAGATACAGCTGGTCTGTTGTAATATGATAAAGACAGTAGATCTTGCTGAAATGTCATAATATAAAAGAGACAGATCTAGCAGGTAATAATAATATATTCAACCTTCAACTCTCTATATATATCTGTTTATTATACCTGTTGATACAGGGCTCATATGTGAAACTATTCTAACTGAACATTTTCTTTCACAGTGACACTGACTCCGAATGGGAGTCTTATCCGGTGTCCTGTGTGAATTTAAGTATGCTCTCTCTAATTCTCTCTCGGAGGAGGAGGACCTGAGCCCTAGGACCATGCGTCAGGACTACCTGGCATGATGACTCCTTGCTGTCCCCAGTCCACCTGGCCTTGCCGCTGTTCCAGTTTCAACTGTTCTGCCTGCGGCTATGGAACCCTAAAAACTGTTAATTTTTACTCGAGGTGCTGTCCTGTTACAACCACTGTGATCTCCACCCGGCACAGCCAGAAGAGGACTGGCCACCCCTCAGTCTGGTTCCTCTCTAGGTTGCTTCCTAGGTTTTTGCCTCTCTAGGGAGTTTTTCCTAGCCACCCTGCTTCTACACCTGCATTGCTTGCTGTTTGGGGTTTTAGGCTGGGGCTATATAAATAGATTTGAAAGAGGACTGAGGGTCTTCCAAATATTGAAAGTGTGTAAATAGTTACCCATGTTATTTTGTAAATGTATATATTTTTTATTTTTTTCATAATTATTATTATTTATTTTTTCTCTATTTTTTGGGGGGGGGGGGGTGTTAGAATAACATTTTGGTATTTTGTATATAGTTATTTGTTTCAAAATGTATACCTTCACCAATTTGGCCATTTGGGTACATTTGGGCTACTTGTGTGGGACACCTGGGTGACTTCATGATAAACGTCAGCACACTCATTTTGGAAGTTATCATTCTGAAACTTTGCACAAGTACTGTTGCCCTCATATTTTTCACTGAAATTGTCCCCATCATCCTATCAGAATGTTTGTTTTATCTTGTTCATTTTAAAGACGATGATACGAAAATAAAAAACATATGTTTTTTTTCCAATGTTTTATCTAAACCAGATCTATTGTGTGTTATTCTCCTACATTCATTTCACATTTACACAAACTTCAGAGTGTATTCTTTCAAATGGTACCAAGAATATGCATATCCTTGGTTCTGTGCCTGAGCTTCAGGCTGTTAGTCTGCAAGAGGTTTTAACAATATATTTTTTTTAACAATATGGTCATTTTTAGATGTGAAATTATCAACTTTACCCTGTATAACGAGGACAGCAATCCCTTTGCGAGGCGCAATGCATGGCCAAAACTGGAGGATAAAATAATCTCACTAAAAACTTAGTCAAAACCATTTGATTTTGGGTTGGGGATGAAATCCCAAAAGATGTGCTTATACATTCATTGGCTATGTCATAGCTAATTTGTAAACATACCTATACATCTATATATAGGAGAAATGTCCTCTGGTCTGATGAAACAAAAATAGAACTGTTTGGCCATAATGACCATCTTTATGTTTCGAGGAAAACGGGGGAGGCTTGCAAGCCGAAGAACACGATCCCAACCGTGAAGCACGGGGGTGGCAGCATCATGTTGTGGGGGTGCTTTGCTGCAGGAGGGACTGGTGCACTTCACAAAATAGATGGCATCATGAGGGAGTAAAATTATGTGGATATATATTGAGGCAATATCTCAAGACATCAGTCAGGAAGTTAAAGCTTGGTCGCAAATAGGTCTTCCAAATGGACAATGACCCCAAGCATACTTCTAAAGTTGTGGCAAAATGGCTTAAGAACAACAAAGTCAAGGTTTCGGAGTGGCCATCACAAAGCCCTGACTTCAATCCTATAGAAAATGTGTGGGCAGAATTGAAAAGGCATGTCCGAGCAAGGAGGCCTACAAACCTGACTCAGTTACACCAGCTCTGTCAGGAGGAATGGGCCAAAATTCACTCAACATATTGTGGGAAGCTTGTGGAAGGCTACCCAAAACTTTTGACCCAAGTTAAACTATTTAAAGGCAATGCTACCAAATACTAATTGAGTGTACTGTATGTAAACTTCTGACCCACTGGGAATGTGATGAAAGAAATAAAAGCTGAAATAAATAATTTTCTCTACTATTATTCTGACATTTCACATTCTTAAAATAAAAAGGGGTGATCCTCACTGAATTATATGTCAGGAATTGTGAAAAACTGAGTTTAAATGTATTTGGCTAAGGTATATGTAAACTTCTGACTTCAACTGTACATGCGTATACTTCAGATACACCCCACTCACACACGTTGTTTACCTTGAGGTCCTTGTTGAGCCCGATGACGGCGGTGGGGGTGAAGGCCAGGGAGAGGAAATGGGAAAGGGGGAACCAGAACCAGAACTGGGTGAATACCAGCAGGCCCACCACTGATGGCATGTGGGTGTGGCCCGTCCTCGACTGCAGCGAGATGGTGACGTTACGGCCACCTACACACACACACACACACACACACACACACACACACACACACACACACACACACACACACGGGAAGGAGAGTTTTGACATATTCGTGATAATACAGTTGTGATAATCTTTGTGCTTTGGCAACAATAATCTTCCATTTCAGTCAACCATAAATCTGAGAAATAGAGAGACAAAAAGACAGAATTAGGTGCAAAATGGGGATACAATGAAACTAATCTCGTTCTCAGACACTTCCGCCCAAATGTGCTAAGTGTCTGGTGGACCAAAGAGTCAAACTCGGCCTTCGTCAGCCAATACAGAAAGACGGGGAGAAACTCCCGGCACATAGACATTGGTTTAATCTACCAACCATCTCCTATAACATCTTCCCCCTAATCCTCCCCAGTATGTGTCTTGTGCACCTCGGTTATGGAGCCACGCTTCACAGTAGTGTGATTTGCAAAAATGGACAAATAAAGAATTCTATAGTCACTCCAACTAATGCCAACTTTTAATTGTTGATGTCCCAGGCTTTTACAGTTGCATTCGGAAAGTATTCAGACCCCTTGACTTTTTCCACGTTAGAGTCTTATTCTAAAATTGATTTAATTGTTTTTCCCCCTCTCATCAATCTACACCAAGCCTGGGCAAAGGCCAGCCTGGGGAAAGTATACGGCCTGTGACATGATTCAATACGGGCCACGGAAACATGCTAAGATCACAGAGAATTTGCGATAGTAAAGTTTTGAAAAACGTATGTTAGTCAAATTAAAAGCCCAATGAATATTCGCCTTTGCATAACGATTTAAGGCCCACAGCTTGTGGGACATTTATTTTGAAGGCACATATGAATAACTCCATGAGGACAGACAGTGACTGACAGGCTAACACACACGTCACAGTTACAAATAGTAGCTATCTAGAAATTGTGCAATAATGTGTTTTTCAACGATTTCAAAGGAAAGGAAAGTAGACAATGAATTTAGGGTGTTCCAGCAAGAGTGGACATCGAAATATTTATTTATTGAGGTATCAGGGAAAGCTGTGTGCTTAATGTGCAAAGAGAGCATCGCTGTCTTGAAAGACTACAACTTGTCCCGACATTTCCAGATGAAGCATGCAGAAAAATATAGGAATATGTCTTCTGAGCAGAGGGCAAGTGCATTGAAAGAGTTGCTTTCTCAGTTGGAAAATCAGCAAGGACTTTTTACAAAACTGCATTCAGCAAACAACAGAGTTGCGAGAGCTAGCTATGTACTGTCCCACAAAATTGCTAAACATAGCAAGCCAATCACTGAAGGTGAAATCATTAAAGAATGTTTAATTGACTCTGCAGCAATACTTGCCCCGACAAGAAAGAGCTGTTTTAAAATGTTTCCCTGTCAAGACAAACAGTGACACGGCGTGTTGAGGACATTGCAGAGAATATGGAACAACAGTTGAAAGACAAGGTAAAGGATTTCACATATTTCTCCTTGGCCCTAGATGAGAGCAGTGATGCAGGTGACAAGACGCAGTTGTTGATATTCTTACAAGACATAACCCCAGACTTTAAAATTACAGAGGAGCTTGCTTCAGTGCAGTCAATGAAGAGCACAGCCACAGGGAAACATTTATTGGAGGAGGTTTTGAAAAGTTATCCAGTGTCACACTGATGGGTGCCCAAACTTGACAGGAAAAAACATTGGTCTTTTGAAAAGGATACAAGATCAAGCAGCTGAGCTGAACCCAGATAAGAAAATTATTTTCCTGCATTGCATTATTCATTTGGTGCTGCTCTGTAAATGTGTTCTGAAAATTAGCCATGTTGTGGATACAGTCAGTAAAGTGGTAAACTTCAAAAAAGCAAAATCTTTAAAATCACAGACAGTTTGTCTCACTGTTGGATGAGACAGTCAGGTCATGCAGATCTCCCCTACCACACAAATGTGAGATGGCTGAGTTTGGGGAAGGTGCTTAAAAGGGTGTGGGACCTGAAGTCAGAGATTGCTGAGTTTTTGCAAATGAAAGGAAAATGTGGATTTCCCTCAGCTGCAAGATAAAGAATGGTTGGCTGATTTTGCCTTCACCGTGGACATCATGGCCCTCATGAGTGAACTGAATTCCAAACTACAAGGGAAGGGCCTTTTTGCACATCAGATGTACAGCCTTGTCAAAGCCTTCAAGGGAAACTTACTCCTCCTGACCCGCCAAGTCGAAGTCAACAATCTCACCCACCTTCCAACACTACTAGTCTGTTCTAGAGGTCGGCCGATTATGATTTTTCAACACCGATACCGATTATTGGAGGACCAAAAAAAAGCCGATACCGATTAATTGGCCGATTTTTATATATACATTTGTAATAAAGACAATTACAACAATGCTGTTAATATAATACATAAATAAAATCTATTTAGTCTCAAATAAATAATGAAACAATTTCAATTTAGTTTAAATAATGCAAAAACAAAGTGTTGGAGAAGAAAATAAAAGTGCAATATGTGCCAGGTAAAAAAGCTAACGTTTAAGTTCCTTACTCAGAACATATGAGTAAGGAATGAAAGCTGGTGGTTCAATATAGTAGTTATTATAAGAATTATGACGCCTTGACTATTTCTTTCTATACCATTTGTATTTCATATGCCTTTGACTATTGTATGTTCTAATAGCCACTTTAACATTGCCAGCCTAATCTCAGGAGTTGATAGGCTTGAAGTCCTAAACAGCGTTGTGAAGCAAGCATTGCTAAGAGCTGCTGGCAAACGCTGTAAAGATTGAATTAATGCTTACGAGCCTGCTGCCGCCTACCAATGCTCAGTCAGACTGCTCTATCAAATCATAGACCTAATTATAATAAACACAGCAATACAAGCCGTTGGTCATTAATATCATCAAATCATCAAGAAACTATAATTTTGTAAATAAAATTTTTATTTTATCAGTGAAATACGGAACAGCATCCATAAGTCTAAATATTGCTGTTACATTGCACAACCTTCAATGTTATGTCATAATTATGACAAATTCTGGCAAATTAGTTTCCATTGAGCCAGGCGGTCCAAACTGCTAACCTGGATTTCTTTTAGCTAAATATGCAGGTTTAAAAATATATACTTCAGTGTATTAATTTTAAGAAAGGCATTGATGTTTATGGTTAGGTACATTCGTGCAACGATTGTGCTTTTTTCGCGAATGCGCTTTTGTCAAATCATTTGACGAAGTAGGCTGTGATTCAATGATAATTTAACAGGACCCTCATTGATTATATGCAACGCAGGACAAGCTAGTTAACCTAATAATATCATCAACCATGTGTAGTTAGCTTGTGATTATGTGAAAATGTATAGTTTTTTATAAGATAAGTTTAATGCTAGCTAGCAACTTACCTTGGCTCCTTGCTGCACTCGCGTAACAAGTGGTCAGCCTGCCACGCAGTGGCAGCAATATAATCAGCCATAATCGGCATCCAAAAATGCTGATTACAGATTGTTATGAAAACTTGAAATAGGCCCTAATTAATTGGCCATGCCGATTAATCGGTCAAACTCTAGTCTGTTCCCTATCAGATGACAAGCGGGAGAAGTATACAACGCTGCTTTGAACTGAGTTTTCTAGTCGTTTTGTGTATTTCAAAGTGTTGGAAAATGACATGCTGTTGGTTTCCTCTCCTTTCACCTTCAATGTGGATAACGCTCCCACTGACCTGCAACTTGAGCTTATCGAGCTTCAGTCTGATGCAATGATTGGAGAAGTATTCAAAACAATGTTACTGACGAGGTTCTATGCATCTCTCGATGAACAAAACTTCCCAAAGATTAGGAGTAATGCGCAGAAGATTTTTGTACTGTTTGGGTCAACCTATGTATGTGAACAGATATTTTCAGTGATGAAATATAACAAGTCAAGGCACAGCTCATCTCATACCGGACTTCACTGCTCTAGTCAATGCCCATCAGAGACTTGACTCCTCACACAGGATTGAGTAGTTTAAATGTAGTGTTGAGCGCTCTCTTTGTGTTTTATGCATACCTGTAAACAAGAGTTCTGTCCGTGGTGCTGAATGCAGTGTACTTTTCCCTCTGTGTAGTTCATTGCATGTTTAATGATGAAAAAACCTACCAAAAGGAGAACATGGATGTGGTTTATTTCTGTGCATGTTAAAAAGTAGCATATCTGGATGTGATTTACAGTAGATATATCTGTCAACACAGTCATACACATGATGTATAATTCTGTAATATGATTCTGGCTCACGATGGCAAAAATATATTCTAATGTGGCCCTCCATGGAAAATAATTGTCCAGTACTGATCTCCACACACACACACACACACAGGTTTTTAGAAATGTTAGCAAATTTAATTATCACATTTACATAAATATATGGGGAATTGGAAATAATGCCGACAATTACAATCTGCACTATTTCGGTCATTCTGAGCACCGTGGGTGGATGCCCACGTTGCTCATATGGGTCCGGTAAATTTCTCAAATATCCGTGAAATAAAAATGCTTTCGGTCAAATGTCTGTAAACCCTGTTGTGCCCGCAAGGGTAAAATGAGTGCTTTTGTGTGTGCGTGCAAACATACAGTCTACATGTGTGTTTGTGGTCCCAGAGAGCTGCACATCAAACACTTGACACACACACACTCACAGATGTGTATACGCATACCCCAAACACAGGCTGGAGCAGAAAGGCATACGTCACACTGCTAACATTGGGCCTTGTGTATTACCTCGATCGAGACCAGCAGGTCCCTCTATGTGTTAAATGCTGTCTAAATACACATCAGGTGCGGGTGTATACAACCTGGTATATACACAACCAAGCCTTGTTTCATTTTGAAGAATACTTAGTCAAATTTAACACTGGCAACAAGTGTAAATCAGAATTACGCTGTGCATGTGCACTTTGTGTGTGTGTGTGTGTGTGTGTGTGTGTGTGTGTGTGTGTGTGTGTGTGTGTGTGTGTGTGTGTGTGTGTGTGTCAGAGTAAAGGAGCCTATATTGCACTCATACTGCAGTGGGGTTAGTCTTTTGCAATATTTGTGTTCCCATAATGCTTTTAGCCGATCCATGCCACTACAGCAACAGACAAGAACAAACCGGGATCCCCCATTCTCCTGCCAAGATAAAGAACTCCCAAGTCCCTTCTGTTTTCTGTCGCATTCGACCGCCCAGACAAGATCGTAATACGGGATCGTAAGCCAGATAGCACACTGAAGCTATTGCCTCTTCCTCTACAACCCTTAACTGTCAGGCTAATGCTGACAGCTATGTGTTGAGTACTGTAAAGGCAGCTTCCACCTAAAGAACCATCACTTCACTTATAGTGTATCACTTTGATTTCAGATGTGGATGTGGAGTATTAGTCTTAAGTTATGAGTGGGGTTGGATAATCATATGAAATGTGACATGCGGAAACCATTAGGGTTCCATTTCATGATCTCTGTTGCTCATTACCGAGGGTTTAGCTTTCGAAAGCAGCTCTTGCAAGAAACCGCACACCCAACCGTTCCCTCCGTCTCGCCAGACGTTCCCTCATTCATTACGTAGAATTATACTCCTTTTAATCTCGGCCCTAAATGTGAAGCTTTTCAGTGTCTGCTCATGTATTCAGTTCTCAAAGCTCCTCCAAAACGTTTTTTTTTTTTTTTTTTAATAATGTAGAAGATGCTCTTATCCAGGGCAACTTTCTAAAGAAATCCCTCTGCTCTGTACTGCCAAAGGACCTTATGCCACCACAAAAAAAAATGGTAGTTGATCTAGCTAGTAATCACACCTATGGATTCTGGGAAAAGAAGTCCCCTCCCCAAGAAAATTACAATTCAATTCCATATAGGTTGATAAAAACAGAGCATACCCCTCCTTCCAGAGGTGTCTTAAATTTTAAAGAGACTTGTGTGACACTCATTTAGGCGCAGCAACTCGAATCTGTGAGTCACTCTGGCGACAAAATCTATTTGTTCGGGCATTAGGAGGGACCATTTCAGATGTCAAAATAAAGGAATTAAATGACCCACAAGTCATCATCACTGTAATTACATAGAAGAAGAAAAACTGGGCTGAAGCGGCGCCTGATTTAACCACTATTGTCTGATTTGATTTTACATTGGAACCATTTCCAGTGTAATAATGTATTTTAAATCGAATGATTCCTCCGAAGTAACTCGTTTTGAAAGGACTTTTTACATTATTTATATGGGGAAGGACCTCCCCTTCTCCCAACACTGATTCCAATCACCCTGCTTTTTCTTTCATCCTGATACTCCTCTGCACCTCTTCCTCCCACTCCCTCCATATTTGTCTCCCAGAGGGCAATGGCAGTCTATTATTCAAACTCTGCACCCCCAGCCCCTGACCGCATAATCACAGCAAACACCACCCACTCTTCTCTTATACTAGCCGTGCAAGGTCATTGTTTTACTGACATTTCTTCCCTTTTCACTTTTAAAAGCTTGTTAAGCTAAAATTGTCATAAATGACTAATGGAAACGTTAGCTAGGCCCTTGGTCTGGGATTAAGAGAAATCAATGTGAAAAGTTGAGTACTTATGCAAATCTAAGTTGTTTTTTTAAATATATATTTGCACTCAAAAACGTTTTCTTTTGCTTTGTCATTATGACATATTGTGTGTAGATTGATGAGGGGGAAAAACTATTCAATCCATTTTAGAATAAGGCTTTAATGTAACAAAATGTGGAGAAAGTCAAGATGTCTGAATGCACTGTATATATTTTAAAGCAATGAGGATGATGCAACAGATCAGAACATTTAGCTTTAAATGTTGATTAACTACTATTTCTTCACATTATACGTACAGCAATGTGCAGAAGGCAGTAGGCTACATGGGAATGTTCATTCCATAATGCAATTAGCGGGAAAAACCCTTGTCAAAAGCACACCGCACATGCCAGCAGTTTCATGTGACAGAGATCAAAATATCTATTGGAAATTTAGAAAGAGGGGAGAGCTTAAGGTGCAACAACTAGCATGGGTTGCTAATATAACTAGGATTGTGCCTTTGGCTAGTGGACAAAGAAATAAAGGACTTGAAAACCATTAGATGGGTTAGCTTACAACGTCACGAAAATGAAGTCAGTGTGTTGTTGTGACTCCGGATGGCCAGATTACAAGCAAGAATGACAAGAAACTGCCATGTGGGGAATCATAAGTGGCTCGTTTCATCTTGCTCTTGATACCATGTCTTGTTTTGAGGTGTTTTGACTGATTTCATGTCAATGCTAATATAGCTAAAATTCGCTAGCTTTAACCAACAACTTCAACGATGTATTTGAGAGACAGCAAGTGCTCATTCTGCAAATGTATTTATGTTTTCAATAAACATTTGAGAAGAAATATAGCTTACATGAAGTCAACCATCTAAGCTAACCCAGTCTGTTTTGCCCCATAGTTGAGCATGCGTCAGTTTTGTTGCTAAATAGCCAAACCGTCTAGAATGTGAGAGGGATAGGCTAATGGTTTTAATGACATATGGAAGTCAATGAAATAATTGCCTCCCCGTTTCTCCCCGGATCTGACTTTTAAGCAATGCGATTGCATTTAGAATTGTTACTCAATGATTGAGTTTATAAATACACGTTTCACTCCAGCAGCAACAAATGAGCTGTTTACAAAGCTGTAGCAGCAACGCTGGCGCTGTCTGACAGTTTTCTGCTCATCATAGGCTCTGTATATGTATTCTGTGTGATAAATATAACGACTAACTAAAATACACACACGCCAATTTAATTCCACTAAATTATAGACCGATAAGCACGACCGGTCAAATGTATTTACATTGACTGGTATTTCCATCAATGGCTAAAAATCATTATTTTACAATGGGACTTTTTTTCTTCTCCTGGATAATTGGCCGAGATCAGTTTTATTTATCAGGCTTTTCATTTTTTCATTTTCTGTCCAAAAGCGGGATAATAGTGATGACTGATGTGCTTTTTTAGGCCGGTTCGGGTTTAGGTGAAATTATAAAAACATCACGGTTTTCGATTTATATTATTGTTTTAAACATTAAATGAATTATGAAATAATGACATTAAAATGATTAGAGCTTTTTAATAGAAATTGCAAAGCCAAAAACAGTGAACATTCAATTGCCAAAACATTGAAAATATTCCATCATCTCTGTCAGGGCCACAAAGAAAAATAGGAAATTACTATGAAATAATAAAATATTTCAGTTGTGTATATTACTTAGTTTTATTTGATGACTTTATAATTGTTCATTCCTTAGTCATCATCTGATCTCTACTCAGGCAGTAGCAGCCAGCCAACCATCTAACATTACATTCTCTCTGTTTTCCCCATACTGTACTGTCTTTAGTCATCCTATTTAGCTAGGCTAGCCTGCCTAAGTACGGTGCAGAGCTGTCTGACAATCATTTTTACTTGTTTTTCAAAGTAGATCAGACATACTTTCAAACTTTCTCCATCCCTCTCGCCTGTTGTTGTGTTGTGAACATTCCTCTCATGTGGCCGTGTATGTCTCTCTCGTGTAATATCATCTAACTTAACGTAGCAGACGTAAAAGTGTATCCAACTTTAGTTGTTTAATAACCACCCCAAAAAAAACATTGACATTTTGGTTAATCTCAGCACTAACGGCTAACGAAAACCCTGGCGAACACGCCCACACGGTCAAGACTAACAGTAATAAGAGTCATGTGGCTGTTCTCATTGCTGGACTACCAGGTGCTAATGCATCGTAGCATCATCGCTTCCAGAGAAGGAAGTTGGGGAAAATCACAGGACACAGGGGTGGTCAAGCCCAGTAGGGCGGCTGGAACTGGATCCCTTGTAAATATTGCCAACACACACACACTTCCCCTAAAAGAGCAGACTGAAACAGATACACCCACAAGTTGTCTGAAGAAATCCCACCGCTGCAACCAAATATCAGTCACACACACTTGACACAAAACACTGACCTGCATCCAGGATGCCCTGGGCCAGAATGGCCCCGAACTTGGCCATGACGTCATCATGCTTGTCATTGATGACCTTGGAGTGGAGCTGCCGGAACTGGTTCACCTGTGCCGGGAAAGCAACGAAAACCATTATGACTCAAACTCATTGTTCAGTTTATTTGGTGGGCCTCCACATTACAATCTAGCACTCGTATTTGATGAAATATACTTAAATTCTTTGTTGCCCGGTTTTTCAGCTGCATATGGGAGACATTTTGGCTGCCACGCCACTTTGGCTTTGATAAAGCCAATATGCATGCCAAGGCCCACATTTGGAACTGACATGAAGTGAGAGCCAATATTAGCTGGTTAAAAACTCACTAGCCACACTTCAATAATAAATATTTAAGAAGGGTTATATGGTTAAAACAGTACCATTTATAATTCCATGTAAGATATTTAAAAAACTAGTCCTGTAAAGTAAGTGGCCCACCTGGGAGTGTGAGGCACCGAGGCACATACTCGACGAACACGATTTAACACAACTGCACCGAATCGCCTTCCTGTCTCGAGAACACTTGAAAACATCAGTGTGGCTTCACATTTAAACAGGCCCACCGCAATTAATGACAGCGTGGCTTCAATCATAAAAAAATGTCATGCAACGAAATAACCCAGAGAGGGTGTGAGTAGGAAAGAAAAGTTTAGTTGAGCATGTGCGTTTACATTATTGGCACATATGTACCGTGTGTAGGGCACAAAGTAAAAGTGCTGAGAAAAAAAAAACAGCAGGCGGGCAATCCCATAACAGCATGGCCGTGTAGGCCTACATAAACAACCTTTATGCCCAAGGTGTACTGCCACACCCGCCGCACTGTCATGCTAGCTGCCATGCCACCATCACCAGTGTAAGAGCACACCAAACAAAATCTGGAAAGACGCTGAAATTATACAGGCACACATGTTGTGCCTCCTGCCGTTTCCAATTTAAAATGAGAGTCTCTTGCACAATCTTTCACACCGCCCCGAGCTCAAAGGCTGTTGATGTACAGGCCGAGACCAGAGGACGCTTTGAAAATGAGTCTGGCATTTCTTAAACGGCTGTGACAGAGCTTGTTGTGCAAAACGGGAAGAGAGAGAGAGAGCAGCTCCTTTTAGCTAGCCTCCCCACCCTTCTCTTTCCTACCCTCTGCTGACTGATATCCCTTTCAAACAGAACCCGAAAACCTGCCACCTTTTCTTTATATCTGAAAGGTATTACTGGCGACAAAGCCTGTACTCTTATTTCCGCCAACCAGCAGTCATGATTGCGGTAAGGAATTTCAAAGTCTCGCCAACCCCTCAGTATCAACATCGTCTTTCATCTTACCATCTTTGGCATGGATTAAATCATGAACATTCTATTTTTGTTGTCCGACATAAAACTTGTCTTTGTCATTATGAAAAGGTAGATCACAAAAACAGCAGTCTGCATAATTTTTTGCACCCCCACCCCACCAACAAAAATAATAATATTTAAGATGTGTTTATTTAAGATATGTCAATCTAACAAGCCAGGCAATGAAAAGTAACATTCTAGACAACATTGAGAACATTTCAATAGGCTACAGTAGCATACTATGCAAACAGATAATTCCACCATCAGCGATACAACAAAGATATATTAAAGTCAGTGAATAACAAAGTTACTGGTCGCCAATTTCTCTCCTAAATGTGGGCTGTGAATGGGATGGACTGTTTCACTTCCACTCACCTTGGGACAGGTGACCTCGGTCTGCTGGATCATGACGAGGGCTGATGAGATGAGGGCGCCCTGTCTCACATAGTTCACTGGGTCACTAGTCATGGGCTCCAGCAGGTTGATGGCCTCCTGAAAAGAGAGAAAGAACAAAATAACTTTTCAATGATATTACAATACAAACTAAACAAATACCTAGATGACAACTTGAACAGCAAACGAGACGAGGTTATCGTGTTGTTTAGACTCCAAATAAATACATAGATAAAGTTGGATGCTACTCACTAAGTACGAGCACAGTACTTTGCTGTTCTACAGGAGGATAAGCCCCAGCTCCTTAAGGCTCAGGTGGGTAAACAGTGAGCTCCCTCAGTCCAGTTAGGAACTTCTAGGCCAGTGTTTGGACCAGCGCTCTCCTGGGTATTAAGAAGTAAGCCTGGCAGAGGGTGCCAGCTCAGCCGCTTGGCACAAGTTACCAGGGGCTTCTGAGGAAGGGCGGGCTCAGCTGTGCCAGGGCAAACCTCAGCACTCAGCAGTGAGGACCCAAGATGAGGCCTACACTTGAGATCTCTATCAGATTCATAGATTGCTTAGCTTTACTTTCTAAAGTGTTTTCAAAGAGATGTATTCAATCCACTAATACGAAACAAGTGTATTTAACATGGAAACATACGCATTTTTTGTATTTTGATTGTGAACATTTACTATTAGAGGTATGGGTAGCGCCATCTTGAATTGCCATAGTAACAACTGATGCCAATGGGTCATTGGTAGGACTGAGCAAATTGTGAATTTTTGCACGGAGACTGAAAGTAAATGCTGCCACACCTCTACTAGACCAAAAATGTTTCTCACATCTTTTAAAGCTCTGTCATGGAGATCAGAACAACAATATTAAGGTAAGAAACTGTATACAATCTGTTATGTTAATTATTTGAGTACTTTTCCGATTGCTGAGTCTGTAAAATTTACTTTTGATAACAAGCCGAGTAACATTAGACAATTGAATCAGCCTAAACAAGACAAGGTAGCTAGCTAGCCTACTTGATTTAGTTATTCTCTTGTCTTTTTGATGTAAGTGTTTTCATTGATAACGGCACAAAGTCAAATGCTCATATTGACAATTTAAAAAGCATTTGTCATTAGGTAGTATGCGCGAGAGCAGGCCTGGGCAAAGGCAGGCCCGGGGGGCTTATGCTGCACAGGACAAGAGTCAATACGGGCCACGGAATCATGCTCAGATCAAAGAATTTGCAATAGTAAAGTTTCGAAAAACGTTTTTGTTATTCATTTTTAAAAGCCCAATGAATACTTGCCTTTTTGTAACGATTTAACTCCCACCGCTTGTGGGATATTATTTTGAAGGCATGTATAAATAACTGCACAAGCACAGACAGGCCGACACACACGTCACCGTCACAAATAGTAGCTAGCTAGAAATTGCGGGAACATTTTACAAAGATGCTAAAAATAAAAGGTGCTGAATGCAGTGTACTTTTCCCTCCGTGTAGTTCATTGCATGTTTAATAATGAAAATAAATACCTACCAAAAAGGAGAACATGGATGTGGTTTATTTCTGTGCATGTTAAAAAGTAGCATATCTGGACGTGATTTACAGTAGATATATCTGTCAACACAGTCATACACATGATGTATAATCCTGTAATATGATTCTGGCCCACGATGGCAAAAATATATTCAAATGTGGCCCTCCATGGAAAATAATTGCCCAGGCCTGAGCTAGAGCTAGCTAAACCGAACTGGCTAGTGATTAAGATATGAAGCTGCTGTAGCTAGCAAGCCAGAAAGAGAGAATATCTGCAGGACTGCTATGTTACCAGTAAAATGTAATGTTATGATCCCATATATAGTCATTTATAACAACTAACTAAGCTAACTAGGTTTATGTGTCGGTTTATCTGTGATATGATTCCTAAAACCTCAGTTTCTTTTTAGATGCATGCCAGCAAAGCCACTACACAACACTAAACAATACATTAATTGCACTACAACGGTGACAAACGGTGCCGACAAACTGTTAGGGCCAACATAAAGAGGTCCCAACAGTAAAGCTTTCTTTTCAGCACCATGGAGTGAATACGCACCACCGCTACACCTGGCTATCAGCGGAGCCTTGTCGGTCAGTAAACAGTTAATTCAGCCTCATTTACTGCCTTTTTTAAAAACATAGCTGACTTGCTTAATAAACAAATGTAGTTTCTACTGACAATTGAGATGTACAAACTTTGGCATGGGAACGATGAGCTGATAAGAGGCAATCATTAATATCGATTAAGACAATGAGCGAGCTAAGATGGACGTGGTCAATATAACTATTCGTTCAGCACTTTTGAAATGTACAGTGACAGAATTCAAAACATGGACCGTTCTTACAGTATTCACCAAGTCAGAACCGTAGGATAAATAAAGGGGGTATATGAGCAGACAATGAAAGCACTTACAATATTCAATGATTACATCTCTAAAACAGGCTATAGGCTACATGCGCACCACCAAGTCCGCAGCGATTCTTCAGCAATATGCCATTCATCTGGTTTGCGCTTAGTGGGACTATCATTTGTTTATTAACAGGACAATGACTCAACATGTCCAGGCTGTGTAAGGGCTATTTGACCAAGAAGGAGTGTGATGGAGTGCTGCATCAGATGACCTGGCCTCCACAATCACCCGACCTCAACCCAATTGAGATGGTTTGGGATGAGTTGGACCGCAAAATAAAGAAAAAGCAGCCAACAAGTGCTCAGCACATGTGGGAACTCTTTCAATAAATCATTCCAGGTGGAGCTGGTTGAGAGAATGCCAAGAGTGTGCAAAGCAATCATCAAGGCATTTTTTATATTTTGATTTGTTTAACACTTTTTTTGGTTACTACATGATTCCAAATGTGTTAATTCATAGTTTTGATGTCTTCAATGGAGAAAATGGAGAGAAAAAAAACTTGAATGAGTAGGTCTCCAAATGTTCACTAATACTGCATATATTTTTTTAGCTAAACAGGTCGCCACTGTCCCCATCATTTGAAGATGACTGATTTAATATTTTATTAATCAAATTTTTTTTTGTGATAGAAATTAGTCATGTTAAGATATTTCACATTACATATTTAGTAATGGCAGAATGTATTTTAAACTTCACCCAATGAAACGTTTGTATGACATAATAAATAAAAAAGTATCGATAGGAGTGGGGGAAAAAGGTACTTGTGCATTGATAAGCACACAAAACACTGCATTAACGATAAATAATAAAGATGGCACTTCTAAAAGCCAAATTCACACCGTAGCGAGCAGAATTTGCAAGATTACTTGTCTTTCATTTCGGCACAAATGAAAATGTGGTACTCTCTCACCCATGGATTGATGTTTCAGCACAGTCTCAATGAAGAGTTCGGAGTTTGATTAGCCTTGTGTTAAATGTCTGCTAGAGTTAGCAGCAGGCGGACGAGCAATATCAACCGTCATTGTACGGAAGAAGCCGGAGCTTCATGTGAAGCTAACTGAAGCTTCACATGGAGAAAACACTGAGTAGATCTAGCTTGCTTTGTAGGATACCCCTCTGGGTCTAAGGTTAGCTGGTTCGTAACTTTGCTACTTAGTCACACATTTGGCATATGGACTATCAGATATGAAATTACGTTACATGTTCTCAAATGTTAAGAGTAAAAACCTTTCAATAATGAAATCTATTTTTGTCACCTGCAAGCTGATTGAGAACTTTTATAATTCCCTTCCATACATGATTCACATTTTTGTGTGCTGAAGGGTCATTGCTACTCTGGTAAGACGAGGGCGAAGATGATGGCCTCTTCTCCCTCCCCTAGATCCCTGACCACCAGTGACAATATGCCAACCAAACATTAAACCAAACTCCTCCTGAGTTGCGCAAAAGGTATAATTTCTCATTCATTCCCTTTCTATATAATTTATTAGACTTGAACATAGTTTATTCGAAATGTTTCCAGACCCCTTGACTTATTCCACATTTTGTTACGTTACAGCCTTATTCTAAAATGGATTAAATTGTTTTTTTCTCCTCATCAAGCTATACACAATACATCAATGAGACAGCAAAAACAAGTCTAGAAATGTTTGCAAAAATTGAAATATAACATTTACATAACTCAGTATTTAGTTGAAGCACATTTGGCAGCGTAGGGATGGTGCCTGGTTTCCTCCAGGTGTGCCGCTTGGCATTCAGGCCATATAGTTCAATCTTGGTTTCATCAGACTAGAGAATCTTGTTACTCATGGTCAGAGTCTTTAGGTGCCTTTTGGCAAACTCCAAGCGAGCTGTCATGTGTCTTTCTTTAACTGAGGAGTGGCTTCCCTCTGGCCACTCTAGCATAAAGGCCTGATTGGTGGAGTGCCGCAAAGATGGTTGTTCTTCTGAAAGGTTCTCCCATCTTCACAGATGAACTCTGGACCTCTGTCAGAGTGACCATCGGTGTTTTGGTCACCTCCCTGACCAAGGCCCTTCTCCCCCGATTGCTCAGTTTGGCTAGGCAGCAAGCTCTAGGAAAGACTTGTGTTCTTGGGGACCTTCAATGCTGCAGACATTTTTTGTACTCTTCCCCAGATCTGTGCCTTGACACAATCCTGTGTCGGAGCTCTATGGACAATTCCTTCGACATCATGGCTTGGTTTTTGCTCTGACATACACTGTCAACTGTGGGACCTTATATAGACAGGTTAGTGCCTTTCCGAAATTACCATAGTTGGACTCCAGTCATGTTGTAGAAACATCAAGGAGGATCAATGGAAACAGGATGCACCAGAGCTCAATTTCGAGTCTCATAGCAAAGAGAATGTAAATGCATATGTAAATAAGGTATTTCTATATTTTGCAAACATCTCTAAAAACCAGTTTTTGCTTTGTCATTATGGGGTATTGTGTGTAGATCGAGGGAAGAAAATAATTTTATCCATTTTAAAATAAGGCTGTAAAGAAATGTGGAAAAAGTCAAGGGGTCTGAATTCTTTCTGAATGCACTGTATTACTCTTTTCGAAATGTAAAATCACACATTTGCTTACTTCAGTGTCATTCATTCATGATATAATTTGCACTGAAAGAGGAGCCGTTGCTTAGCAACTCAGACAGAGGCTATAGGAACATACAGAGAATGAACTGCCAGGTGCGTCATAATAGTCCGGAAGTAAAGCCACACTGGGAGCCAAATTTGAAATGGAATACATCGAAACATGGAGCAGGGTGGAGAATAAATAAATCACATTAAAACAACATTTAAATGTATTTTCGGGAAGGGATGGGGTCACTATTCATGTAATACATACACACACACACACACTGGGGCAAAAAAGTATTTAGTCAGCCACCAATTGTGCAAGTTCTCCCACTTAAAAAGATGAGGCCTGTAATTTTCATCATAGGTACACTTCAACTATGACAGAATGAGACAAAATGAGAAAGAAAAAAAATCCAGAAAATCACACTGTAGGATTTTTAATGAATTTATTTGCAAATTATGGTGGAAAATAAGTATTTGGTCAATAACAAAAGTTTCTCAATACTTTGTTATATACCCTTTGTTGGCAATGACAGAGGTCAAACGTTTTCTGTAAGTCTTCACAAGGTTTTCACACACTGTTGCTGGTATTTTGGCCCATTCCTCCATGCAGATCTCCTCTAGATCAGTGATGTTTTGGGGCTGTTGCTGGGCAGCACGGACTTTCAATTCCCTCCAAAGATTTTCTATAGGGTTGAGATCTGGAGACTGGCTAGGCCATTCCAGGACCTTGAAATGCTTCTTACGAAGCCACTCCTTCGTTGCTCGGGAAGTGTGTTTGGGATCATTGTCATGCTGAAAGACCCAGCCACGTTTCATCTTCAATGCCCTTGCTGATGGATGGAGGTTTTCATTCAAAATCTCCCGATACATGGCCCCATTCATTCTTTCCTTTATACGGATCAGTCGTCCTGGTCCCTTGGCAGAAAAACAGCCCCAAAGCATGTTTTCTTCACCCATGCTTCACAGTAGTTATGGTGTTCTTTGGATTGCAACTCAGCATTCTTTGTCCTCCAAACACAACGAGTTGAGTTTTTACCAAAAAGTTATATTTTGGTTTCATCTGACCATATGACATTCTCCCAATCTTCTTCTGGATCATCTAAATGCTCTCTAGCAAACTTCAGACGGGCCTGGACATGTACTGGCTTAAGCAGGGGGCACGGTCTGGCACTGCAGGATTTGAGTCCCTGGCGGCTTAGTGTGTTACTGGTGGTAGGCTTTGTTACTTTGGTCCCAGCTCTCTGCAGGTCATTCACTAGGTCCTCCCGTGTGGTTCTGGGATTTTTGCTCACCGTTCTTGTGATCATTTTGACCCCACGGGGTGAGATCTTGCGTGGAGCCACAGATCGAGGGAGTTTATCAGTGGTCTTGTATGTCTTCCATTTCCTAATAATTGCTCCCACTGTTGATTTCTTCAAACCAAGCTGCTTACCTATTGCAGATTCAGTCTTCCCAGCCTGGTGCAGGTCTACAATTTTGTTTCTGGTGTCCTTTGACAGCTCTTTGGTCTTGGCCATAGCGGAGTTTGGAGTGTGACTGTTTGAGGTTGTGGACAGGTGTCTTTTATACTGATAACAAGTTCAAACAGGTGTCATTAAAACAGGTAACGAGTGGAGGACAGAGGAGCCTCTTAAAGAAGAAGTTACAGGTCTGTGAGAGCCAGAAATCTTGCTTGTTTGTAGGTGACCAAATACTTATTTTCCACCATAATTTGCAAATAAATTCAATTAAAAATCCTACAATGTGATTTTCTGGACTTTTTTTCCCCTCATTTTGTCTGTCATAGTTGAAGTGTACCTATGATGAAAATTACAGGCCTCTCTCATCTTTTTAAGTGGGAGAACTTGCACAATTGGTGGCTGACTAAATACCTTTTTGCCCCACTGTATATACACATCAATAGTTATTGGGGAATTATTTCATAGTTTCTTCACAGATATATTATTTTCCCTTTTCAGTCTTATAGCAACCCTATGCTTGGTGTGACTGTTATAGGAAGAGGAGACCATCTGATACAACTGGAAATATTTTGATATGAACCTGGAATTAAAATTAAAGAGGACCAGTGTTTCTATAGTGAAACAAATCTCACATAAGTCCAGTTTGCGAGCGATGTTAGGCTACATTGTATCATTGTTTCTTCTTCAGAGCGCAATGGTGAGTAACAAAATAATATCACTTCACCGAGACACCCACGAGTTTAAGTCTAGCACTTTATCCACAAATGTTTGAATGATCTGAATTATTTTTATTTCACCTTTATTTAATCAGGTAGGCCAGTTGAGAACAAGTTCTCATTTACAACTGCGACCTGGCCAAGATAAAGCAACGCAGTGCGACAAAAACAACAGAGTTACACATGGGATAAACAAACGTACAGTCAATAACACAATAGAAAATCTGTATACAGTGAGTGCAAACGAAGTAAGGCAATAAAAAAAGGCTACAGTGGCGAAGTAATTACAATTTAGCAATTAATTCTGGCGTGATAAATGTGAGGATGAGGATGTGTAAGTATAAATACTTGTGTGCAAAAGAGCAGAAAAAAAAGAAAAAAAATATGGGGATAAGGTAGGAAGTTGGTTGAATGGGCTATTTATAGATGGCCTGTGTACAACGATTGGTAAGCTGCTCTGACTCTTGAAGTTATTGAGGGAGATATAAGTCTCCAACTTCAGTGTTTTTCTACAATTCGTTCCAGTCATTGCCAGCAGAGAACTAGAAGGAAAGGCGGCTAAATGAGGTGTTGGCTTTGGGGATGACCAGTGAAATATACCTGCTGGAGCGCATGCTACGGGTGGGTGTTGCCATGGTGACCAGTGAGCTGAGATACGGCGGGGCTTTATCTAGCAAAGACTTAGAGGACCTGAAGCCAATGGGTTTGGCGACGAATATGTAGCGAGGACCAGCCAACGACAGCCTACAGGTTGCAATGATGGGTAGTATATGGGGCTTTGGTGACAAAACGGATGGCACTGTGATAGACTGCATCCAATTTACTGAGTAGAGTGTTGGAGGCTATTTCGACTTTGCTGAAGTCAAGGATCGGCAGGATAGTAAGTTTTACGAGGGTATGTTTAGCAGCATGAGTGAAGAAGGCTTTGTTGCGAAATAGGAAGCCGATTCTAGATTTAACTTTAGATTGGAAATGCTTAATTTGAGTCTGGAAGGAGAGTTTACAGTCTAGCCAGACACGTAAGTATTTATAGTTGTCCACATATTCTAAGTCAGAACCGTCCAGAGTAGTGATGCTAGGCGGGCGGGTGCTTATTTAAGATGGTGAGCAAGGCACTTTTGAAGAACAACCAGGCATCCTCTACCGACGGGATGAGTTCAATATCCTTCCAGGATACCCGGGTCAGGTCGATTAGAAAGGCCTGCTCACAGAAGTGTTTTAAGGAGCGTTTGCCAGTGATGAGGGGTGGTCATTTGACCCCGGACCCGTAACGGACGCAGGTAATGAGGCAGTGATTTCAGAGATCCAGGTTGAAAACAACAAAGGTGTATTTAGAGGGCAGGTTGGTCAGGATGATACCTATTAGGGTGCCCATATTTATGGATTTGGGGTTGGACCTGGTAGGTTCCTTGACAATATGTGAGATTCAGGGCATCTAGCTTAGATTGTATGACGGCCGGGGTGTTAAGCATCACCTAACAGTACGAACTCTGACGATAGATGGGGGGCAATCACATATGGTATCCAGGGCACAGCTGGGAGCTGAGGGAGGTCTATAACAAGTGGCAACAGTGAGAGACTTATTTCTGGAGAGATGGATTTTTAAAAGTAGTAGCTAGAACTGTTTGGGCATAGACCTGGATAGTAGGACAGAACTCTGCAGGCTATGGCTACAGTAGATTGCAACTCTGCCCCCTTTAGCAGTTCTATCTTGAAGGAAAATGTTGTAATTGGGAATGGAAATTTCAGAATTTTTGGTGGCCTTCCTAAGCCTGGATTCAGACACGGCTAGGACATCAGGGTTGGCAGAGTGTGCTAAAGCAGTGAATAAAGCAGACTTCTTCTGATGTTAACATGCATGAACCCAAGGCTTTTCCAGTTACAGAAGTCAACAAATGAGAGCGCCTGGGGACACACAGGACCTGGGTTAACCTCTACATCACCAGAGGAACAAAGGAGGAGTAGGATAAGGGTACGGGCTAAAGGCTTTAAGAACTGGTTGTCTAGTGCGTTCGGAACAGAGAGTAAAAGGAGTAGACTTCTGGGCGTGGTAGGATAGATTCATGACATAATGCACAGACAAGGGCATGGTAGGGTGCAAGTACAGTGGAGGTAAATCTAGGCATTGAGTGACGATGAGAGAGGTTGCATCTTTGTAAGCTCCAGTTAAGCTAGGTGCGGTCTACACATGTGTGGGGGGTGGGGCAAGGGAGCTAACCGAGGCATGTAGAGCAGGAAAACAAAACAATGAGAGCTACCCTAAACAACAGTATACAAGGCTTATTGACATTAGAGGGGGGCATAAAGCAATCAGGTATTGATTGGAAGGGCTAAGACAACAAAGGGTAAACAGCTAAGACAACAACAGGTAAATGGCTATGAATGGGCAGAGAGGGGTCAGTTAGCTACACACAGGGCCTGAGTTCGAGGCTGGGGCCGACTAATAAACAAAATGAAGTACCGTATACCGAATAGTCCAGTAGGCATCAGCTGTGTTGCCGAGTGATCATAGGGTCCAATAAGCAGCAATGGACGAAACAGGGAGCCACTCGTCACTACACTAGGCGAGCGGAAGACACTGCGCTCAGAGAGTTAGCTGGCTGGGGCTAGTAGCTGGGTCCTCACCGACATTAACTACGCAGATGCCGGTTGAGAGTACATCGGCCAAAATACGTCAGCAGACCAGTCGTGATGGATCGGCGGGGGTCCGTGTCAACAAAGGGTCCAGGCCAATTGGCAACAAAGACCAACAAAGACTGAATAGCTAGTAGCTAATTAGATGGCTAGCTCCTGAAGGCTAGCATCTGATGGAGGTTCCAGTTATAAGGTCAAAAAAAAAAAATAGCAGATCTGCACCATGTTGGATGAGGCGGGTTGCAGGAAGGTACACAGCTCAAAAAAAGAGGGAACACTTAAACAACACAATGTAACTCCAAGTCAATCACACTTCTGTGAAATCAAACTGTCCACTTAGGAAGCAACACTGATTGACAATAATTGTCACATTTTTTTTTTAACCTTTATTTAACCAGGCAAGTCAGTTAAGAACAAATTCTTATTTTCAATGACGGCCTAGGAACAGTGGGATAACTGCCTGTTCAGGGGCATAACGACAGATTTGTACCTTGTCAGCTCAGGGATTTGAACTTGCAACCTTCCGGTTCCTAGCCCAACGCTCTAACCACTAGGCTACACTGCCACCCCAACATGCTGTTGTGCAAATGGAATAGACAACAGGTGGAAATTATAGGCAATTAGCAAGACACCCCCCAATAAAGGAGTGGTTTTGCAGGTGGTGACCACAGACCACTTCTCAGTTCCTATGCTTCCTGGCTGATGTTTTGGTCACTTTTGAATGCTAGCGGTGCTTTCACTCTAGGTGGTAGCATGAGACGGAGTCTACAACCCACACAAGTGGCTCAGGTAGTGCAGCTCATCCAGGATGGCACATCAATGAGAGTTGTGGCAAGAAGGTTTGCTGTGTCTGTCAGCGTAGAGTCCAGAGCATGGAGGCGCTACCAGGAGACAGGCCAGTACATCAGGAGATGTGGAGGAGGCCATAGGAGGGCAACATCCCAGCAGCAGGACCGCTACCTCCGCCTTTGTGCAAGAAGGAGCAGGAGGAGCACTGCCTGAGCCCTGCAAAATGACCGCCAGCAGGCCACAAATGTGCATGTGTCTGCTCAAACGGTCAGAAACAGACTCCATGACGGTGGCATGAGGGCCCGACATCCACAGGTGGGGGTTGAGCTTTACAGTCCAACACCGTGTAGGACGTTTGGCATTTGCCAGAGAACACCAAGATTGGCAAATTCGCCACTGGCGTCCTGTGCTCTTCACAGATGAAAGCAGGTTCACACTGAGCATGTGACAGAGTCTGGAGACACCGTGGAGAACGTTCTGCTGTCTGCAACATCCTCCAGCATGACTGGTTTGGCGGTGGGTCAGTCATGGTGTGGGGTGGCATTTCTTTGGGGGGCCGCACAGCCCTCCATGTGCTCACCAGAGGTAGCCTGACTGCCATTAGGTACCGAGATGAGATCCTCAGACCCCTTGTGAGACCATATGCTGGTGCGGTTGGCCCTGGGTTCCTCCTGGGTTCCTCCTAATGCAAGACAATGCTAGACCTCATATGGCTGGAGTGTGTCAGCAGTTCCTGCAAGAGGAAGGCATTGATGCTATGGACTGGCCCGCCCGTTCCCCAGACCTGAATCCAATTGAGCACATCTGGGACATCATCTCTCGCTCCATCCACCAACGCCACGTTGCACCACAGACTGTCCGGGATTTGGCGGATGTTTTAGTCCAGGTCTGGGAGGAGATCCTTCAGGAGACCATCCGCCACCTCATCAGGAGCATGCCCAGGCGTTGTAGCAAGGTCATACAGGTATTTAATAAGTATTTAATAAGATATATAAGATATAATATTTCATTCATTCAGATCTAGGATGTGTTATTTTAGTGTTCCCTTTATTTTTTTGAGAGGTGTATATTTAATGGGGCGGCAGGGTAGCCTAGTGGTTAGAGCGTTGGACTAGCAGCCGAAAGGTTGCAAGTTCAAATCCCCGAGCTGACAAGGTACAAATCTGTCGTTCTGCCCCTGAACAGGCAGTTAACCCACTGGCCCTAGGCCGTCATTGAAAATAAGAATTTGTTCTTAACTGACTTGCCTAGTTAAATAAAGGTAAACTAAAAAACTAAAAAATACATTCAAAAAATTGAAAAAGAGATTGAAATGTATACAGAAAAATGAGAAGAAAAACACTTCCCCCCAAAAAAGCTGAATATTTACATGGGACAAAAACAAACACGTCTTGCTGCTACGCCATCTTGGAAAAGATGTGATGATGATGAAGGGGGTTATTGAATACAATATACAACGGGGTTGGCAACTAGGTTTGGCCTCCAGCCAATTTTTTCCTGAGCTTGTAGCTAGGTCGGCAGGCCAGAACATATTTAGCCTATTAGCAAATAGCCTACTAGCTGCCCAATTTATAGCCCTACACCACACATGTAGTAGCCTACACATTCTTTTAATGCAAACCTTCAGAACCTGCTCCCAAACAGCACAGATGTAAGATTTTATTTTTCTCTGTAGAAGCACTGGTCCTCTGAAATTGTAATTCCAAGTAGCAAAAATATTTAGGATCATATGACGGTCTGCTCTGCCATTTCTCCACTTCACACCAGGGCTGCCAAAAATATAAGGTTGCTATAAGACAAATGGGAAAATAATGGATCTGTGAAAAAGTATAAAATAGCTCCCCACTACCAATGTAATGTTTACATTTAATGTATTCCTTGAACGTTGACCACAGCACTTCTGAAAATACATTTACATTTTTTCCAACCTGCTCCATGTATTCAATCTCATATTTGGCTCCAAGTGTAGCTTTACCTCCGGGCTATTATGACACATCTGGCAGTTCCTTCTCCGTATGTTCCTAGCAGAGGTTGAGTCTTCTAGTAGTTAGCCTCGGTTAGCCTCAGGTATTCGGTGGTGTCCGTTATTTTGCTACACTCATAGTGTGTGGGAGGGATACAACACAGCCCTGTGGTAGGCTAGGAGGAGCTTTCGCAATACTTCATAGACCCTTTAAATTATTTTAGATCCATGAAGCTGCATTAAGAAGTGTCTACAGGTAAGCATATGGGCTGATTTTGGACTGGACAATAGAATTTGCAGGTTGTTCAGAGAGGGGAGGGAGGGAGGGAGGTCGGGAAAGGATGTACAGTACATGAGGTGGAAGAGGCACTCATCTTGTTGCCTGTCCCGGCACAGCAGATGCCAAGGGCCATTGCGGCGCCGCAGCGCACATGGGGGTTGTAGCTCTCTGACAGGAGGGACACCACACTAGGGCACTGCTCTGGGGTCCTGAACACACACACAAAGAAAGAGAAAGACATTGTAATTCAGTTACGCTCATTGTTATTTACATCCGAGCAACGGTCTTGAGCCTTGCAAACAATGTAAATAGGCCTAATAAAAATCCATTACTAATCATCATCATTATTATTATGATGAACCGTCTCAGCTATCATTGAAGAGACTGGGGTTTTATGAACATTGCAGGTCATTCTATAAGAATTAATCCAATTGGCACCAGGTCCAAGGCTTTAATATCATAATAGAATAATTGTACAGGCGTCAGGTGGCTCAAAGCTACAGCACATCATAAGGAATTGTCACAACCTAACCCTAAACCGATGTTGGAGGGGGGAACTTGGGGGGCATGTGTGCTGTGTGAAATAGGGGCAGTGATTTATAGGTTTGACACCTCTCAAAGTCTTCATGCATTTTATCTGGGTGTGCTGCATGGGAAAGGGAAAACATTGTGCTTAACCATTTTGCTAGATTGAAATCTATGGCTTGAAGTATAATGGCATGAGTCTAGCGCAGAATGGAGAACAAAAATTGTCTGCTAAGTATAAATTGTTATTTCTTTGCTTACTTAAGTGAGGACTGAGCAAAGTCAACTAAGACGTACAGCAGGGGCGACGCCAGGATCTTAACTCGTTCACTTTGTCAAAATCCCTTTTAGTCTTACAAAAAGAACAAGCACACAAACATCCACCCAACAGTCAAAGTTAATAAAATAATGTTTTTTATTAAATAATAATAAAGGACACCCTCATTTAGGTGATGGGATTTTTGCAGAAAACTGCCAACTTAGTATTTTGGCAGAATATTACACCAAGTCTAACACCACCAGGGTAATGAAGTGAATATTCTGGCTCACCCTTCCACAACACTACCTTCGACCATCTTGTGTTTCACGTGTAACTGCCAGGGCTTCTTCCCAATCACATTTTCCTGGCTTCCACAGGCCCAACCGTCTCACTATGAAGAGCCTCCTCACATGTTCGTTTTGAACCAAGACTCAAAAACCTTTTACAAACTCTCCCAAGTCCAGACAGCTGTGTCAAGATGGTTTCTTTAAACAATTTACACAAGGTGATTATGGTCAATCCTCCTCCCATCCGAACCCGCTGCCTTCCCTGTTCAGGTTGGGACATTAGAACCCTTACAGGAGTATGGGGTGAGAATATAGAGGTAAGAGCAGTGTGGGGTGTATGGGCAGAGACCAGGGGATGTAGATTTGGGACCCTAACCTCTTGTAACTGCATCTTTACGTAGCACTTAATGTGCCGTTAGGGTAAGGGCCATTTGCAATTAGGCGCTTGAGATGTGAATTTAATTTAATGGGCTCTGTTCTAAGAGGAATGAAGCGGGACCAGATAGAGAAGGAAACTCTGGGCTACTCGACTCTTGCTGGGACAAGACAGGTAGGTCTTAGAGGACACACATGGCCAACGATCTGCCAAAAACAGTCGGTGGCCAACCATCACATGCGAGCAGTCTCCATCTTTCCCAATTCTTCTAAAGTTGCGGATGGCTTTCAACCTTGAACCACTCATAACGTGAGGGGAAATTAGAGTGATTTTTTTTAAATATACAAATGTGCTGTCGATTGTAGCCTGTACTGTGTGTTCCAGTGTATCTTTTAGTGAAAATTCCTGCCGACAGTTAGCCAAACCTGTCAGCTAAATTAAATGTTTAATGAATCATATTTGGTCACAAAAAAAAGGAATGCAATAAATTACAACTGGCATGGAATAATACTGCCTGAGAAAGAGAAGGATTTCCTCTGAAGTAATGACATAACTGTACAAGTCACTCAAATCAGTATAATGTGTGGTATGTTAACCAGTGTTGGAAATGTATTACGGTATAGCCTTTAATGTCTTGAATTAGGGAGTCTCTCAGGCACAGACATGGTTGAAACCATAGAGGAGCAAATAATTGACAATGGGATGAGGTAAGCACATCATAGAGCGTGTTATACAGCTTGCTATGCTGTGAAAGGAGGTTGATAAGACCAACATTGCCTCGGCATGAACAGTGAAACCGATCAGATTACCATGAGTCTTCAGATTTCCCAGAAAGGTTTGGTTCCTTGTAATGGTAATTGGGAGTCTAATCAGTCAGGTATTAATCGTCATTCACTCAAAAAGAAACGCTAGGAGGTAAACCAATCCTCTATAAAACAGACTCATCAGCTTTCTCCAAAAAACAGGTATCATCGATGACTCCCATGCCACTAACTCACAAAAACGTCACATTTGCCACTCTCTCCCAGAAATGTGACGCTTTGCTGCAATTGAAGAGGTCCTTTGCTTCTCAGAGAAAACAAAACCTTATTGGTTTGAAGGAGTGCAGAGGTCAGGAGGAATAAAGATAGATCCCTGTTGCCGGACACTGAATACAATGTACACATTCATATGGTTGCGCTCCCCAACATATTTTAGCCTGATTAAACTTATAAAAACAGACTTATGAAAACAACATAGGAGTAGTTCACGAAAACCGTCAGAATGCGTTGATGTTTGTGAGTTGCGCCGTCTTGATTTTACACACAATTAAAAAACTAGCCTCTAACCAACCCTAACAAGCAGGAGAAATAGAGTGATTTGACTTCAGCTTTTATCGGAGTAGAATCGGCTCGCTGTAATCAAACGCTAAATGAAGCACCTTAGGGTACTCGGAAAGGGTCTGAAACACTGTTTCAGTGTCAATGATAAAGCCCAGAAGGTTCTATGCACAGAAATCGATAAACCTCCCAGGGTCATTCATTCAGTCTTCTCCATTAATACAGTGGTGAATTCCAGCGGCCTAATGTCAACTGGCCTGTTTGGATTTAGCATCTCATCTCAACTGGCCAACCAGGGCTTTCATTGATCAGAAATGGCAAATCTCTAGAAGATCTGGATTGCCTTTCAATTTCGCCAGCAGGGGTATGAGATGCTACATATGAGATGCTACATATATGACTACCACTAATCTATTCTTGGATCAACCACAACTTGTAGAGAGTAGAGCGAGACCTGTGAAGCCAAACACAGGCTTTGTGGATAGGGTCGTCAGGTAGCCTGTAAAGTCTATTGTATGTCAAAAAACAAAACATTCCTGCCAGTGCCAAAGTTGTCAATGCCACAATTCTCATCCATCAAGCTAATGTTTACAAAATATGAATGAGGGTGTGGTAAAATAAGAACTTGCCAATGATCAAATGCTTTCTAAATGTAAGGTTTACGACCATTGTGGCAATGCAATGGCTTGAGGTTGAATGTGCCTTTCACTTTGCTACTGCAGATAAATAACAAAAAATTTAGAGCCATTCATAAACAGTTAAATGGAATGCTCCAGGAGTTAGCTGTACATTCTGACCGTGAGTGTAAGATATGTCTTTGTGGGTGCGCGCACAAACTAGGGTTCAGCGACATTTACGATAGTATCGGATATCGAAGATGATTGACAGCCATCACCAATGGTGACGACATTGTGATGTGACAGACGATGCACTTTATAACCTATTTCAACTTGACTAGCACCACGCAGTAGAGATATGACCTGGTAGCTCAAAGCAGGGCCATGCAAAGTGGCCTATTCCTTTGCAGCCTGCATAACATATCAATAAATATGTTAAACAATTTACAAATGCAAGAGAAGAATGTAGATAAAGCTAAGATTTTCACCAAAGCAGTGTAAAATGTCCAGTCAGAAAATATGTTTTTTTTTTCTCAATATCAGATGATCTGGTCCATATAACCCAACACCATATAGCTGACTCTATAAAACCCCATTTTGTATTTTCTGTCCATTTGATATGAATTACAATTTTTATGCATGCTGGCTTTCTCCCACCGTGCTACTTCATGATTAAACAATCATTTTAGCCAACGGCGATCTACGGTCTCTCAGAAAGTTTTAGGTTGTTACTGAATAACTTAAAAACATGATAGGGCTAAGGTAATAATGAGAGAGGTAGAACAAACAATAGCAAGATAGATTTTTCTAACGAGTAGTTTGAACAAATCGTACAGTTGAGCAAAGCTTAGTCTATTACAAGATGAATGTATGCATCCCTCCTACTTGTTGAAGAACATACAAAACCTACTAATTAAAATAGCTTATCAAAAGCAATAAAGGGATACTTCGGGATTTTGGCAATGAAGCCCAATGATCTCATTTTTATGTCTCTGTGTGCAGTTTGAAGGAAGTCGCGTAATGACTGCATGACATTAAGGCTTGTCCGGGGCAAGTAAAAAAATAATAATAATTGCTGGACAACTAGAAAATAGATTTTATTTTTTTATACAAAATTGCACATAAATATCAAAGAATTACTCCAGTAATGTGGCCGTGCATGGTTGACATTGAGTAAATTGCCCATATTCCTATAGCTTATTTCAATAAACATAATATATTTACACAAAGCAAAAGGTAGAGAGAGTGAAGAGTTTCAACAAAGCAGCGCAAAATATGCGGTCAGTAAATAAGTCGTTTTTTTTCTCTCTCTCAAATGATCTGGGCCAGTAGCCAAAGCCAATAGCCAAAGTCAATATGATGACTGGTCTATTGCACTACTCTTTCAAATGAATCAAGGAGGCAAACTGGTGCGGGCCCAAAAAGGTGACACTTTTTTTTGTTGCACTGAAACATGCAAAAAGGGGGAAATGCAGGTTAACTAATTAAACAACAAAGAATATGATCTACATGATCAGTCTCTGTGTGTAAAATAAGTGGTTCATGTGAACCTAAAAATGTAAAAAAAGCAATCCAATGTTATTTTCCGCTGTACCCGCACCCCACCATACCCCTGTCTGCGCATTATGCCCTGAATATATTCTACCATGCCCAGAAACCTGCTCCTCTTATTCTCTGTCCCCAATGCTCTAGGCGACCAGTTTTGATAGCCTTTAGCCGCACCCTCATACTACTCCTTCTCTGTTCCGCGGGTGATGTGGAGGTAAACCCAGGCCCTGCATGTCCCCAGGCACCCTCATTTGTTGACTTCTGTGATCGAAAAAGCCTTGGTTTCATGCATGTCAACATCATAAGCCTCCTCCCTAAGTTTGTTTTACTCACTGCTTTAGCACACTCTGCTAACCCTGATGTCCTTGCCGTGTCTGAGTCCTGGCTCAGGAAGGCCACCAAAAATTCTGAGATTTCCATACCCAACTATAACATCTTCCGTCAAGATAGAACTGCCAAAGGGGGAGGAGTTGCAGTCTACTGCAGAGATAGCCTGCAAAGTAATGTCATACTTTCCAGGTCCATACCCAAACAGTTCGAACTACTAATTTTGAAAATTACTCTCTCCAGAAATAAGTCTCTCACTGTTGCCGCCTGCTACCGACCCCCCTCAGCTCCCAGCGGTGCCCTGGACACCATCTGTGAATTGATCGCCCCCCATCTAGCTTCAGACTTTGTTCTTTTAGGTGACCTAAACTGGGATATGCTAAACACCCCGGCAGTCCTATAATCTAAGCTAGATGCCCTCAATCTCACACAAATCATCAAGGAACCCACCAGGTACAACCCTAACTCTGTAAACAAGGGCACCCTCATAGACGTCATCCTGACCAACTGGCCCTCCAAATACACCTCCGCTGTCTTCAACCAGGATCTCAGCGATCACTGCCTCATTGCCTGTATCCGCTACGGAGCCGCAGTCAAACGACCACCCCTCATCACTGTCAAACGCTCCCTAAAACACTTCTGTGAGCAGGCCTTTCTAATCGACCTGGCCCGGGTATCCTGGAAGGACATTGACCTCATCCCGTCAGTTGAGGATGCCTGGTCATTCTTTAAAAGTAACTTCCTCACCATTTTAGATAAGCATGCTCCGTTCAAAAAAATGCAGTACCAAGAACAGATACAGCCCTTGGTTCACTCCAGACCTGACTGCCCTCGACCAGCACAAAAACATCCTGTGGCGGACTGCAATAGCATCGAATAGTCCCAGCGATATGCAACTGTTCAGGGAAGTCAGGAACCAATACACGCAGTCAGTCAGGAAAGCTAAGGCCAGCTTCTTCAGGCAGAAGTTTGCATCCTGTAGCTCCAACTCCAAAAAGTTCTGGGACACTGTGAAGTCCATGGAGAACAAGAGCACCTCCTCCCAGCTGCCCACTGCACTGAGGCTAGGTAACACGGTCACCACCGATAAATCCATGATTATCGAAAACTTCAAGCATTTCACAACGGCTGGCCATGCCTTCCGCCTGGCTACTCCAACCTCGGCCAACTGCTCCGCCCCCACCGCAGCTTCTCGCCCAAGCCCTTCCAGGTTCTCCTTTACCCAAATCCAGATAGCAGATGTTCTAAAAGAGCTGCAAAACCTGGACCCGTACAAATCAGCTGGGCTTGACAATCTGGACCCTCTATTTCTGAAACTATCCGCCGCCATTGTCGCAACCCCTATTACCAGCCTGTTCAACCTCTCTTTCATATCGTCTGAGATCCCCAAGGATTGGAAAGCTGCCGCAGTCATCCCCCTCTTCAAAGGGGGAGACACCCTGGACCCAAACTGTTACAGACCTATATCCATCCTGCCCTGCCTATCTAAGGTCTTCGAAAGCCAAGTCAACAAACAGGTCACTGACCATCTCGAATCCCACCGTACCTTCTCCGCTGTGCAATCTGGTTTCCAAGCCGGTCACGGGTGCACCTCAGCCACACTCAAGGTACTAAACGATATCATAACCGCCATCGATAAAAGACAGTACTGTGCAGCCGTCTTCATCGACCTTGCCAAGGCTTTCGACTCTGTCAATCACCATATTCTTATCGGCAGACTCAGTAGCCTCAGTTTTTCGGATGACTGCCTTGCCTGGTTCACCAATTACTTTGCAGACAGAGTTCAGTGTGTCAAATCGGAGGGCATGCTGTCCGGTCCTCTGGCAGTCTCTATGGGGGTGCCACAGGGTTCAATTCTCGGGCCGACTCTTTTCTCTGTATATATCAATGATGTTGCTCTTGCTGCGGGCGATTCCGTGATCCACCTCTACGCAGACGACACCATTCTGTATACTTCCGGCCCGTCCGTGGACACTGTGCTATCTAACCTCCAAACGAGCTTCAATGCCATACAACACTCGTTCCGTGGCCTCCAACTGCTTTTAAACGCCAGTAAAACCAAATGCATGCTTTTCAACCGATCGCTGCCTGCACCCGCATGCCCGACGAGCATCACCACCCTGGATGGTTCCGACCTTGAATATGTGGACACCTATAAGTACCTAGGTGTCTGGCTAGACTGTAAACTCTCCTTCCAGACTCATATCAAACATCTCCAATCGAAAATCAAATCAAGAGTCGGCTTTCTATTCCGCAACAAAGCCTCCTTCACTCACGCCGCCAAACTTACCCTTGTAAAACTGACTATCCTACCGATCCTCGACTTTGGCGATGTCATCTACAAAATTGCCTCCAACACTCTACTCAGCAAACTGGATGCAGTTTATCACAGTGCCATCCGTTTTGTCACTAAAGCACCTTATACCACCCACCACTGTGACTTGTATGCTCTAGTCGGCTGGCCCTCGCTACATATTCGTTGCCAGACCCACTGGCTCCAGGTCATCTACAAGTCCATGCTAGGTAAAGCTCCGCCTTATCTCAGTTCACTGGTCACGATGGCAACACCCATCCGTAGCACGCGCTCCAGCAGGTGTATCTCACTGATCATCCCTAAAGCCAACACCTCATTTGGCCACCTTTCGTTCCAGTACTCTGCTACCTGTGACTGGAACGAATTGCAAAAATCCCTGAAGTTGGAGACTTTTATCTCCCTCACCAACTTCAAACATGTGTTATCTGAGCAGCTAACCGATCGCTGCAGCTGTACATAGTGTATTGGTAAATAGTCCACCCATTTTCACCTACCTCATCCCCATACTGTTTTTATTTATTTACTTTTCTGCTCTTTTGCACACCAATATCTCTACCTGTACATGACCATCTGATCACTTATCACTCCAGTGCTAATCTGCAAAATTGTAATTATTCGCCTACCTCCTCATGCATTTTGCCCACAATGTATATAGGCTCCCCTTTTTTTGTACTGTGTTATTGACTTGTTAATTGTTTACTCCATGTGTAACTCTGTGTTGTCTGTTCACACTGCTAAGCTTTATCTTGGCCAGGTCGCAGTTGCAAATGAGAACTTGTTCTCAACTAGCCTACCTGGTTAAATAAAGGTGAAATAAAAAAATTTAAAAAATAAAAAATTCACCTAAGACATTACTAAATGACACTCAAGTCTTGAGAAAAAAAACAATACACTAATATTGCAGTTAGCCATGCCAGCCTTTATAATATAACACTTGTGACCACACACACACACACACACACACATCTAAATATTGCACTTGGGGGGAAAAAACATCTCAAGTAGAAATAGAATGAAACAAATAGGCATTCTATTTTTGCTCTATTATAGTGGCCACTATAGTAGACATCAATGTGTGCAAAAATATCATTCACTGAGTAAAAAAAATGTAATAATTCCCCCTCACTCACACAAGTGTTTCTGTCAAGTTCAACACAACAAAAGCAATATCTTTGGGCTACACTATTAGATTGTACACTTTCTGCCTGCTGTGGACATCTGTTCTACAATGTGCCAGCAGAGCATGATACCATTTGTTGGCATAATTGATCTCTTTCAGGCAGAGTACACCGGGGATACCCCTCTTTATCCAATGTATTGAGAAAGAGGGAAAGTGTGTTGTGTTCCTTTCACCTCTATAGTGGCATCTAGCTTAAGCCAGGCCCGGCTCCAGCTACACTTAACTGTTTAAAAACTCTTGAAACTCCCCATCCCGGATCCGGGATCGTGACTAAAGCCTCAGGCTCATTAGCATAACGCAACGTTAACGATTTCTGAAAATCGCAAATAAAATGAAAATAATGCGCCTGCTCTCAAGCTTAGCCTTTTCTTAACAACACTGTCATCTCAGATTTTCAAAATATGCTTTTGAACCATAGCAATTGACTAATTTGTGTAAGAGTATGCTAAGCTAGCTTAGCATTTTGAGTAGTATTTAGCACGCAACATTTTCACAAAAACCAGATAACCAAATAAATAAAATCATTTACCTTTGAAGAGCTTCGGATGTTTTCAATGAGGAGACTCTCAGTTACATACCAAATGCGCAGTTTTTCCTGAAAGCGTCTGTGTGTAGGAGAAATCGCTCCGTTTTGTACATCACATTTGGCTACCGAAACGAACCGAAAATTCAGTCACCTACAACGTCAAACTTTTTCCGAATTAACTCCATTTATATCGACCGAAACATGGAAAACGTTGTTTGGAATCAATCCTCAAGGTGTTTTTTCACATATCTCTTCATTGATATATCGTTCGTGGAAGCCTGCATTCTTCTCTAAATTCCATGGAAAAATACTTGCAGCTGACTTTTGCGCACCAATTTCGGCGCAGGACACCGGGCGGACACCTGGTAAATGTGGTCTCTTATGGTCAATCTTCCAATGATATGCCTACAAATTACGTCACAATGCTGCAGACACCTTGGGGAAACAACAGAAAGGGCAGACTTACTCCTCTCGCATTCACAGCCATATAAGGAGACAATGGAAAACAGAGCCTCAAAAATCCTGCTCATTTCCTGGATGCAGTCTCATCTTGGTTTTGCCTGAAGCTCACGTTCTAGGGCACGCACAGAAAATATCTTTGCAGTTCTGGAAACGTCAGAGTGTTTTCTTTCCAAATCTACCAATTATATGCATAGTCGAGCATCTTTTTGTGACAAAATATCTTGTTTAAAACGGGAACGTTTTTCATCCAAAAATGAAATTGCGCCCCTAGAGTTTCAACAGGTTAACAAGCAATACCTCATTTTCACCTAATTCTCTCATTCTGAAAAATAACCACATACTGTTAGGCTGGAAAATAGAACGAGTCAAAATTCACCCAAGGCTGAAAATGGCAAAAGAACGTTGGCTAAACTAACACTAGCGCGAGCCCAGAGCAAATTCATGGAATCAAAAGCTCGCAGAGCCTGTTTTGACTGGAGCGACGCTTAGAATTCCATTTTGCCTAAATGGCACAATTTCTTTTATCCTTTTTTGATATTCCCACTACAATATGTTCTTAGGATGAAACTGAAAAATAACTTGTTTAGAAAGTAAACATCCGCACCTCAATGGTGCCAAGTGTGATTACGTCTGCATAATGAGGAAGTAGGAATAAAATGGCAACTTCTGACTATTTCTGGTTTAGCGTTTAACGACGAGATAAATCTGCCCAGCCTTACATAATTAGAAAGAGGCGATTATCATGATTAAAATGGTGTCTGACTTGAAAAACAGCTTATACACATCGCAAGATGTTTAGCGAAATACCCGAGCATGCCTCTCCATAGGAAAACAAATCGGGGGGAACTCAGCGTTCCAAGGGCAAAAGGTTTTTCGGGGCTAGCGTTTGATGACAACGGAATACACTGTCCAGTCTTACATAATTAGAAAGAGGAGATTGTCGTGTTTAAAATGGTATCCAATTGTTTTGCGAAAGAGACATCCATTATTTACTATAGAGAAATATAGGTGACGACCTCAAGAGTTCCATGAGTACATTTTTGTTGTTTATTTTTAATTATAAACAACGTGGGCAGAACTCCATTGTCAACAATAGCAAAGCACCCATTGTGACGTAGAACAATAAACTGGGAATCAAACGTTCAGAAGGCGAGTTAGTGCCACGGTGCTCAATAGCGCTAATAGGAGCTGGCAGGGGGGAAATGCCCTAAAATAAGGCCTGTGTTTTCGTGATTACTTCAAAAACAATGGCAGGCAGCTGGGACATATAGTAATATTATAAAACTGGGCTCCACGGTGGATGCAAATTTTTGATCAGAAAAAAGCAGTTAAAAATGTAGTGTCTAGCCTAATACTGTAGAAGGAAAAGATGAGTTCACAGATAGCTCGTAACTAGTTAACATTTCACACAGATTGCCATGGTCCAGTAAGCAACTAACATGTTATAACTTGAGTAAAGGCAAGGAGTCATATAATGTTACCAGTTAATACTATAGCGAATTGGTTAGGTTACTAAAGTTAGCTCATCTGATGTTGCTGTTTGACTTTATTACCAGCTCATTTTAATTTTCACACCAACTCAATTATTTGATCAGTTAAATTGCCTAATGTTGCTCAACATTCCTCTGTCTAGCAAACGGATAATTCAATCCAGCTAGCAAGATACTTAACAATGCTAACAATACTGTTCCACCACAATTTCTCCCTCACCTCAAACGTTTAAAATGCCAGTTGTTTTTCGGTTACAGCTCATGGAGTACGCTTCATCACCCTCTCACCCCCGTCATGATCAAACAATGAATGAATCTGACAGAGTTCAGAAGTTGTTGTTTTTGAATAACCCCAAATCATGAGACAGAATAAACAATAGCAAGACATAAAAATATGAACAAACCTTACAGTCGAGCATTGCATTATAAGACAGAAATTATGCATGCGAGGCCGAAAGAAAATCTATCCTTGCCAAAATGAAATATCATAAAAGCATTGAGACACATTGAAGTAATTTATTCCCCAAAATTATTCTTAGAAAGGTGTTTAATGTCCTTAAAATTGTAGCTTTTAAATATTTTAGGCCACAAGAAGTTAAATTGAGCAAACAATACCAAGACGGAAAAATATAACGAAGATTCTAATGAAAACTTAGGCTATAGTTGATGAAAATATATGAATATTAATTATTATTACTATTAATTATTATTATTATTATTATTATTATTATTATTATTATTATTATTATTATTATTATTATTATTATTATTATTATATGCAACCTACCTACAAAGCATATAAACTCAGCAAAAAAAGTAGTCCCTTTGTCAGGACCCTGTCAAAGATCATTTGTAAAAATCCAAATAACTTCACAGATCTTCATTGTAAAGGGTTTAAACACGGTTTCACATGCTTGTTCAATGAACCATAAACAATTAATGAACATGCACAGTAGGCAATTAAGGTCACAGTTATGAAAACTTAGGACACTAAAAAGAGTCCTTTCTACGGACTCTGAAAAACACCAAAAGAAAGATGCCCAGGGTCCCTGCACATCTGCGTGAATGTGCCTTAGGCATGCTGCAAGGAGGCAGGAGGACTGCAGATGTGACCAGGGCAATAAATTACAATGTTCGTACTGTGAGACGCCTAAGACAGCGCTATAGGGAGACAGGACGGACAGCCGTTCGACCTCGCAGTGGCAGACCATGTGTAACAACACCTGCACAGGATCGGTACATCCGAACATCACACCTGTGGGACAGGTACAGCATGGCAACAACTGCCCGAGTTACACCAGGAACGCACAATCCCTCCATCAGTGCTCAGGCTGAGAGAGGCTGGACTGAGGGCTTGTAGGCCTGTTGTAAGGCAGATCCTCACCAGACATCATCTGAGACAACGTCACATATGGTCACAAACCCACCATCGCTGGACCAGACAGGACTGGTAAAAAGTGCTCTTCACAGATGAGTCGTGGTTTTGTCTCACCAGGGGAAATGGTTGGATTTGCGTTTATTGTCGAAGGAATGAGCGTTACACTGAGGCCTGTACTCTGGAGCGGGACCGATTTGGAGGTGGAGGGTCCGTCATAGTCTGGGGCGGTGTATCACAGCATCATCGGACTGAGCTTGTCGTCATTGTAGGCAATCGCCACGCTGTGAATAACAGGGAAGACATCCTCCTCTCTCATGTGGTACCCTTCCTGCAGGCTCATCCTGACATGACAATGCCACCAGCCATACTGCTCGTTCTGTGCGTGATTTCCTGCAAGACAGGAATGTCAGTGTTCTGCCATGGCCAGAAAAGAGCCTGGATCTTAATCCCATTGAGCACGCCTGGGACCTGTTGGATCGGAGGGTGAGGGCTAGAGCCATTCCCCCCAGAAATGTCTGTGAACCTACAGGTGCCTTGGTGGAAGAGTGGGGTAACATCTCACAGCAAGAACTGGCAAATCTGGTGCAGTCCATAAGGAGGAGATGCACTGCAGTACTTAATGCAAGTGGTGGCCTCACCAGATACTGACTGTTACTTTTGATTTAGACCCCCCCCCCCCTTTGTTCAGGGACACATTATTCCATTTCTGTTAGTCTTGTTCCGAACTTGTTCAGTTTATGTCTCAGTTGTTGAATCTTGTTATGTTCATACAAATATTTACACAAGTTTGCTGAAAATAAATGCAGTTGACAGTGAGAGGATGTTTCTTTTTTTTTGCTGAGTTTAGTAGCCTAGGCCTAAAGACAGCAGGGTGAGGCAAATATACTAATCAGTTCATAATTATTTTATCAGTTTTGGGGACGGCACAGTTGCTCTGCAGCCCATGATGACCGTCACTTGCTCAATCTGCGCGCTTCATTCCACACAGACACAACCACATAGGAAATGTGTAGTAGCCTAGGCCTTTGTGCCACAGCTCCACCAGAGTGGAATAGGCTATTCAAAAAGATTTGGCTGCATTAAATATGTCAAAAGCTAGGTTTCCATCCAATTGGCGACAGATTTTTATGCAAGTATTCTAAAATCCATACCAAAGATGTTTCTCCATCAAATTGACTTGTTGCAGATAAAAGGTTACGCGCCGTTGGTTACAGTGCAAGTATAGGCTACATGATGAGATTATGAACAAAAGAGAGAGAATTTTCGCAGTCATACGGCAGCCAAGCATCGATTATCATGTCACCAGAATAAGACCCTCGATATTTACTGGAAATGAACATCCGTAAACATCAACCTTGCACTTTCATCACCCTGTGAAGTTCATCCTAATTTATTTAATCTGTAACCTAACAGAAAACATGCTTTCCCAATCAGTGGTAGTGGGTGGATCACACGGCATCGCATGACTTCAAGTTTACTTCGATATGATGGTTATTATATCAACATTTGAGCATGAAAGCGTTTCCACCAACATCTTTCACATAATTAATTTTAGACTCAAAAAGATCCCATCGTGTCTAGCGTATTTTGTTTTGAGGAACATTTGGGAATTTTACCGAAAAATGTTCCGTTTTTATCCGACGTGCACTTTACTATCATAAAAAGGTTGGATGAAATCCTGGTTAGGGTCATGATTCCTTTCCTCCCTCGCCCGCATATGCAAGTATGAGGAAGCAATCTTTTTTTTGGGGGGGGGGGGCCTCTAGGGGATGGGCAAGTGCGGAACATTCTTTCAGATCCCTTCTACATACTTCACACATTTTTAGTCACCATTTTGGGCAATGGTGTTAAAGTATTATTTTTGGGATGGCGACTTCAGCTTTCAGACAAGTAAAGAATCTGTCCTACTTGTCCAAAATGGCAAAAAAAGGTTTATGTCAAGCCCCAGACTGGAAGTGCTATCAGAGCCATGGTCTTGTGCCTTGCACACAAACAACATAAATAGGCTTAACAAAAATCCATTACTAATATAATTTTTTTCTCTGACCCGTCTCATCCATCTTTGAATGGGGCCATCTTTGAAGAGAATGGGGTCATATCAACATTGCGGGTCATTCTAGAAGAATTCATCCAATTGCACCAGGACCATGGCTTATAATATCATTATAGAATAATTGTACAGGCGTCACGCTAACAGATACCCATAGACTTCCAAATCATTGCGATAATGCTAATTAGCATTGTCTCACAAAACTACCCCCTACTTCCTTCATACTGGACACAGACATAAAAGTGGTATCCACGAGTTCATCGGACTCTGGTGAAGTAGATAAATGGTCTCATTGCCAAAATCCCAAAGTATCCCTTTAAGACAAGTTATGAAAAGTATTTCCCAAATAGGTTTATTTGATAAGTGATTGTCCTAAAGTTGCAGCTTTCAAATGGGAACAATTGTGAAAGTCAGAGTCTATAGGTGATTCTCTAGCACAGCTTTATTTTGAATGACATCGCACCAACCCTAGTGCCTCATGTTGAATTTCACCAGACATCCAGACGGTGTCTGACGCTTAGAGAAAAGGAAAGACAAAAAAGCACAGTAGCGCCAAATCAATCCATCCTGTCCCTTCCACTCTCAGCCTCCAGAGAGAGCTAGTGAAGTGGCACACATAGTAGGTGAAGGAAGCAGGGAAACACTAAGGTTAATGAAACCAGTACCAGTTAATTTTTGCAATGCCAAAAAGCAGATTTGATTCGCTTTGTCAATCCATATGATTAAAATGTGCCATGAAAAGCACCTGTGTAGTGTTTCTTTCCATAAACAGACATAAGAAACTTTTGTAGCTGTTCTCTTTGTGCACCATCAATCCCACTCCAATTAGAAATGCCTGCAGACTTAATCAAGAGTTGAAAGGGCTGAAAATCTAAGTGAAAACATGTCCATTGTTATCCTGTATAGCTAGAAGATATCTAAAGAATTGGGCATGTCATGGTCTGAATATCTAAGTAAGCTGAAACTTCAAATTGCATTTATTTCAAGAATGTTTTCTAGTAGCATCCGCAGCGTCGGCCTAGCAAAGTGGAGAACAGATGTCTGAGGTGTTAGCAGCAAGTCTCTCAGCAACTCCTTACATCAGTGGATCAGGAGCATCCAAGTGATCCACACAGGAATCAGGAATGACCTTTAGCTGAAATTAAAAGGCAATCGCTTGGCCAGTGGAGGTAGGGCAGTCCTTAACACCAGTGGTCATGAATTAGAGCACTATCAAAAATGTATCTGCCTGGTATCTGAGTGAGATGAAATGTTCTTGGCTCCCGTGATTTGAGACGCTAGTCAGGCACTGAAAGGGAGCTTATAAAATACAGTGTCTGGTCCAACTCCTGTCTAGACACCTGAGGTGCATTAGGAGCACAGTATACTTCAGGAACATCAAATTTATACTCATCTTCATGGCTTTTCTTCTGGGTTTTAAAAGCAATGCAACATGACAGCAGTGGAAGTAATAAGCGTGCAAGGAGATGCTACGTTTAAGTATATCAATACTAACAATAATAGTTGGCTCTGCAATTTCTAATATACCCATTTAGGCAATTTTTTCTATTATTGTATCTTTGATTTTAAAAAATGTCAATGAACATTTGAGACTAGGCAGACAAAAATATTTTCAAGAAGTGAAAATGCAGTTTCAAATAGGACATCACTAACAACTCCCTCCTCCAAATTCCATCCCCAGTCCCTACTGGAGGAGAGCAGAAAGTGACAAATATAAACAGTAGGACGACTGTGTTGAAGGAAATTACCTCCCAGAACCATTGGCATTCGGCCAACTCTGAGACATTCATCCATTTTCTCCTTAGCATGACTCAAGGGTAAGCATGGAGGTGGAAGGAAGAAACAGTGAGAAATAGCAAGTCGACCAAAGACAGAGAGAGCAAGAGCGAGACAAGAGAATGAGACAGACAGCGTCAGAGCGAGAGACGGAGCGAACCTGAGAGAGCAAGACAGAGAACCTGAGAGAGTGAAAGACCGACAGAGCGTGAGACAGAGAGAGGACATCTGAACGTTTTCAACCTGTGATAACGGTAGGTGATGCGAATCCAAACCAGGGGCTCTTCCAACATGCGGGGATAAAGGAAATTCCTCAGAATGGAATGCACCGAAGTAAGATAATATTAGCCAATTATTTTCACAGGGGGAGGGCTGCCTATGACATTTTATGATTTTTGAGGGGTTCTACGTATATAAAAACATGAGCAGGGACCAGAAGAAAAAGCTGCCACTGAAGGAGTCTGAGGATTGAGTTGTTTGGTGATGAACAGCACTGTTCATCCAATGCGCAAGGTATTACGTGATTGAAAAGTAAGTATTTAGCAGCTCTGAATGCGATGCAAATGAACTGGACAAACTAAAGGAGAACACACAGGCTTCTGCATTAGCTGAAGGTAAGAAAGAGAAACTCAGTAAAATCACGTACTGTTTGTTCATAATTCTAAAATAATCGCAAATCTACAGAAAATGTGTTGTTAATGTGTTCAAATAGTGTACAATTTGTAAGAACTTCTGAGCTTTGTTCTGTCTAATGTTGGGCTATACCATTCCAGTCGAACAAAAACCAGTTTCTTTTTGCCAAGACCCTGAAGTCTTTTCTGTTATCAAGTGCATTTATAAAAAGCCTTTGAAGGCCCTCACAGACAAAGGTGCACCGACTGTTGTAGACAAATGATAAAACAGTGACAACTTAAATAGAGATAAGCAGTTTGTTTCTAGAGAGCGGCTTCAACTAGAGCAGTAGAGGCTAAGGAGGGTCAAATCATTTTTCTACACTTCAAAAAGACTCTTGGAGTATGTACAAATTAACATTAAAAAGGCTAAGATAAATTGATGGAAAAAGCATGTATATTTAGAGAATGCAATGAATCTATTTAGAGTAATATTATTGCCAATGAAATAATGACTTTGATTTAGAAATATGAAAGGAAAAAAAGCCACTAGGATATGCAATAAATAAGCAAAGTTTTAAGTTCCTATAAACACTACAAAGCAATAGGGAAATTAAGGAAATAAGCCAATTAAAATCGCATTTGAAAACAAAAATAAAAGCTTAATTAAATTGTATGTTCAAAATTAAACCATGCATAATTTAATATTAGTTCGATGTTTTTTTAAATGACATGCAATGGTTTTAAACATTATGGGTTAAAAGTTGTTTTGTAAGTTAGTCGTCTGAAAACTACAGAAAGAGACCGAGAACGAACATATTAGCACTAGATATTTTTTTTTAACCAACACACGCACACAAACATGCCAGAGTTAAGAATGCAAGCACTGATTACAGCTGATATCTGCTTCCTTGGTTAATTGCTTAGCCATGGACTGGAACCCAATACTAGCGAATATACAGGAAAAATACATAACATTTGTTACCATAAATGTCAATCATCATTAAGTCTACAAACTGAAACTAATGTCCTCTTTAGAGCAAGGGGTTTAACATTGTCGCTTTTGTTTCCTTTTAAAACTTTTAGTAGAAACTGGTATGTTCTAGGGAGTACACAAACCAAAAGACACCGGCGCCTGGACTACAAGTCAGAGAACCAACTCTTCACCTAACATCCCCTTTACTGTGGTGGTACAACCTTTGCTTGGATTACTGCCCGGAACAAGCTCGAGGCGACCTGTTCAGTTTTGGAGCGGCGGGGCTTTGTCGATTGTGACGTGGCCCTTTTGGTTTGTACGCGGAGTCTGAGGATGAGCTACCGCCCTGTGTGCTGGCTCTGAGCTGCCCTCCACTGCCCTCCCCCGTGCCTGTGGGACCCTGTGATCATGCTGGCCAAGCCCCCTGAGCCAGCCAGAGCAGAACCACGACCCGTGCCCAGGTCAGCCATCCCTTCCACAGCAGGATGTCCCAGCCAGATGCGGTCCCGCTGGGGACCAACGGCTCGGGGGCCGGGGAGGTGGCCGGGGCTCAGCTGCACTGGGCTGCTCTGCTCATCATCATGGTTATCATCCCCACCATCGGGGGCAACATCCTGGTCATCTTGGCTGTGTCGCTGGAAAGGAAGCTGCAGAACGCCACCAACTACTTCCTGATGTCCCTGGCAGTGGCCGACCTGCTGGTGGGACTCCTGGTGATGCCCATCGCCCTCATCACTGTGCTATACAGTAAGTCACCCCAACATGACTGCCTGTTCGTCATGCCATGAGAAAAGATCTGGTACATTCACTTGAAACTCAAGACACTGCTTATACTCAAATCTACTGGTCCTACAAGTGATTGTCTCAACATCATCTTAATTTAGAATGATTCCCTTCCAGCCTCAATACGGCAACATATTGCTGATTCAAGTGAAAAGGCTGGCCTAGTACTTATGCTTAGCTTGGCTCCCATAAATTAGGTCCAAATAGCCCAGTCCCCATAGAGCTGCCATTATAATGCTGCTGTCAGTCGAGAGCCCCGGGAAACACCTGAGCGCACCGGTTCAGTAAATGTGCATTGCAACGCAGAAAGCCATTACAGTAGGTTGCCTAAAAATGGAAATTGGATCGAGCAGACTCATCTGTTGACAACAAGAAGTGTTCATTTGTTAACAGAACAAAAAAAATAGGCATGCATATTTACGATAATTCAAGAGCGCTAGAGTTTAATAGGACACTAACAGAGATGCTGCTGAAACTCCGCCAGCTATAAACAAATTATAGCAGATAACAAAAACACAAGATAGTGGACAATAAACAAACTACTTCCTTGGGCTATGTAATCACGACTGTAGCACAACCCTATCAGCTACCAATGATCATGATGACCCAATTTCTGCACGACTTTCACAGACAATTTTCCAAATCACAAACCAACCTTTCTGAAAGCAATAGTCATGCTTTCAAAAAACAAGCACTTTCTTTGCATAAGAACCATAAGTGCCGTGCAAACTGCGGGAACGAGGCAAACTGCTTCCTTCCATCACATCTTAATGCAGTCATCGGGGCTAGACGCATGGAAAGGAGGGGATAAACAAAGTCAAAGCCATGTCCTCATGCTTAACATGTCAGACAATCCCTGTGTCTTTTTCGAGGGTCTTAGTTCTAAATCTGGAGAACATGAGCAGATGGATTGTCTCCAGTGACCATAGTTTATAGTTGACAGAAAGGGCCAAGACTAAACAGCTAGCGGCTTTTGAAGAGAAGTAGCCTTTGTTCAGAGGATGGAGGGGGGCTGTGTGTGTGAGTATACGTACGCACGTGTAAGAGCGCGTCAATGTGTGAATGTACGGAATGGATGCAAAGTACGAATTTGCAGAGGCAGCTGTCATTTCTCTCCTGGCTGGAGCCCGAGCACACAGCGGGGGGGTCACGGGGACATAAACACACATAAACAGAGTTTAGTGCTTCACGCCGATTCTTTAGAGCCTCTCGGCACGGTGGGCCAGTTAAGGCGTGTGTACATCCAGGCCCGGCGGCGCTAAGAACAGTGTGTGAAGGCAAACGGCAAGAGGGGATCAGTACTCACATCAAAATAATACAAGACATTTACCAGAGGACAGAGACGACATGTTGTAGCTACATGTTATATAACCACAGTATCGCGACCGCAAATATACCACTGCCATTAAACCTAAGACTCTCTAAACTCCAAAGAAACCACAACTACATAGCATAGAGATGGTTGTTGAACACTTTCTTCTGTGTCTGGCTGGATAAATATCTCCTCTCCATCCCAAGCCCTGGCTGCGGGGGAAGTGCCAGATAATCACAATTAGCCTAGCTATTGCATCAAACATCCAATATTAATGAGATGGTGAACCAAATCATAGTTAGACCTTCCTCCAAAATTAAACATTTTACTGAGAAAGAGGGCATGGCTAGTGTACAATTGATGTCTAAAAGAGCTGTAAGAAGTCCTTTTCCACATCTGCCTAGCAGATGAATTTAAGGCTTACAGTCAACACCTTGAAAAATGTAATGGTTGCACTGCTTAAAAAAGGTGCACATTAAACTGACTACACTACAGAGTAAACATAAATATACAGCTGAATAAGTCTCGGGAAACCATAGAGGCCCATTAAAAAAAGCTATTTGAACGATTCAGGCAGGGAGGCGCCTACCCTAGTGCCATGTTTGCGAGGTAGCACGACGAGATGTGTTTAAATTGAGGACAGAGATAAATGCTTACCTAAATATGTTTGGGCCTTGGGACAACTGGGTCACACGACCTGACATTCCAGAAACTATGTACATTTTTCTAAAAGTAGAGTGATGATTAAGATTTCACGAAATAGCCCACAAGTGTCACTATGGTCGATGCTCTTCTGAACCAAGGGGATGACAGACCATTCTTACCCTTCTTCACTAATGAGCTCAATACTGTCTGTTTCAGGGAGAGGTCACGCTTTTAGAAGGCATGCCTCGGTCCCAGACTCACCCAGTCTACCCACACACAACAGGTAGGCATAGATATATATTTCCCACTCAACCAGAGCTGTCTTTTAATTTAGGCTTAACCATAATTTGTTTGGAGAATCCTGGGTCAAAACATGCTAGATTTAAAGCTTTTGAGCCACCTCCAGAATATCAAATTAGTGCTCCAGTGGAGAGCTTAAAACAAGAACAATACAATTTATGAATGAATGCTGCCTCAAATGACCTCAGTGCAAACAGAAAACTCTGGAAGTTCTTACAGCCTTCAAAAAAACTAAAATTAATTGCTTTCATCTGTGGGACCTCCATTGTCAAACAAAGTATCTAGCAACACTACATGACCAAAGGTATGTAGACACTTGCTTGCCGACCATCTCATATCAAAATCATGGGAATCAAATTTGGAGTTGGTACCCCCTTGGATTTTATGTTGGAACATTCTGGGACTTGCTTCCATTCAGCCGCAGGAGCTTTAGTGATTTCAGGCACTGATGTTGGGCAATTACGCCCTGGTTGCATTCAGCTTTCCAATTTATCCCAAAGGTGTTCAATGGGGTGGAGGTCAAGGCTCTATGCGGGCCAGTCAAGTTCTTTCACACCAATCTAAAAAAAAAAACATTTATTTTTGGACCTCGCTTTGTGCACAGGGGCATTGTCATGCTGAAACAGGAAATGGTTTTTCCTGTGTTGGAAGCACAGAATAGTCTAGAAGGTCATTGTATGCTGTAGCGTTAAGATTTCCCGTCACTGGAACTAAGGGGCCTAGCCCGAACCATGAAAAACAGCCTCGGACCATTATTTCTCTTCCACCAATCTTTACAGTTGCCACTATGCATTGGGACAGGTAGCATTCTCCTGGCATCCCCCAAACCCAGGTTAGTCCGTCAGACTGCCAGATGGTGAAGCGGGATTCATCACTCCAGAGAACAGTTTTTCACTGCTCCAATGGCGGCGAGCTTTACACCACTCCAGCTGACACTTGACAATGTGATCTTAGGCTTATGTGCGGCTGCTTGGCCATGGAAACCCATTTCATGAAGCTCCTGATGAACAGTCATTGTGCTGACGTTGCTTCCAGAGGAAGTTTGGAACTCAGTAGTGAGAGTTACAACCAAAGACAGACAATTTTTAAGCGCTTCAGCACTTGGCTGTCCTGTTCTGTGAGCTTGTGTGGCCTACCACTTCGTGGCTGACCCGTTGTTGCTCCTAGATGTTTCCTCTTCACAATACCATCACTTACAGTTGACTGGGGCAGCTGTAGCAGGGCAGAAATTTGACGAACTGACTTGTTGGAAAGGTGGCATCCTATGACGGTGCCACATTGAAAGGTCATTCTACTACCAACGTTTGGCTATTCAGATTGCATGGCTGTGTGCTTGAGTTTATACACCTGTCAGCAACTGGTGTGGTTTAAATAGCAGATTCCACTAATACGGATGTCCAGAAAGACCAATTAAAACATTTGTGATGGCCAGGTGAGTGTTGAAGATTTACAGATTTACAGATGCACTCGGAGTGGGGAGGGAAAAAATGGATTCCCATATAAAGTATGGAGCCCCTTAAGAACTGTGTGCATGTCTTGTGTAATCAGAGCGCCTGACAGACATCAATGGCGCAGGACAGAGCATTTATATCCTGGTATTTGCTGGAACGGGGACATTTTCTAAAGTAAACAATAAATAATTATCGTTAAGACAATAATACTCAAAAGACAGCCCTTTAATAAGACAGCATTTTCAGCTTTGTTTACTACTAACTGTACTAACTGGCTTTCTCCCACTTTGGAATGATAACCTCACCCTACACTAGAGGTTTGTAGCTCGGTTTTCAAAGTATTCGCTCTCACAGAGTAGCCGGTCCACTGCAATGGCTTTATAAGTTTAAAACGTACAAATGTGGCCTTGGATGGACACCTCTGTAGCATTGGCAACACATATAATGGAAAAATATATAAATGCAACATGTAGAGTGTTGGTCTCATGTTTCATGAAACAAAATATCCATGACAAATGTTCCATACGCACAAAAAAAGGTAATTTCCCTCAAATGTTTTGCACATCCCTGTTAGTGAGCATTTCTCCTTTGCCAAAATAATCTATCCACCTGTGGCATATTAGGAAGCTGATTAAACAGCATGATCATTACACAAGTGCACCTTGTGCTGGGCACAATAGAATGCCACTAAAATGTACAGTTGTCACAACACAACGCCACAGATGTCTCAAGGTGAGGGAAATTAGCATGCTGGCTGCAGGAATGTCCACCGAAGCTGTTGCAAGAGAATTTAAATGTTTAACTAGGCAAGTCAATTAGGAACAATACACTTATTTACAATGAAGGCCTACCTTTTGCCTGACTTCAGTGGGCAAATGCTCCCCTTCGATATGCTCTTCATGGATGAATCCCGGTTTCAACTGTACCGGGCAGATGGCAGACAGCTTGTATGGTATCGTGTGGGCAAGCAGTTTGTTGATGTCAACATTGTCAACAGAGTGCCCCATGGTGGTGGTGGGGTTATGGCATGGGCAGGCATAAGCTACAGACAACGAACTCAATTGCATTTTATTGATGGCAATTTGAATGCACAGAGATACCGTGATGAGATCCTAAGGCCCATTGTTGTGTCATTCATCATCCGCCATCATCTCATGTTTCAGCATAATAATGTACAAAATTGCACATTCCTTTGTAACTT